>NC_039360.1:97614921-97938991 GCF_003573695.1 Papaver somniferum
AAAAAAATCAAGTATTTTTCAATTCCATCCTCTCTTGTTCCAAAAATAAAAGAGAGTAGTCAATGTAAATAAGAGTCATGTAAATAGTCATCTTTTGTGTTTTATTGTAATAAGCAAGGAAGGGTGTATGCCATTGATGTACAACGCGAGTGATTGTGAAATACCTCCTACTCATTCACAATTCTCGTAAAGTCCGGACAGCTAGCTAGATTTCGACCTTGGTTCTTAGCCTGAGAAACTATCTCTTGGTGATTAGTAGTCATAACTTCAGATCTTTCTTTACACATGTGTAGATACACTTTACACTCTTATCACATGTCTTTTTTTTGTTATCAGTGGTAGGATTGTGCCTTTGATAGCTAGATTGACATCTCCATTTTGCTGTGAGCTTAAACTGTCTTGCACATGTCACATTTGATGGAATCTGAGCTTATATTTTGACCTAGAACTTTGTAGGTACGTTCTAAGCAAACCTTCACAAGACTTCAACTCGTCCACTAGGGACACTTAGTGGTTTAAAAGGCTTAGTGCATACGCTAAATGCATTCGAGAGACCAGCGACAGTGGTATAGTTAGGATTTCCTTAGTTTTGTTTTACTTGAGGACAAGTAAAATTCAGGTTTGGGGGTATTTCCCCGGCAGCGGCGCCAAAAACTTGGTGGGCCCGGGAAAGCGTATAAAATTGAAGCGAAATGAAACACGGGCCTACAGTAATACCGCAAGTGCACGGTCGTCAGTTGTAGCTCGTGCAAGTACGGGTCGATCCACAGAGACTGGGTGTGTTTGGAGTTCTCTAGCTATTTTGGGCTCTAATTTGTTGTTGGTTAACTATGAAGCCTTTTGGGCTTTGGTTCTTTGGATTGAACTGGGTCTTTGCCTCAGTGAACTGGGCTTCAGTTTGTACAAACAATGGACAGTGGGCTTAGAGAATTTTTGGTCAAGAAGAAAAGAAGTGACCAGGAGAGACAGGTAACAATGAGCAACAATGGCTCTAGGCCAAAACAACAAAGATAGAGGAAGAAGGCAGTGAGGCAATAATACAAAGGCAGTTAGCCTAAGGCAAAGACAATGAAGAAAATTAAACAAGACAATGACTAAACAGCAAAGAACTAAACAACAATGCACTAAACAAAGCAGTGACAAAAGATTGTGAAAGTGATGAAGATAGTAGTGAAATAATGAGGCAATGGATGATAAAACAATAAACACAAGGTAATATTGAAGTAAATGTGACAGTACAATGAAACTACAAGCGGAGAACAATGGAACCAAGGCCTAAGCCAAGGGCAGGGGAGATGGTGAAGGTGAAATGGTGAAGGTGAGCCTAGGCATACTACTCGAGTGGGAAGAGAACCAGCTTGCTCACAGTCACTAGTGAGCACTAGTTTATCCCCACTGCTCAATCAATCCAATGCTTCACAGGCTTTAGCCTAACATTCACACAAAACAGTAAACAAGAGTGATGAAAGAACACTAGGATGTTGAATCCGCCATTAACCTAAGGGATATTCTACTCACAGCTAAGAAAATTACCAAAGTGCTAATTGTCTGATTAAAGCACAACTAGTCTAAGGGCTTAGCAACACTGAACATGAGCTTCACATGATGAAGACTATCTTATTGATTCATGGTTTCATCTAGTCCTAGCATTTGAGGTTTAGAACATACATAACAAGAACATTAGAGAACAGGAAAACATAAATAATGAACAACAGATGAACAATGAAGGAACAAACATCACAAACATCACATTAACAGCAGCTTAACATGAACAACAAATTGAACAGAACACATACATGATTAAACAGGAACAGTGCATGAAACAGCACAAATTGAAGAGACTCAAAAAAACATTAACAGAACATAACAGTTCTGGACACTGGCTGCTAACCCAGCATGAGCCAATTTCACACCCAACACCTTCTATTTATACAAGCAAGCAAAAACCTAAAAATCCCCAAAATATCAGAGAATTAGGGTTTCACCAAAAAGTGAAATTGACTCACCTAACCTACTGATAACAGCCCTCATACGTTGACCCATGCCTCTTATTCTTCTCCTGATGCAACCCATGCCTTCAATTTGTACATGCAAGCTCAATCCCAAAAATCCTCAAATTAACAGTAAAATTAGGGTTTTGATTTTTTTACTCACCAACTGTGATAAGACGAGTCCGTCTTCAACCCATGCTTCTTCTCCCTTCTCTGCTCCTTCCCATGCCTTCAATTTCTCTTTCTAGCCCGACATATTTCACTAATCTCTCCTCTAGGGTTTCTGAAAAGGAAGAGAGAATGGTGAAATAGGTAGGTAGAAGGGTAGGATGATGATGGGTTTCGATTGGTGAGAGCCATGATGGCTTTTGGTGGTTGTGGCAGAGGTATGGTGGCGGAATGGGTGTTGCAGAGAGGAGTTGGAGAGAAAGAGAATAAGAAGAAGGAAATGAAAGAGAAGAAGAATGGGTCGACAGTTTAGGGTATAGGGTATCCGTTTTTAGGGTGTTGAGCGGGCGCATCAAAGTTAGATGTTGGCGAAGCTGAGCCACTGGAATCGAAGCTGGTAGGTGAATCGGACGGCTCCGCCTGAAGAGGCTGGTAGCGACCGTCGGATGTCTTGATACAACGAAGTTAACGGCTCTAGATGGGGTTAGGTGTTGAAGTGTTAAGCGGAAGTATCGAGATTTGATGCGCAGGCAAAGAAGCGACCGTAGGATCTAAATGTGATCTAATCTGAAGGCTTGGAATTTAGGCACTATGGTGTTTTGTAGGGACTTCAGATTTTGATGCACGATGAAGAAGCGACCATTGGATGATGAGATGGATCCAATCTAACGGCTGAGAATGGAGGCGGGTATGGACATAGAAAATGGGTTTGGGTAAGGGTTTTGGGCCTTGGGTATGCCAGGCCCATATCTTCTTTAAGAACAATTCTTCCTTCTTGAGCCCATTCCTAGCTTTTTGGTCTTGTGCGCACCATTCTTTGCGGCTTCCTTGCGTAATTTCTTCCGGCTTTTCACTACTCTTCAGCTCTTTTCTGCTCCGCAAGTCATCCAGACTTTATTTATTACCTAAAAATGCAAAATTAAGTAAGAAAAATATTTATTCTTGAAAACAATGAAAATGCAGAATATGGGATAAAATGTAGAATTAATGCACAAAAGATGAGTTAAATGCCAACAAAAAGGGATAAATATATACAATATTTGGCACTCATCACCTACACTTTCTCATACCACACTTATTTGTCTAAAGAAATCCAAATATGCCAACTGTGCTTCTAAAGAAGCAATATACGACTCCTTATCATCATCCCTCAAGAAAGCACAAAGATCCTGTAATATTACAACATAAGAAAACCATAACATCAAAAAAGTGAAAAACCTACAAATTATGATAATTTCTAATAATGACAATCAAAACCTGGTAAGAGGATAGAAAACCCTCATCGTTTTAAACTAAAAACTCTATTCACTAGTGATAATTATCAAGTAAAGCAGCACCTTAAAGAGACCCATAAAATAGATAACATAAATTTCTGGACTCCACAAAAACATGCATGGACTATTCAGCAAAACAAAATCTACAAACTCAAAGAAGACAAGCAACAACTGAACCAATAGATAACATGAACTATCACCTTCAGATGTGAGAGCTCAGTACGCCAAGGTTCTCCACTCCTATCTGATGATGGTGTACTTGACCTATTAGCTCTTACACAATCTAAGTAAGCATTCACCGCTTTCATCTTCCTTAAATGAGGACGCTCGGTCCATTTTCTACGGACTTTCAGCAATTTAGCCCATGCTGATGGCGGAGACAGGGCATCATGATTGTCCGAAGCTTTGGTAGAAGATGGGTGAGGTGCAATACAAACAGATTTCCCTGCTTTCTGAGACTTGTACCACTACAACCAGTGATATAATGATATATTACAAATTTAAATTATTTATCAATTGTATACAGAATAAGACACATGCTAACCACGTTGAGTACCTTTCGAAGATAATAATTGCTAGTTTATGTGGGAATTCTCCATTTTTTATTGAGACGCTCAGGGGAAGTAGTTGAATAAGAACACTTGCTCCATGGTGGCAGATAGCCATGGCAACGATAATTATCTCCAGAATAATGCAGAGGACCAGAGCAAATAGGGCATTTAGTCAGTGCACCAAACAGCATCCCGTCCGCACTTCAACGAGAAAAAGTAAGTAATTAGAAACAAGGTAAGATTCCATTGACATAGTCATTCTCACATGGTTGAATGAGATTCTTTGTAGGGCCAACTTTCAGGTGACAATGATCTACACCTTAAACCACTTGACTGTAATTATATTATTAACGGATGACAAAGTTACAAATACTCAAGTAGAATGACTTTTGGCAAAGATACAGCATCGTCACCCTGAATTAGCCCTTAAATCTTTTCCATGTGTGTCCCATGTAAAATGTCATTTTAACCATGTCAATTTAGAACAACTTTTGCTTATATCTCCAAAAAAAAAAAATTTATAAAGGACCATTCACATATCATATGTGGTCTACGCAATAGAAGTGGCTACAACAACATATTGTGAATGTATGATTATTCACTCCAAGCACAATAGATGCTCCTTAATAGTTCTTTAGTAACCAAACTATATGTAATGCAAGATATTTTCATATATTTGGCACTGAATAGTCATGCTATGAGATACTAGTTACAAATATAATACTTTCATTGATTATGCAGGTCCACAGCCACTAACTGTACAAATAGAAGTAATGGTCCCAAACATTCAAGTAGAATTAGAGTGAGAGATGATGCTCCACAGTAACAAAAAGTGGTCATAAATCAATCAAGTTCGCAACCTGTGTAGCAGGGTAAAGACATTTTTATAAGTTTTATTTTATACATAAAAGATCTTTGAACAAACATGATAATCACATCATAAGCATAGTTGTGTTAAGAATTAAGAGTATTTGAGGATGCCATTGATTGAATCCAATATGTCCTCCAAGAACATCCCTAGCACAGAATAGTTTGTAGAACTTTTTGGTTTCTCCTTCTTGACCCCTTTTTGTGTAATGAAATAATAATAGTTCATGAACCCTATTCTGATGGTAATATAGTTCCTTTTATAGGTAGAAGGAGGACCAAGGTTCATAGGATTTAGAATTTTCATTTAACCTCAACCGTCCATCGAGGAAGAGGGAATATGAAAGGAACCCAATATTTAGTAACCAAAATGGTTAGCCACATTCTAATTTAACCAAAGATATCATATGGCCCAACAAGATATTTCTAATGTAGAAATATTCTTACATTCTCCCACTGGTCCATGTGATAATCTATTTAACGGTTAATCGTAGAAAAACATAAGCGCGCATAACTGCTAAACAAATATAATGGTTAAACGTAATACCTCAACCAAGTAAATTACTTATGCGAGTCATGGCGGTGGCACGTTGTCTTGTTATCAACATGTTCCCTTCCATGTACCACAACACAAGCAAATTACTTAATCAGGCCTTAAATAGGGATATCATAATGGTCCAATAACATAAAAGTATACTAAAGTGGATACAAAATAAGTTCAGAAAAATAACAATAATAAGATCTCAATAAGTGTTCAAACATAAGCAAAAGTCTAAGTGAAACTAATTATTTGTTACTCCCTCGAAACCCATGTTTCCAACATGTTCCAGAAAGGTCTTGGGAGGTAACGCCTTCGTAAATGCATCCGCAATCATAAGTTTTGTGCCTATGTGTTCAATGAACAACTTTTTCATCTGAACAGCTTGTTTCACGCATAGGTACTTTAGATCCATGTGTCTTGAACCCTTAGTATATCTAGCGTTCTTTGAAAAGAATACTGCTGCGGCATTATCACAGTAAAGTTTCACTGGTGCGAAGGCAAAATTTAGGTCTCCAAACATTGAGATGAAATTCCGCAGCCATGAACAGTGATTTGTAGCCTCATAACATGCTACAAATTCAGCTTCCATTGTTGAGCCAGTGAGAATAGACTCTTTTGCACTTTTCCATGATATTGCTCCTCCAGCTAATAGAAAAAGATATCCAAAAGTGCTCTTTCGAGTATCATTACATCCCATGAAATCGGAATCTGAATAGCCAACCAACTCAAATTGATCTGACTTCGAAAATGTGAGACGATGATCCTTCGTGCCTTGCAGGTATCTCAAAACTTTCTTTGCAGCTTTCCAGTGTTCCATTCCAGGATTCACAAGGTATCTTCCCAGCATACCAACTATATAGCTGATATCTGGTCGTGTGCAAACTTGGGAATACATTAAACTTCCCACCACATAATCATAAGGGATTCTATCCATTTGTTTACGTTCCAGTTCATTCTTAGGACAAAGATTGAGTCCAAACTTGTCTCCTTTAGAAACCGGAACTATACTTGGCTTACATGCACTCATCTCAAACCTCTCTAGAATTCTTTCGATATATGCTTTCTGTGAGATTGATAATGTTCCAAGTGATTTATCACGTGATATGTCTATCCCAATCACATAAGAAGCCTCACCCATATCTTTCATTTCAAAATTCTTCGAGAGATATTCATTATTTTCATGCATAAAACCAAGATCACTACTCGCAAGTAGTATGTTATCTACATACAATACCAAAAATATGAACTTCCTCCCACTGATCTTGAGATATATGCATGGATCTACAACATTTTCTTCAAAACCAAATTTTTGAATGGTTTCGTTGAATTTTAGATACCACTGCCTGGGGACTTGCTTAAGTCCATAAATTGATTTCTTAAGTTTGCAGACCATGTGTTCTTGTCCTTCTAAGACAAAACCTTCAGGTTGACACATGTAAATATCTTCCTCAAGCTCACCAAGAAAAGCTATTTTCACATCCATTTTATGTAACTCAAGGTCATATTGAGCTACTAATGCCAGAATAATTCTGAGAGAGTCTTTCTTTGACACGGGAGAAAAAGTATCTTTGTAATCAATGCCATCTTTCTGAGTGAAACCTTTGGCTACAAGTCTAGCTTTATAACATTGAATATTGCCATTAGCATCGTGTTTGGTCTTAAAGACCCATTTACACCCGATTGCTTTGTGCCCTTCAGGCAATTCAACGTATTCCCAGACTCCATTATCATCCATCGATTTTTTCTCTACTTTCTTAGCATTAATCCATTTATCAGAATTGCTACACTTGATAGCTTGTGAATAAGAAACTGGATCTTTCATAATCCCTAAATCAAAATCCGATTCTTGTAGATAAACCACATAATCATCAGAAATAGCCCTTTTCCGTTCTCTAGTAGATCTTCTTAAGGATACTTCTTGTGGTTGTTTTACAATTTCTTCAGTGGAAATAGTCTCATCATGAAGCTCCAGTGACGTTATTTGTGTTTCTCCCTCATCAATCGGTTCTACAACTGGAGGAGTCACAATATCTGTAGAAATCTGAGGTAAAGGGATTATTACTCTGATTTCTTGAACAAATTTTTCTTGCACTGGTGTACTCACACTAACTTCTCCATCCTTGATGAATTTTGCATTCCCAGTTTCAACAATTCTCATACTATGGTTAGGACAATAAATAATATACCCCTTGGATTTTTCAGGAAAACCAATAAATTAACCGCTAACATTTTTCATATCCAATTTCTTTTCTTTGGGATTATAAACTTTCGCTTCTGTTGAACAACCCCAAAGTTGCAGGTGTTTTAAACTAGGTTCCAACCCTTCCACAATTCAAAAGGAGTCTTTGGAACTGCTTTGCTTGGAACTCTATTTAAAATGTACACAGCATAACGAAGAGCATACATCCACAAACTTAAGGGTAAACTCTCATGACTAATCATGCCTCTAACCATTTCTATTATAGTACGATTTCGCCTTTATGCTACACCATTCTACCAAGGTGAACCTGGCGTTGTGTATTGAGCAACAATTCCAAGCTTTTGAAGAAGTAAAGCGAAAGGTCCAGGATGTTGTCCTGTTTCGTCATACCTTCCATAATATTCTCCACCCCTATCAGACCTAATGATTTTCACCTTCTTTTCTAATTGCCTCTCAACTTCGGTAATGGATTGCTCTACAACATTCACAGCTTGAGATTTATCATGCAATAGGTAAAGATAACAGTAGCGTGAAAAATCATCAATAAAGGTGATAAAATATTTTTCTCCTCCAAAAGTTGGAACGTCGAAGGGTCCACAAATATATGTATGTATTATTTCAAGGAGTTCTGAACTTCTTGTGGCACCTTTCTTTGCGTGTTTTGTCATCTTTCCTTTAATACAATCCACACAACTCTTATAATCAGTAAAATCTAGGTTCTGTAGAATCCCATCTTTTACCGATCTTTGAAGCTTTTCACGAGATATATGTCCCAGCTTCTTATGCCACAAGAATGAAGAATTATCCTTAACATGTTCAGTTCCATCATTATGATGCATGGTTAAATAGGTTCCAGGTATTGATGATGAAGATAAATTTAACTTATAAAGACCATCAGAAAGATAATCAGAACCAATAACTTTAAAATCTTTAAACAAACTAAAACATCCATTGGCAATTTGAAATTGAAAACCTTGTCTATCTAGTTGAGAAATGAAATTAAATTGCGAGAAATAGTTGGAACATAAAGAGTGTTTTCCAAATCAAGAAAGTATCCATGATCTAGAATCAGACGATAGGTGCCTACAACATTAACTGGGGCATTATTGCCATTGCCCATAAAAAGGAAGTTTTCATTCTGGTTTGTGATTTGGGTTGAAAGGTATCCCTGCATTGAATTAGAAACATGAACATTAGCACCAGAATCATACCACCATGATAAAGAAGATTCTTTAATAGTCAAATTTGTTTCAAAATAACTTACGAATCCCAAAGGATTACCTTTCTTTTCGAACCATTTTTGACGTTTAGTGCAATCTTTCTGAAAATGACCAGGTTTCTTACAGAAACGACACTTATTGTCATCTTGCTTTGCCTTCTTCTCTTCAGGTTGACCAGAATTATTCTGTGGTGCTCCCTTATTGCCCTTTATAGGCTTACGCTTATTGTTCACTCCTCGGTTGACAAAATGCACTTGATTACGACCTTGCTGGTTTAGCCTAGCTTCCTCTTGAACCAACATGTTTCCTAATTCATTTGCAGTCCACTTTTCCTTAATAGTGTTATAATGCACTTGAAAATGAGCATATTGGGGCGGAAGCGAGTTGAGAATGAATTGGACAAGAAAGTTCTCATCCACAGTTAATTTCATCTCAGTGAGCTTAGCATCAATGCTACGCATTTCTATCACGTGTTGGTGCATTGACCTTACACCGGTATACTTCATGGTGGTGAGGTCAGCCATCAACTTCCCAGCTAGAGACTTGTCCGCTGTCTTAAAGCGTTCCTTTACGATTTCCATAAGGTCCTTAGCATTTTTAGGTTTTGGAAGAGATTCTTTAATGTTTGCATCAATGTGCATCGCATCAACTGTATGCTCAGTCTATCACTTCTCTCCCACTTTTTTAAGAGATCCTTATCTTCAGTGGAACTCTTATCATCTATAATTGGCTTTTCAATTAGGAGAGAAAGGTCAATATCTTGCACACCCAAAGTGAACTCAACGTTCTCTTTCCATTCTGAGATGTTGGTGCCATTGAAAAATGGGATAGACGAAGTATACGAATGCAAAGACTTCGAACTAGAAGCTGTAAAACATGACAAAGATACACAAAGTCAAACTCTCACATATAAAAATTAAGAAACTCTTGTGGGGAGAATCTTAAATAAAACAACAAACATGTCATAAAGTCAAAAAAATCATTCACATATATATAAGAAAAGCAAAGACAAACATCTGTGGATATTATGCCGTTCATAGTTACATATATAATCATAATAGTAGTTTAAACATGTGAATTAGAGCAACCTGTGGGTAACTTTTCATTCTAATATGTATGACTAAATATTTATTTCTTAATGTTTATATATACAAACAATTGAACAAACATCTCCTGTGGGTGATAATTATTCTCATGTGATTGCACAAAACGATTTAGACTTACAATGACATATTAATATAACATAATACTTTAGTACCACTGTGGTGATAGCTAAAGAGCATATAATGCAAACATTTTAATAACCTATACATTTTCAAGTTAGGCTACATTTGAAACCAAAATCAAACATTCAAAGTCAACATATAAAAGTTAATGATGGAAGTCAACAGTCAAAGGCGGAAGTCAAACGGCCAGTCAAAAAGTCAAAGACGGAAGTCAAAGGTCAGTCAAAGTCAACAGTCAAAGGCAGAAGTCAAAAGGTCACTCAAAATTAGAATTTTTAAGAGATAAACATTTTCACTTCATGTTATACAGACGTAAAGTCTAACCTTGAAAACGTTTCAAAGAATAAATAATGAGTGAAACCCAAGATCCATATTAACAGTGAAACATCATGTGAGCCCATACGTTACATGAGAACCGTTTCATATCAAACAATGGCGTAGCCCTAGCCGCATGCTTCCATGTTATTGACGACAAACAAGGACAAGCAAATCATGATATTATCAATAGGAAAAATCAAACAAATCATGATATTATCATGCTAAGCAAGTTCTCACAAAAAAAATGTTATAATTTTTAACCAAGACAAATCAATCATACAGGTTTTTTTCTTACGTAAGATTTCTAATTTGATTTAATTCAAGCCCAATATGCATTAAGAATTAACTAAAACAAACAGTAATCAGTCTAACCCTAATTGCAGAGAATAGAAAACATCATTTTGGCTATTTTATTTATTATTTCATGTCATAAAGCACCTTGTTTCATGTGAACAAAAAAAAAAATTGGAAAAAATCACATCAATTGATCAAAACATGATAAGCATATATATACAATTATTATATATAAATCAAACAGACATATGATGAATCCAAATCAACACAACAATTGCATAGAATCATCATGGACAATCATGTAGTTCTAAACCAGGCTCTAGATGCCAAATATAAGTTTTATTTTATACATAAAAGATCTTTGAACAAACATGATAATCACATCATAAACACAGTTGTGTTAAGAATTAAGAGTACCTGAAGATGACATTGATTGAATCCAATATGTCCTCCAAGAACACCCCTAGCACAGAATAGTTTGTAGAACTTTTTGGTTTCTCCTTATTGACCCCTTTTTGTGTAATGAAATAATAATAATTCATGAACCCCATTCTGATGGTAATAGAGTTCTTTTTATAGGTAGAAGGAGACCAAGATTCATAGGATTTAGAATTTCCGTTTAATCTCAACCGTCAATCGAGGAAGAGGGAATATGAAAGGACCCCAATATTTTGTAACCAAAATGTTTAGCCACATTCTAATTTAACCAAAGATATCATAGGCCCAACAAGATATTTCTAATATAGAAATATTCTTACAATTTTAACTGCAACAGGAAGATATGACGCTTGCTTAAACACTAGAAAACTTTATGACAACCGTGGTAACAAATTAAACAATCCATGCTCAGAGATACTTACCAGCCGTCACGCAAATTAATTTCAGACCCAGCTGAATCTTGCTCATTCACTTCAAGCATGTCCCGCAGCTCTGTTGTTGACACATGCTTTTCGAGTTCATTTTTGATGACACATAATTCTCTCGACGGAGCCTCCAGCTTGGTTTCCAGATCAGAATCTGGCTTCATAGTTTCAACCCCATGTTTATCACTTGTTCCTTCGCTTGAAGAAACACCTCCTTCAGGTTTAGGGATTTTCAGGACCTGATCACAAGCAGCAAGCATTTTGTGTTTTTTAAGAAATTTCGGGACCTGATCAGGAGCAACAACCCTTTTGCGTTTTGTTCCATATTTTGCAGATTTTTCACCATGGTCTTCATCCTGGTATTATTTAATAAGAATATGAATTAAATCTCTAAATAGCTAATTGTATGTACACTTCTCATCATCCTCCACGTGTATAGAAAGAGACACGTGGAAGGCATGTGAAGCGAGACATCGAAACATGATAGCAGGCATTTCATCAGAAGATGTCATCGGTCAGCAGATC
Source organism: Papaver somniferum (assembly GCF_003573695.1). Classification (NCBI taxonomy): domain Eukaryota; kingdom Viridiplantae; phylum Streptophyta; class Magnoliopsida; order Ranunculales; family Papaveraceae; genus Papaver; species Papaver somniferum. The sequence goes on from NC_039360.1 coordinate 97,626,960, forward strand.
TGACGGTCAGGGACAGAGGACCACAGAGGTATGATGGCACAGAGGAGCACCAGATAATACCCCTTGGGTATTAACGCACCCAATCCCGAGGAAGATCCCAGATCAACAGCCGAGAGGAAGTTTGGCTGACACAGATGTGACCAGACAAAGAGACACTTGTCTGAAACGAGCAGACATCCATCTGCCCGCATTAAATACCAAAGAGATATACACGTGTCGATCAGCTCGTGGAAGAAGCGAGGATAACCCTTCGTGTTCAAGCTCAGGCCGCGGCATATACCGAAGACCTTTGCGTAATAGGCACAAAGCACAAGAAGATAAGATTACAACGGCACTTCAGAGATGGGACCCACGTTCTCTACCTATAAATACCCCTCTCCAATAAGAGAGATGGGGCAGACCATTTTGGAGGGCAATTAGAGGAGTATATAGGAGAGATAAATAGGAAGAGTAAGTAATCCATTTACTTCTGCAAACCCATGTATATTCTAAAGTCATTCGACTATCTTTGTAACCATTCAGTACATAGTGAAACACCAAACCCCGTGGACGTAGGCCTTAGTGCCGAACCACGTAAATCTGTCTTATTTACATTTTTGCATCTTACGTTCTGCATTAAACTTCATATGCTTTATATTTATACTCATTTCATGATTTATTTCCTTACACGAGCATTATTTATGATAATATTCGACTAGACAATGACAAGCCCGAAGGCTTTGAGTCGATGAATCGATATAATCATCCCATTACGTATACGATGTACGATTCTAGAATTAGGACGTATGTGAATATTGTTTGTGAACACTTGTTTGTGAACACTTGTTTGTGAACACTTGGATGGCCTCGTGATTTACGTTTTCACAATTTGGCGCTAGAAATAGGGACTCTTTCCCGGTAAAAGATTTATCTTATCCTGTGATTTCACCTTAAAACGCGCACTATGGTTGTGCCCTTTTCTGGGTTCAGCGTGCCTTCAAAACCTTTTTTATTTTTTGGGTTCATGTTATTCATTTTCACAAACACCATTTCAAAGCAGACAAACTCGCGGCTATCTATCACCGGTTTGCACGTGAGGTGTTTCCTCCAACTAAGACTTAATAATCCAGATTCGTGAGTCCTCGTGACAGATCTGCCTTTTCAAGAGTTCTTTTTCAAAAGTAGTCTGAAAACAAGATTCATGATCGTTTATTAAAAGATTTGTATTTCAAAAACTAGGCCCATGAAATATTTGCATTTCTCTTCTATTAAGGGCCCTTGGGCAACTCATTTCCTTCTATTCCAATAGTCTTGAGGGTACGAATGGCGCTAACCCTATCCTCGTGGATATCATTGGTTCTCCTTATTTATTTCCCTATGCAGGAAAGGATTAAACATGGAGAAGATACTAAAGGCAGGAAAAACCAAAGCCTCATCAAAGGAGACACCGAGGATTACCACGGTCATAACCCGAAGAAAGCAGAAAGGAGACAAAGCTAAAACAACTGCTCAGAGGCAGGATGCTGCGGAAATCACTTCACCTATAAACACTAACTCCATAGCAGCCGCAGCCCTCAAAGCAGCAGTCACGAAGACTGTTGCGGCCCCTCAGACTACAGAAGCTAACAAGACTTGGGTCCCAAGCCAAATCCATCAACAAAAAGAAGGGGTAGCAGAATCCATGACGCATCAACCCGCACATCCACCAATCTTCGGAATGCCGTCAACCAACGGTCAGAATCAAACCATACCAGTGCTTTTAGGACCACGGACGGAAACTCAACCGAAGGGACCAAACTTGGAGATATCAACGATTGAAGCTGATCCTCGGCCACCCTTAATACACACTGTAGACGAAGGGGGAACTGTGGCCGTAGGGGTACCAGCCGGAACTCCCAATCAGGGATCAAACCAATCCCACCAACTGATGGTAGAGCTCGAAGAATTGAAAAAGAGCCAGCAGGTCTACGCAGATGCCGTAGCTCTTCTGGCCAGGGAGAACCAAGACTTGAAAGATAAGATTGCCCAAAGCACGAAGACTATCCAACAACTGGACGAAGCAAATTCTAAAGCGCCAGAGCCCAATCGAGACCGAAGAGTCATCCTAGCAAATGACGCCAGGGGAAGCAGCGCATCAGATCCGGAATATGCCACCAAAGAGTTAGACTATTATGACAGCGAAGGTCGAAGAAAGAAACGCTCAACTGAGTATGAGAACATGGGATATTACCGCGCAATGAAGGAGCTGCGTGATGATATGATGGCTGAGATCAAACAGTTAAAAGCCAGACAAGGCGGAGGAAGGCTTGAAGAGGTGATGAAAGAATCTAAATCCACGCCCCTAACTCATCGCCTGGCAAACACCCCCATTCCGTTAAAGTGCCATGTCCCAACTTTTGAATGCTACGACGGATCCAGTGATCCCGCGGCACATATCCGGTATTATAACCGTATCTTAGACCGATGGAGTCAGAACGACGCCGTCCTCTGTAGATATTTCCCGTCAAGTCTGAAGGGATCGGCTTTGTCTTGGTTTGACAAACTACCACCTGATTCCATCAACTCCTACGATCAACTCGCAGAGAAATTTCTGAGGACATACATGTACAACAAAGCTGTCAACACTGGAATGGATAAGATTTTTTCTCTGGCAATTGGCTACAAGGAAAACACGATAGAATACACTAACAGATGGCACAAGATCTGCCAAGCCATAGGGAGTGTGGACCCAGTAGTAAGTATCAACTAATACAAATGGGGATTAGACCGAATGATTCCACTATTTGTTGAGATTCATGGAAGCGTGCCTAAGACAGAAGGAGATCTTCGAATAATTATTGAAAAGTACGCTCGTCTTGAAGAAATCCAGCGTGAGAACCCGAGGGCACACACGCAGAGGTCTCACCGTACCAATTCCGCAGAACAAACCAATGGGGCCAAAAGAAATAGCTCAGTGGAACGGCCTCACGAAGATAGGAATGAACGAAGAGGAACGACGAAAAGACGATCGAAAATTCGAAGATCAAGTTTACACGAAGCTCAATGCTAGCTATGCTCGGATCTTGCGAGAGATCAAAGGAAGGGAAAATTTGGAGTGGCCGTGGTCTAAGGGAAAACAGCCCCAAAGAGAAGTCTAAAGATTACTGTGAGTATCACTGCTTCAATGGACACCAGACCGAGAAATGCAAAAACCTCAAAATAATGATCCAAAAATGATTGATGCTGGCGAACTCAAACATTACATACGAAAGGAGGTCGCCGAGGATAGATCCAAACGGACCAAGCAGTCCAACTTCCAGAGGGAAACCGCACAATCAACACCATCTCGTGTTCCGAAGCCGCGGGGCCCTCCCTTACAGCGCAGATAGGAAAGAGGCTACGGAAGCAGTTCGAAGACCACTGCGAATTATATAAGATTGATGGTGTAGAGGTGGACGAACACGAAGAGTGGATGGACGCACCTATTATCTTCGATGCTGAAGATATCGAAGAAGATATGGAAGATCATAACGATCCCTTGGTCCTAACACTACCAGTGGCTGGATGTAACCTCAAAAAGATCCTCATAGACGGGGGAAGCTCAGTGAACGTTCTATTCTACGACGCATTCAAACGGATGAAGCTCCATGATGAACAGCTAATGACCTCTTATTACACCATCTACGGATTCAATGGAGCACCCACAAAGCCATTGGGAGACATCGTGTTGCAGGTTAACGCCGGACCCATGAAAGTAGAAACACGATTCAGCGTGGTTGACGCCCCATCCCCCTATAACGCCATTATTGGACGAAAGTGGTTACATAAACTCAAAGGAGTGGCGGCAACTTACTACCAATATCTCAGATTCCCTACACCTGAGGGAGTGATGGAAATCAAGGGAGATCGGGTCTCTGCAAAAGAGTGCCAAACCACTCAGGATCGTATCAACAGCGAACAAGAAGAGCAGCGAAAAACCCGAAGAATTAAAAATAAAGAAGCTGCGAAAGAAAAGGCCATAGACCTGTTCCTCAAGGAAACCACAGGGAGGGGTTTGACAAAAGATGATAATGTCCTAAACACAGAGACAGGTACTTCAGCAGCCAACGAAGGACAGAAACATACCAAATAGCAATCAAAGAACGTCCCAGTCCTCGGGGATCCGAAGCCGGTGTTCACACCAGTAGAGCCCGTAAAAGAAATCAACATAGGAACGGAAGAAAACCCGAAGATGATCAAAGTAGGGACCATAATGGACGAAAGAAGAGAAGATTCCTTAACCAAATTACTTAAAGAATACGCGGATGTATTCGCCTGGAAGCTAGGAGATATGCCGGGGATTGATCCGAAAATAATCCAACACGAGCTGCGCATCAAACCAGGCACGCCACCTTTCAGGCAGAAAATAAGAAAAGTTGCACCGGAGTATCATAAGGCAGTGGAAAAAGAACTTCGGAAACTACTAGAAGCAGGGTTCATCAAGGAAGTCAAATACCCTACATGGATCTCCAACATGGTCGTCGTTCCTAAGAAAAATGGAGGGGTTAGGATATGCATCGACTTTACTAACCTCAACAAGGCATGTCCAAAGGACAGCTATCCCCTGCCAAGCATAGATCAGCTGGTTGAAGCAGTGGAAGGATACGAAGAGCTGTCATTCATGGATGGATATTCTGGTTACAACCAAGTAGCCCTGGCAGAAGAAGATCAACTACACACAACATTCTACACCACACACATGGCCTTTATTGCTACACTAGAATGCCCTTTGGACTTCGAAACGCAGGGGCAACGTACCAAAGAATGGTCGATGCTATCTTCAGGCCATGGATTGGTAGTACCTTAGAAGTCTACGTTGATGACATGCTCGTCAAAAGTAAGCTGCGCAAAGATCACCACCAGGATCTGAGAGATATCTTCGAAGCAATGAGGAAACATCACATGAAAGTAAATCCAGAAAAATGCACTTTCGGTGTCACCTCAGGGAAATTCCTCGGATATCTGGTAACAAAAAGGGGCATTGAGGTAGACCCAGCGAAGATTCAGGCCATAGTAGAAATGCCATCTCCGAAGAATTTAAAAGAAGTGCAGAAGCTCAATGGGTCCATAGCAGCCTTGGGCAGATTTATTGCCCGATCCTCGGACAAATGCAAACATTTTTTCAATATTCTCAAAAAAGGGAGTAAGTTTGAATGGACCGCAGAATGCGAAGAAGCCTTCCAAAAATCAAGAACACCTGGCTTCAATTCCAATCCTGCAGAAGCCTGATCCTGATGAGGTTTTGGCATTGTACATAGCAGCGACAGAAGACGCAGTTAGCGCAGTGTTGGTCAAAACCAATACGAAGATAGAACAGCCTATCTATTATGTCAGTAAGACCCTCAATTCTGCGGAAAGGAACTACACGAAGATCGAACAACTTATCCTGGCATTGGTGTGGGCTACTCAAAAGCTGAGAACCTATTTCCTAACTCACTTCATCCGCGTCCCATGCAAAGCACCACTGGAAGCAGTCCTCAAAAGCGCGGGAAAAGTAGGCAGAATAGCCAAGTGGAACACCCACCTGGACCAATTCAACATCATTCATGAAATTCAACATTCCCAAAAATCCCAAGTTTTGGCGGATTTCTTAGCAGACCTCCCCCTGGACAACGACGAAGAGATTAAGGGAATACCAGAAGCCGATGAAGAAAGCAAGGATCCAATTGATGTCCTCGAACCCGCGAGTCAAAGACAATGGGAAGTCTTCGTCGATGGTTCCAAAAATAAGGAAGGGGCAGGAATAGGCATTGTCATCACCACCCCAACTGGAGAAAGGATCGTACAGGCACTCAGGTTAGAATTCAAAGAGCATACTAACAACATCGTCGAATACGAGGCAGTCGTACATGCCCTCCGCTTAATAATAGAGATGGGGGTAACCGATGTAAGACTGACAAGTGATTCGCAGCTTGTCATACGGAAAATAGGGCTCGAATACAATGTGTACGACGACACCCTCTCAGCTTACATGGCCTTGGTCCAAACATTGGCATCACAAATTCCGAACATCAAGTTCCGGCATTTGCAGAAGGGATCTCAGGCACGCGGATGCCCTAGCATATATATCATCCATGCTGAAGGACAAGAGTATTGAAGCTATCAAAATCACAAGGGTATACGAACCCTCGATTGCAACACAATTTTCCTTTGCTACAAATCAAGATACAGTGGAAGAAAATATCGAAGATCAGGTGGGAAGACATCCGTGACGATTTTGACGAAGAAGATATCCTTTCAAGAGCAAATCAAGACGAAGATTTCAGCAACGAAGATGATTGGAGAATGATGATCCATGCATTTCTCAAGGATGGAACCTTACCCGCGGATCACAAACTAAATAGGAAAATACTCTCCAAAGTAGGAAGATATGACCTTCGGGATGGAATCCTGTACAAGAAATCTTTCCTCGGTCCGTTACTACGTGCTTATCCAGGAAAGAGGGGCATCGAATTCTAAACGACATCCATTATGGTGACGCAGGAAATCATAGCGGCATGAGATCACTAGCCGACAAAGCAAAAATGCAAGGATATTACTGGCCCACAATGGTACAATGCCGCAAGAATGTCCCGACGATGTGAAGAATGTCAGCGTTTTGCCAAAAATGCACCAGCAACAACGTTGAATTCTGTGGATAGTCCGTGGCCATTCGCAAAATGGGGCATAGATATCGTGGGGCCTTTCATCGAAGGATCAGGGAAAAGACGATTTTTGATAGTAGCCACGGACTACTTCAGTAAATGGGTGGAAGCCAAAGCCTTAGCCAGGATCAGAGACGTGGACGTGTTTACTTTCATATTCCAAATTATTTGCAGGTTCGGCATACCGCGGAAATCGTGTCTGATAATGGTAAACAATTACAGGGGAAAAACATAGACATGCTCTTCGACACTTTCAAAATAAGGAAAAACAAGTCCACCCCCATATACCCTCAAAGCAACGGACAAGCGGAAGCTACCAACAAGACCCTCGCCCTTATACTCAAAAAGCAATTAGACGAACACAAGGGGCGATGGTGTGAACAGCTACACAATGTATTATGGGCATACAGGACAACACGAAGATCTGCCACTGGGGAATCCCCGTTTCTCCTCACTTATGGAGCTGAAGCAGTCATCCCAACAGAGATCCTCATGCCAACCACAAAGACCGAAGCATGGGAGAAAAACTCACAACAGACATGATGTTAGAGAGACTGGACGACCTGGAAGGAAGGAGGGAAGCAGCATTGCAGAAGATGGAAAATTATCAACGGAGACTAGCGAGGGAGTACAACAAAAAGGTAAAGCTTCGAAATTTTGTAGAGGGGCAGTATGTGCTAAGAACAATCCCGCAGTATCAACGAGAGAAGAAATGGGGAAAGTTAGCACCTACATGGGGAGGACCTTTTATAATACACGACATTGCGGGAAACGGTTCCTACTATCTTCGCAATCTGAAAGGCGAGGTCCTCCACCCTTGGAATGCTAAATGGCTCAAACCGTACTACCCATAGGAGCAGCGCAGCTTTGCATCTGCGTGGGAATACCAGAAGAAGAAGGCAGCGTAACCGCTTTACATGTTTCTATCTCTGGACGAGAGTAGCAGGCCTCAACCTATCAATCAAACAAGCTTTTTGGGAAATCTTCAAGTAAAAAAAATTTATTAACAACATTGGGGAAAGTAGTTAATCTACAATCTCTCAGGGCTCCCCTATCAGTGTCTATGAGTGTAAGACCAGGGGGAGGCACCCAGCAGAAAGAGATACCCAACCAATTTTAAGGCAGTGGGTCGACGGAATGGGTGCATGTAAATATTTTCAATTAAGCATTCCATATCCTAGAACGCTGCCTCGGCCCCCACCGTTTGGGAATCCTCTGGCCCAGGATTCGCCAGCGGGGTGACAGGTCTCAAGACGATCACGAAGGTATTTACCTTCGGTGTCGCACTCAAACACTCTCAACTTTTTACAAACCAGTTATTTCTAGTTTAACACTTCACAATACTTTAAAATAAAAAATGAATTGATAACGCAGGTACGCCAAAAGGATGATCCATTTCATAAAGAGTTGATTACAAGACTCGGCAAATAAGAAAAACAGGAAACACAAAAAATGATCCGAAATTATATAATCAACGAGGATCAACTTCTATGACTAATAAAAAATCTACTTGGACGACACAGCTCCATCAACGGGGTTGTCTCTGCGAGATGAGGGTACGCTACCACCAGAAGAGGCCCAGAAGAACCAGGCAAAGGCGCGGGGAGGGGACGGCGCGGATAGTTCTTGACAAGACCATGTTCGACTTTAAGGCCAAGTTCAATCTTATCCAGGACTTTGTTTGTCTCTTCAGCCAACTGACATCGAGCCTTATAAGTGATAACAGCGGTCCGCTGATGGGCTTGAGACAACAATACAGATAGGTGTTCCGCCTCTTTGGAGGCAATCTCCGCTGCTTCTCCACGAGACGCGGCCAACCCTTTGAAATGATTGGTTTGTCCTTCCTGCTGCACTAAGGCAGATTGAGTCTTTTTAAGCTCATCATTTGCTGCGTGAAGCTGTCCCTCGAGTGCTGAAAACAAAAAATACCAAGGGGTTAAAACGAAGAAATAACAGAATCACACTCGATAAAACGAGGTTATACCTTCGACATTAGCCGAAGCCTCCTCATACTCATTGACAACTGCGTCCCGAGCCTCATCAAGAAAGTCATATTCGGTGGATAGTTTCTCATAATCCGTTTGAAGGTTCGTAAGAGCAAATTGACTGGCGTCTAAATCTACCTGCTTCATCGAATCCAAGTGACGAAGATGGTTGACTTCATCATTCACCTCCCCCATCCTTTTATGAAGTCGATACACATTCATCTCAAGATCTCTTTCAGACTCCACTTGGCGAGCAACATCCGCTCGAGACGCTGCTAGGGCTTTACTAAGTGCACCAACCTCGGCCCTAGCATTATCTCTTTCCTCGGAAAGACGCAGCATACTATCCCTAACCCCAGGGCCTAAGAAAGAACGAGCCTGTTGTAACTCTCCTTCTAAAAAGCGCACTCTAGCCTCTAAGTCTGAAGCATGTTCTCGAGCATCACGCAGGTTGTCACGCGTCCATAGCAGCGTACCATTAAACAAACAACGGTCATGATTGTACTTATTTTGCATATCAACCATCAGTGTTCGCTTTTCACGCCCTCAGCTGTTAAGGCGTTGTGCTCATCAGCACGAGCATTCCACTTTGCGGCTTCACTCTTCAACTTACCCACCAACTCTGCAATACGGGATTTCTGTCGTTCCCTTTCTTTCCGAAGCCATATCAACTCGGGGACTCCACCCACTGAAGATAGGGTGGGGAGACTCAGACAGAACACCAAAATACAGATAGGGAATCACAAGGAGTGAAAAATCCGTAAAATACAAACCTGTGAAGGACGAGACACTTCTACGAGTCTGCTCCAATCATTGCGGACTATAGCAAGCTCTGAACGAAGACTCTCCTCAGCATTCCCAGCTGTTCTTTTTCTTTCAGACGGCCCCTCAGTCATTTATTTCCGCTTCAGCAGACAGTCCTCTTCCCTATGACGAAGCTTGGCCTCCAACTTTAAGACTTTGCTTTAAAGAACTGGTATAGAACATGGTTACAATGTTCGCTCCTCATCATCTACGTCACAAACAACAAACATTATTATACCAAAGGAATCAGATATCACGAAGAACACAATGCGCGGATATCATAAAAAGAGTACAAGGATTTACCTCTAAAACACGCTGCTGGGGAAACCGTACTGGTACCCATCAGCTATGGCCATCATATCAGCAACAGATGAGGGAGGGTCAACCACTAAATTAGCTTCCGAAGCTCTAAGATCCTTCTCCCACATCTCAGCAACGCGGGCTTCAGAAGACAGTTGCATCATTCGACGAGTATAAGCGTCGGAATTCTTCTCACCAGTGACCACGGGGGCAGGGTTAGGGACGAACATCAGGTTTTTCTTCTTAGCCAAGCCAAAATGGCATCTTCACCTTCAGGCATTAGCGAGAAAGGAAAATCCTCGGAAGGAGACTCAACCGCAGACTTCCCCTTGGCGGTTATCTCCTCACCCGCGCAAGCTCGACATTACCACCTCAGCACAACCACCTGCGTTCTCAGCTTGCTGATCAGTGGTACATTCTTTTCCAAGGTCCCGCACATCCCAATCATCATGTGGGGAAAGCAATGAGAAGTCCTCGGCAAGACCCATGGCAGCAGTCACATCGAAGGATTCCCCCGCGGAATATATCCTACCGAAAGAGAATTCTGGGGAAATTACGGGCAAAGTACCCACACCAACAATGTCATCACCAACAGGGGCAGATCCACTCCCACCAGTACCACAGACGGTAACATTACCCTCAGCCTCACCATCACCACCCGCGGCAACTTCTTCTTCAAGATCACCACCCACGCGGCAACTTCAGCCTCACCACCACACCCCGGCAACCTCTTCTTCATTACCACCTTCTTCATCAGGGTAAGAAGTGTCGGTACGCTCTTCTCCGTTGGACATTTCTTCATCCTCACCATACCCTTGGTTTACGGGACTCGTAACCTCCTCATAACCCTCAACCTCACTGATAACCGCAGTAGAAGATTGCTTGGGTCCAAGTTTCTTCTTCTTCGACACCTACAAACCAGTATACATCCCACAAAGGCTCATTTTTTCCCTCACTTCAAAAATGAAAATTATTTCAAGCAAGGAAAAAGGGGCAAAAAGATGAGAATACAAGAAGAAACTATACCTTGGCAGTAGCAGCAGCACTCTTTGATGGATGGATAGCACCAGAACCCTCCTCCTCATCTCCATCAACGACATCAAGAGCATAAGGAAAATTCATGCCCGCGAAATTAGGACGCCAAGGACAGAAATCTCCATAACGAGCAGGAGGAGTTTCACGAGGCTTGCTATTTCAGAAGGACGCCAACCACGTGGACCCGGAATCCATCCGTAAGCCCAAGGACCAACTACCTCAATAACAGTAGCATGCCATTCATAATCATGGTCACGCTTAATCCTTTCACGAGCAGGAAAGAGTTCCGTTTAGCAGATCCCTCAGTACCAGGAACATACTTCAGCTTGGCATCACTCACCTCACTCAAGAGACGAATTTCACCACGGGGAGCAGCAATGTTACGAAGACTAACACTCCACGGCTTACGGTTTCTGCTGTTGACATAATCCCCAAAAGAACTGTTAAAGTTCTGAGGAGTGTACCACTCCCTCAGCGGATTTGGAACATAGCAGGTCATCATAGTCTCTCCCTTGCTCCGCAGATAACATTCCTTCAGTGAACGAAGATAATTCCCAGATAGTTGTGATACGGAACGATTATGAGTGTTCGTAGAAGAGCCTTCGCGATAGCCAACACGTCATAATAAAAGGAGTCACCCGACTTATATAAGGGCAACATAAGACCCGCCTCGAAGGCTCCAACCGTAGTCAACAGATGAAACTCGTCAAACTGATAATTAGCAAGGAGCTCGTAGGTGATATCATCGTCAGGAGCATAGAAGCGAACCTCAAAAGCTTGGAGTTCATGTTTTTCCTTGAACATCTCAAGATCAATATGCTTGAAAGTGACCTTCTTCTTACCACTGAAATGTGCGTATCACGGGGACAGTTTCTTCTCGTCTGCGGAATCAGAAGTAGGACCCAATTCCGAAGCTTTCCTTTTAGAAGGAAGATTTGTAGACGGATCAGCTCTCGATATGTACCCTTGGAGTACTTCCCTTTGGAAGAAACCGCGGGAGGAGGCGGCAGAGATTTATGCGGAGGCACTGAAGGAGGAGCCATTGAACGAAGGGGCGGAGCATCCACCACTTCATTACGAGGAGGAGGAGCCCGCGTACTCCTAGAGTCATCACGAGGAGGAGCCTGCGTACTCCTAGAATATTCACGAGGACGAGAAGAGGCGCGGTTAACATCATACCTAGACCCAGAGGGACCCTTCGGCATATCCCCTTTTTTAGAAGGCATAATCTTCACACCGGAGGAAGACGAAACCCTATGACCCCTAGGATCATATTTCGAAGACTTGTGAGGACCTTACCCAAGTGGAGATCTATCAGGATCTCTACGCGGAGGGGATCTTGGCGGACTAGACGGCGGATTTTGGTAAGGAGCCCGCGGACGATCAGACATATCTACAAGGAAACACAAAAACAGTTTAGAGAAGAATACGAGGAGATCACTAAAGATCAAAAAACCCATAATTGATGGTTCATCGGATAAACATGAAAAACCCTAAGAAACTAAAAAACTCCATCCAGGGATAATACTCATACACAGACTCACAGACGCTTAAACAAAGAACAGGGGCAAGCATATATGCTTCGACATATATCTTCATCACAAAACCAAGAACAGCAGCAGGAGACAAACGATAAAATACAGATAAAACAATGGTGAACAACCGATAAGAAAATCCCATACCTGTATAAAAGAGGACGACAAGCACTAACTGCAGTAGAAGAAAGGAGGAGGAGATATCGATATCGACAGATACAGGGGCAGCAACAATCAAGAACAAAAAGCAGAAGAAAGAAACAGAAAATTGAATGTTATTCCTCACAAGGACGGTGATAGTAAATGACTAAAGAACAAGAACAAGAAAACAAGAAGAGAATGAACACTGACAAGAAGAGGATAAAAGTTTTTTTCACATTCTCTTTCCTATTTATGAAGCTAGAGAAGACAATAACTGCTCCTCGTACCAAGGAGCAGTTACGGGAGAAGTTAATGCAAAGTGGGAAACGTGTAGGACTACCATTCTTCTTCAAAATTGCAAATACGCCCAAGTTAGAAGAAGAGGGGCAAATTGTATGTACACTCTCATCATCCTCCACGTGTATAGAAAGAGACACGTGGAAGGCATGTGAAGCGAGACATCAAACATGATAAGCATTTCATCAGAAGATGCCATCGGTCAGCAGATCTGACGGTCAGGGACAGAGGACCACAGAGGTATGATGGCAGAGGAGCACCAGATAATACCCCTTGGGTATTAACGCACCCAATCCCGAGGAAGATCCCAGATCAACGGCCGAGAGGAAGTTTGGCTGACACAGATGTGACCAGACAAAGAGACACTTGTCTGACACGAGCAGACATCCATCTGCCCGCATTAAATACCAAAGAGATATACACGTGTCGATCAGATCGTGGAAGAAGCGAGGATAACCCTTCGTGTTCAAGCTCAGGCCGCGGCATATACCGAAGACCTTTGCGTAATAGGCACAAAGCACAAGAAGATAAGATTACAACGTCACTTCAGAGATGGGACCCACGTTCTCTCCCTATAAATACCCCCTCTCCAATAAGAGAGAAGGGGCAGACCATTTTGGAGGGAAATTAGAGGAGAATATAGGAGAGAGAAATAGGAAGAGTAAGTAATCCATTTACTTCCGCAGACCCATGTATATTCTAAAGTCATTCGACTATCTTTGTAACCATTCATTAAATAGTGAAACACCAAACTCCGTGGACGTAGGCCTTAGTGCCGAACCACGTAAATCTGTCTCATTTACATTTATGCATCTTACGTTCTGCATTAAACTTCATGTGCTTTATATTTATACTCATTTCATGATTTATTTCCTTACACGAGCATTATTTATGATAATATTCGACTAGACAATGACAAGCCCGAAGGCTTTGAGTCGATGAGTCGATATAATCATCCTATCACGTATACGATGTACGATTCTAGAATTAGGACGTATGTGAATATTGTTTGTGAACACTTGGATGGCCTCGTGATTTATGTGTTCACACTAATTCAGAATCATCACATATTTTACAATTTTACTCGGAGCCTTGCTAGACATGTCAAATCCCATTCAACATACTACTTGATTGATTGGTATGCTTCTCTAAGATTTTCACACTTCTGACATTATAATTTTGAGCACGTTTACTTATAAAAATAATCACATGAACAGTGGAAATTTAGTGATAATATGAGCAGTACCACCAGAAATAAAATAAAATAAAGAAAGAAACAAATAGACTCCATAAGAATATGGGAATCACTACATAGACCATGAAATAAATTGCTTTAAATAAAAATAAAAATCAACATTTAATGTTGTATTTCCATGTATATATGGATGTGGAAGCTGAAACTACCATGACTACTAATGTTGGGTACCAAAATCCAAATAAGAGAAAGCATCTGCGAGCATTAGACTTATATTTCCAAGGAAAAATAGTACCCCATTATCAGCCTTGAGATTCAAAGGTTTTCCTTCTTTTCAATAACTATCCACTCAAGTACCCCAGCTGCTAAAAGTTAGTATTATGCGATCTGAAACAACATACACCAACATATGACTTAAAGTCATTAATTTCTGGTAACATGCAAGATCCCTTTTTGTTAAAGTAGTGGCCTTTAAACTTTAGAAGTTAAAACTACAGGGATACTCTTCTATATACTTATCGTGCAACCGTACTTACTCCACCACCAAACTAGTAAACACCAAAAACTTTTAACCTAAGGCGCCATTTTCAAAAATGGAACAACTCACACAATAACTAAGAAACCTAATAAATTCAAGATTCAGAGAATAAACAGCTAACATTTCCCAAATGTTCAACCAACCTGTTTAACACCCATTCTTTGTATATTTACAAAATCCATGCCCAATTCTTCTTCTTCTAAATCCCACCCACAATCAGAGAGACAACAACAGTCAGAGGGGTCGGTATGAGAAAGAAAGGCGGTGGTGGTGGAACATAAAAGAAAAAAATAAAAAGTAATAGTTGTGGCTGGGAAGTGATCTTGAAATGAGTATCCCAAACAAAACCTTTTTACGCATAAGCTTTCTTGGTTTATCCTTTTGCACACGTGTTCCATTATCTCTCTATTCACTTTCTTTTTTTTTTTTTGTTGAAATTATCTTTTAATTAACGGTCCGCGAGTTATAACCCCAAAGTTGTCACTATCAATTCACAAAAAACCCATAAAAATAAAAGTAACACAAAAACCCCAAAAAAACAAAAAAAAAACACAAAAACCTCAAATTTATGATGAAACCAAAATAAAATTTGATGAAACCAATATTAAAATTTGGGGTTTTTGTACCAATTTTTAAAATTTTGGGGTTTTTGTATCAATTTTGTTTACGATGGAGTTTTAATGGATCACAACATTTAAGTGGGGTTTTTGTACCACAAGTTTGGTCACCTTGGGTTTTTATGACTAATTTTGTTTAATTAAAAAAACATTTTGAAAGGAAAAAGCCAAATGTTTTCGGAGAAGACACTGGTGGGTAGCTCCACAAGTTATTTCCATAAAAATAAAAAAAAAAGAGTGAGTTGCTCATCTTCAAAAGAACAATTAATTGGGGATAAAAAAAAGGAATTGGGGGATATTGATTACTTCCCCCAACCCATGATGTGTGCTAAAGGATGTTTTTTGGGTATGAAAATACTAAAATATTCTTTGATTAATTAAAAAACATTATGAAAAGACCATTATATCCTTTCTACTAAAACTTAAAATCAAAAACCAAATCAAATATCCACCATTTCACATCAGTTCCGGCACTGACATAGGGTTAGGTTTTGAAAAAAAAAAACTTCGTTCTTCATCCGTTCTTCGTCGATTAATCGTCGATTCAAAAATTTCTTCGTCGATTAACCTACCTGAATCATAAACAATGCCTCCACGAAAGAAAACGAATGTCCAATCGAACTCAAAATCGATTGCTCAACAAAAACAGGAACAAAGAATTGCTAAGATTGCTCAAGAGCAAGAAGAAGAACAAGCAGCGGATTCGGACAATCAACCTCTCGCAACCATGTCTTTTGTGAGAAGGTAAGTGATTTTAAACTACTTTATGAGTGTTTTAATCGATTTATAGAAATGGGTTTAGGTTAGAATCGCAAACCCTAACTGAAACAGTTGAGTTTCAGTGATTACCGGCACTGAAATATGTATGAATACGGTGTCGGTTTTACCTTCCGGCATTCAATCTAGAATGAATGCAATGCCGGTTTCACTCCGCAGATTCACCAGAAACTGAATTTTAGATACCGGCATAGAATTTGGGTCGAATTCCCTGCCGGTTCTTGGTACCGGCAGTCATTTATAACTATTTTTGTATGCCGGTAGTGGTCTAAAAACATACAGGAGAGTTTATGAATTTTTCACCAGTACCGGCATAGACATTTGGTTCCATTGTATGCCGGTTTATAATACCGGCATTTTTTTGTGAAAATTCGATCATGCCGGTAGTGGACTTAAACCATACAGGAGAGTTTATGAATTTATCACCAGTACTGGCATACATTTTTAGGTTGATTTGAATGTCGGCACCAGGTTACGGCATGGAATTGATTTATTTCGAGAATGCCGATAGTGGACTAAAAACATACAGGAGAATTACATATGATTACCGGCATTGTCGACAGTCATTGTTTAATGCCGGAACAGATAACCGGCATGCTTTGTTTCAGTAAGTCAATGCCGGTGGAAAAACTGAAAGTGAGTTGTCTCACATTCTTTTCGTGTGATTTTATGATATAGGTCAAAATCCAAGGAGGCTAACAAAAGAAAAACTAAAGATGTTGTCACTAAGAGAAGAAGGAAGGACGGTCTTGATACTCCTCAATCTCTCCCTCCTCGAGGGAAAGATGAAGGTCGTAAAAAGCGTTTGGGGGCTGAGAAAAGAGGGATAATTTGGGAGAGTGGTGGTGACCGTAGTCGAGCTGTAATCCGTGATCATGATGATCAAGATGAGCAATATGGAGAGGAAAGTGAGGATGAAGATAATGTGGTTCCTCCAAGTCAATTAGCAAGTCAAAGCGAAGTTGGTGGGCCAAGTCAACAACCAACACAAGGCAATGGCAAGAAGGGCAATGGCAAAGTGAAAGTTAAAGGTTCCCACCTTCCTCATATTAATGACATGATACCTGACCTTGAACGTGGTAGAATTTGGGGTGAAGCTCCGGAACCTAAAATACTATTTGGATACAATCACTCGTGGGCTCGTACTATCTATAAAACCTATGTAAGTATTTTTTATCTTGTGCATATGTATTGTTGTGTATTTATGTAAAATATCTTAATTGTATTGTCTCCTAATTGTAGGATCATACAAAGGTTGTGCGTGTTTGCCGAAACCAAGCCGCGGATTGTTGGAAATTGTCCGATGAATGTGAAGAGGTCCAACAAATAGTAATGGATCTGGTCTATATGCTTTGGTTGAAAATTATATGAAGCCTGATTCCGTGACTGTCAATTGCTACGTCGAAAGGTATCATGGTGAAACCGATACCATGCACTTCCCTTTGGGGAGATGACCTTCATCCCTGATGATGCTCAGAACATTCTAGGCTTGAATGTTACCGACAAATCAATTGCAGAAGGAGTTGAGTCTCTTGACCTAGAATGGTCGAAGTTGCACGCTCTGACTAAGAAGTTGTTGGGTTGGGACTACAAAACTTCTGTGGAGAGCTTTTATGAATCCAAATCTGGTAGGACAAAGACAATCAAGTTGACGCTGCTTAAGCAGAAGTTTGAAAACACAAAGCAAAGAAGTTTGGAGGATGGATGGGATCCTGAAGAAATTCGTTATAATGCCGATGCATACCTGTTATACATCTTGGGCACTAGGGTATTCCCTGACACTAATGGCAACAGGGTTAGTGCGAACTACCTTCAGTACTTGGATCAATTGGAAGATGTTTATGGTTATTCTTGGGGCACCGCGGTAATGGCACATTTGATGATGGAGATGAGAAGGGCCTCTAAGGCTAAAACCAACCAATTTATCGGGAATTTCATTCTACTGCAGGTAATTTTTTTTTTAAATTTATGTTATTATGTATATTGTTCACATGTACCCTTATCGTGAACTTAGAAACAAAACTTATTTCTTCATCTTGGAATAGGTGTGGGCTTATGTACACTTCCCCACCTTGTTCAAGGACTGGACCTCCTTGAAGATCAAAGACCTTCCCGAACCCGATACGCCTATAACTAGGAAATACGAGTTCAACAACACTCCGAAGCCCGATAACATAGGTCGAATGATCGATATGAGGTTGGCTTTGGACGCGATGAGTATCCAAGATGTTGTCTTCGACCCTTACAAGGAGGTTAGAGGAAACCGCCAAGTTTTGAGGTATGCTAACGTTGCATTCTACTATGGGCCGTTGTTCCACCCAAAAGGATACGTTATGGCCAATCCTACACGTGTGATGCGCCAACTTGGATTCAAGCAATTATCACATATCAAGACGGACTCTTTTCAATGTTTTGTTCTTGACCTTTCTCGGTTTGATAAGTGCTTTGGTCAATCTCTTTACATCCTCAAATTGATGAAGTTTCAGCTTCGCAACTAGGGAGTGACCAACAAAATCTTTCGGATCCCGGTGGTTATGACAGCCACACAAAACCTCACAATCCCAATTGTTCATGTCATTTAAACGGAAAACAAGCTTAAACGGGCAATCATTCTTCCTCGTACGAGTCTTGTATACCCTATTAGTCTTCTTTGGATATACATAATCCTTTCTCTTGTGGATATTCTTTTCCTTGTATTTCCCACTTCTCTCGCAAGTCATCTCAAAACGCCTCTTTGAACGTTCGGTATTCCTCACCAACACACACATGTTCTTAAGAGCCGTCTCTTTAGCCCAAGCGATTGTTTCATTTCGATCTATTATTCCCTACATAAGATCAATTTCACATTCATTAGAAGGTTCGTTACTAGCAATCTATTAGTAAAGTATTCTTTGGTCACATACCGGAGGTATTTTATAGTATTCCGACGTATCCCGATAAAGCGGCTTTGCATTTGTTGGATCAATATATGTCACCACCTAAAGATCGAATGAAAATTAGTTCCAAACGAAATTAAAACACTATGCCGGAAACAAGTACCGGCATGCTCGACCAATGTTCCGGCATTGTCGAACTTAGCCAAAACTGAAGACCAAATTTGAAACATATTCCGGCATACATTATTCATTAGACAGCAACGCCGGAAAACAAGGTGCCTACACTGTCGTAATTTATTGTCCCAAGCCGGTACACGCTAAACATTCCAATTAATTGATATGTAATGCCGGTATTTAGCTCTGGAAAACATTTATTCCTGTATATTTTTTTGTAGGTACCGGCATTGTGAATTTGAAACTCAACAACGTCGGTTCCACTGCCGGCATTCTCGAAATTGATGGTACCACGCCGGTAACTGGTTCCGGCGTTGATGGTTATTAATTATCCATGCCGTTTTTTGGGTTTACATGGAAATGTTTCCTGTATGTTTTTCATGCAGTTCCGGCATGGTAACCTATCAATGAACCCATGCTGGTTTAATATTCCGTAGTATATTCCTTGGTAGGTAAAAAAGTTAACTGCGTACCGACATAGTTTTTTGGTAGAATACTATGCCGGATCAATATTCAAATTGGGGGATATCGCTTTACCGGCATGGTCTTAGTATGAATACCATGTCGGTAACGCGTCTGCCGGCATGGTATTCATACTACGACCATGCCGGCACCGAGGTTTTACAGTTGAAAAAATGACGGGTTTAAAAAAAAATCGATTTTTCAACCTCCTAGCAGCTTTACCTGTGTATTGGGGATGCTTGCATGTTGTGCAAGTTTACTTTCTTGTGTAGCTTCTTCGAAAAACTCTCCATACTCGTCAAAATCATCATTCAAGAGTGCTGGCTTAACAAAGAGTTGCAATTGAGAGTTGTTGTCGTTAGCTCCTTGTTGTAGTAGAGCTAAAGATTCAGCAACTGCAATTCTCTCCTCACAATCATCTTCCATTTTCACAAAAAAAAATTCACTCAAAAATATTTTTCCCTCCTTCTACTCTCACCTCACTCACCCAAATTCAAGTAAAACACACTAATCATTTATCAAAAATCTTAAGATTTTACTAATTATTATTAATCACTAATCCTGATTAGTGAGGAGTAGATTAGATAATGAGGAGTAGATTAGATAATACATAAAATACTTAGATAAGGGGTGACCCCGAATTGATATCTGGAACCAATTTTTATCCTTTTCTTATATCCCAATTCCTTTTTTTATCCCCAATTAATGGTTCCTTCAAAACCAGGCTCAAAGTGGAAGGACTTCAAAATCAGGTAATGTTTCCTTCATTGAGTTTATTTTGTTTTAATTTTTCTTTTGGTAGCTAGCTTTGTTTTGTCAGTATTTAAGTTGAAGTATAAATTTTCTCTGTTCATGAATGTTTTGTGAAGTCAATGGATATCCAAAATAATTTTAATTACAAAACATTATGATTCAGTCTAGCGCCCCATGGTCAGAAACAATGATGTAGTATAGATCTGATTTTGGAATTTAAGTCTTGATTATGATGATTTTGATGGTTTTAAGGGTCTTTATTTGGATCGAAAAATATGCACTTATGAAGGAATTTTATTAAGTTTCTGAATATGTTGTTCAAATTGTTTTCTTATACAATAGAGAAGCGGAAAGAGGATTCCTTTGTATGATATTCGTATTCATTGGATTACAATCTGCTCGAGTTTGTTTCCTTCCGTACCTTGTGTCTAGATCATCTTATACTGTGGTGTTAGATAGAGACAAGTTTGTATTGGTATGTCGATGCTCGAGTGTGTTACCTTGTCACTCTAAGAGGTCTCACTCTCTATTCATACAGTGGTGGGTGTAGTTTTATTTGAATGTTGACTTGTTGAGCCATTTGGTATTGAAAGAAACGGTGCTGATTAAATTTTTAAGTATGTTATACTTTGGGCACTCTAATTAGAGGTCTCAGTTTCCATTTGGCAGCATTGGTGTTTGTAGGTAGTTTCATCTGCTTGTTTGGGCATCTAGTGTACAAAAGGAATGCTACTGATAAATCCTTATTTTAGTTGACATGATGTTTGTTTGGAGGATAACCGGTGATAAAGGTTCAAGAGATGTCCAGCCCAAATATATCTGCAATCTGTGTTTGTGTTTTGCAGTGTACTATGTTAGTTTATCTCATGTTATTTTGTGGTTCTACTTCTTATTCATAGCTATTTGCCTTACAGAAGATTTCATGCATGTTTGGCATTTTAGATGACTCAACTACTTTTTGTTTAGAGAAGTGTGGAAAATAATGTAATTACAATTGGTTGCACTTTTGTAGGTCATGTTGCTGAAGACATGTACCATTGGCAAGCAACAATCATGGGTCCTCCAGACAGGCTGTACGTAGAGGGAGTCTTTTTAGTGGCGACTTGCGATTCACTTTTCTCCAGATTATCCATTTAAACCCCCAAAGGTAACTGTTCAAACCCATGCATATCAAATAAGAAGGAAAAGGTAATATAGTACCGTGTGCTCTATGTAACCATTCTTCTTGTCTAAGGGACCGAATTATGAAATACAAGGTTTTGGCATAATCAAGTCAGGTAAGTTATTTATTTATCCTATGCACGATGTGCATCAATGTATCAGACATGTAGAATGCATATGCCATTTCCGAGGCAGGTTATGTTGTTATAACTATTCAGTTGGGAAAGATTAGGACTGTTCAGTTGGACTACACTGATGAGAAAGAGAACCTCCTGCAAGCTTCTTGCAAAGCTCTTGTTAGTTCGATTACTATTCAGGGAAATTCCAGACAGAACTGTCTTCATCCAGAAAGGCATTAAAACAGTTTTGAGGCCATACTTTGAGCTTGCAAATGTGACTCTTGAAACTTGCACTAAATGATTGCCTAGTTCTTTTGCTCACCACGTTGGTTAAACACCTGCAGACCTGCTTGCTTTTTTCTCTGTATCTTTTTTGTTTTGTAAATATGTTTGTTTTCTGTGACATACATTTCCACTTGTAAATTAAGTCACTTGACTCGGTTAGGTGGGTGCTGCCAGTATTGGTGATTTAGAGTTGTGTGGTAATGTTGCGGATAAATTTGCAAGTACTGCCAGCTCAAACAGGACTCCCAATCTAATTGTGGGGTTGCGAAATAATGTCATCAGGACAGGGCTTCACATTAAGCATCTCTTATTCTCACATTTCACTTGTTGATGCTGCTCATGAGCTGAGGTTGGACTCACCCGAACCCTATGGCGGATGCTGAGAACATTGTAGCCAAGGAAATCCGAGATGTTGCCATCGATGTAACTTTGGACCATGCAAATGGGTGGATGGTATCAAGGAGACTGGTAATGTTTACTCCAAACATGACGTCAATCTGCTTTCAACTCGAGGATTGCCTTCTGTCTCAATACATGCATACTGAGGCTGTGCGCACAGTGTTCCTCTTCAAATTCACACAAGGAGGAAAAGGAAAGTGCAGAAAAGAGGAGCGAGAGACAACAACAGGATACAGAGATTCTGAAGCGTATTGCCGAGGGTGACGATGAGTTTTAATTCTCACCTGCCAGTTTTTATTGCCGAGGAGTGTGACGATGAGTTCTAATTCTCACCTGCCAGCTTTTCTCAAGTTAATAGTTATCACGGACACGATACCATTCCCTGTATTTGTAAAAACTGTTCTTGGTAGATTTAAAAGGAAGATAATAAACAACATGGTTACCAAATAATTTTTCATATAAATCATTTTTTTTAGGTAATAGATTATTCTGTAAAGGTGTTTGTTAATATTTATTAAGCTATGCTCAGGGACCTATGGGTCGGCTGATTGGGGTTTAGGGTCGTCTACACTTGAGTAGAAATCAGTTTTTAGTTATTCAGATCGTAATTTTATCGGGGTCTATGCTTTTCTAAGATGCACTATCGACTAATAACCATGGAGTGTCCTCGGTCAGATGATACATATTTTCTTAGATGCACCATAACGTAACAATTACCACAATTTGGAAGTTATGATGGGCATCTTCTTCTGTTGGTCTTGTTTTCTCCTAGAAACCTTTAACTTTGGAAGACTCATAGTTGGTTCGTGCAATGGCTTGATTTGTCTCGACAGATAGAATTCGTGATCATATATATATATGTATATACCTCCGCGAGTATGCAACGGCCTTTGGGTATGGATTCCTTCATTCAACTGGCTAGTGAGTCAGTACAAGGTTGTGAGAATCCATTACCCAGAATACGACGATTAAGAAAAAGGGAGGTCCATTATACACAATCGGCGGTGGCAGCAGGTGAACTGGTGGAGGACCAAAGGTATAACCTCCTACCAGTTGTCTACGCCAAGTCCGCTGGTTCTAGATTAGAAATTGAGCGAGAGAAGCCTTGAAGACACCGTTTAATCAGTTTGATGGAGCAAGTCTTGCTCAATCGGCTGCCTTGGGCTTCCGATTAATCATGGGCATTTCTGACGAGTAACATTATTAAAGTTGGCCAATCATGGAGATTTCACAAAAGAGTATAGTCTCACCATTTATAATCTTTGAAGCATCACTTGTTATTTTATAACCCATCAGGATTTCCCAATCCCAAGCCTCCTGCTCAAGCTAAACCACACCTTGGTAATTTGAGGCTCAAGCTTGAAAATCACTTCTAGTGGCTGCTGGAAGTCTCGAAACTGTTACTATTGTTATGCAAGAAAGAGAGAGATACCGATCTGTTTGCTTTTATTCTGATAGGTAAACTAGAATGCATGTGATTTAGACTAACAGAAAGTTCATTAAGTATGCTAACTCTATTTTCCAAAAGCTTTGGTACAATTACTGCGGAGTATGGACTATGGAGTGGCATAACCGCATCAGTGGTTGGGAATGGTACTACAGTAGTACAGTGTGCTTACCTGGGGCTCTACTAGTTGAGTGAAGTTGATGAATTGAAAATCTTCATCATTATCGAACCATCATTTTTCCAATGACTCATCTTCACCATCTAACTCATCATCGAAGGCAGTAGTTCAATTTCAGGATTTTATAACTGGTGCTGTATTGTGATTAGAGTGTTTGCTTCCTTTGAGGTACTGAAAATCACAATAACACCTTCACCCATATCAGTTCTAAAGTCCCTGCTGCTCAGGAGAGTATTGATTTTGAATAACAATTAATCTGATTACAACAACAACATTCTGGATAATGTCTCAGAAAAGTAGAATCTTCATCGGCCGTGGTTTGGAAATGTGTTAATTTACAACACCTAACTCTCACAAATTCGGGAAGATTAGCTTTCCAACCAGAAACATCAAGTCTTTGAAGTTGACGAACAAATGATTCAAGTATAGGACTCATAGGTGCCTTTGTCCTGTAGTTTTCTAAGTAACAGGCTTTGTGATAACGTCTATCTAGAAATTCACCTAACTTGTGTAGAAGTGCCAAACATTTTTTGCCATACGAAAACCAGGGATGTTCCAAAATGTAGGCAGCTTCACCAACAAATGCAGGTTGAACAACAACCTGGCTATACGGATCCATAATTCTAGGTTGACCTGTAAAGTCCACCCGTAGGCTGTCTGAAAGCAGAAACCACTCATCGGCGGTATATGGTTGTTCTGGCAGTACCGGAACCCTAACCATCATCAAAAAAAACAAAAAATAAATAAACAACAAGAGATCATTCATCAAGAACCCCAAATAAACCCAAACAAAGTTTTCTTGAACCCCTAATTTTTAATTGGTCAATCAACATTCTGACAAGCAACATAAAACATATGAGTTACACATGAGATTAATCCTAGATACAGGTCAGCACACCACATAATTCCCTCTCTCTCTTCAAGTTCAGTTCCTCTATTAAAAACTATCATTTGTCATTCAAATTTTGACACAATCAATCGTTAGTTCAGTATTCCCATTTGATTTGCATACAGAAATAGATTTTTTATTTTTTTTTCAAGCTTAGATTCACACTAATACTTTGGATTTTTAACTTTTACTGCAAAAGAAAAATAGAGAGTTTTTTTAACAGAACTGCAATTGATGAACTAATCAATATAAGTAAGACAAGAATGTTTTGAAGATGAACTTACAGAGCATAAAAACCCTAAAATATAAAATGAAAAATCTCACCCTCTCGATTACAAGTAATATGAATTCTTTTCAATAGCTCCAACTTTTAAATTAATTACTAAGCATTCAGTGTGATCTAAATTTTTTTTAGAGAGATTGGAGAAGAAAACATAAGGGTGAAAACTTACTCCCTGTTGATTCTCAGATATAAGTCAGCAGCCTCAGCGCAGGTAATTTCATTCTGGTTGTTCCGGAAATAAGGTATCATTAAGTTACCAAAATCAATTAAGTCTTTCAAACAATTTGCTTGAGTTGCTGTCACACAAACAAGTATAAAATCATCAATATCAAAAATTACACTTTAATTATCTTACAGGGTGTTAGCCCTCAAGGGAGTTGGGTGAGTTGGGTGTAGTTGTGTTTCTTCCCGTTAGTCGTGAGGGAGTTCGAGGGAGTCTCTCAAAATCCCCGTTAGTCGTGGGAGAGTTTAGAAGAGTCTCCCAAACTCCCTAAAAAACCCCGTTAGTCGTGCGGGAGTTTGAAAGAAACTCTTAAACTCCCTGTTAGTGGTAAAAATTAGAATGATAGGGAGTTTGTTTTTCTTTTGGAGTTCTAGGGAGTTTATAGTGTATTTTTGCCTCACTCCAAATCTCTCAAAAAAGTAGAGATTTTGGGAGAATTTTTCAAACTCCCTACACTCAACACACCAAACTCTCTCAAACTCTCTATACTATCTTACACTCCCTCAAAATTTCCAAGATTCAAAATACATTAAACTCCCTCCAACTTAGAGTTTTTGGGATTCTAAAGACCCAAATTGATTTAATCTCGTCACTTTAAATCATTTGGAATGGTCTTTATCAAATTAATTTATTTTTTTGAAGTGGAATTTCATAAACATTACCTGGTGTGCGACCAAATCCTTTCAGTTTCACAACCATTTTGGGCCCCTCATAAGCCATTCCGTAAGAGAACTCATTGGAATGAACGATTTTTTTGGGACCATGGTTTTTTTTTTTGGGATCATGGTTTTATTTTGGGTAAAGACATTATAAGTAAATCTAGGTCACCCCTTATCCAGATATTTATATTAATACCTAAATTACCCTCCTGATTAATTTTGGGTGATGATTAGTTAGTGTTAATAATAGTTAGTGTAATGATTAAGTTAAAGATAATTAGTGAGATTAAAAATTCAGATGGTTTTTTTTTTAAAAGAAGTAGAATTATTGAGAGAGTAAGTTAGAGAAGATAAAGAAGGAAAACATGAAAAATGATGGATTTTACCAACCACAACCGGAGGAATGGTATTTGGGTACCCAGGTATGCTTCAAACTTAGATAATGTTGGTTGAATTGTTCCAAACTTTCAAAAAAAATGAAATTTTTTATGTAGATTTGGGCCAGTTCGGTTACCATATGTTAAGAACATGTAACCGAACACACCTGAAAGTGTAGTTCGGTTACGTTTTCCAAACACGCAGGTTACCGAACTCACTCGTTAATGGAGGTTTTGGTCGTACAGTGTAATGTTCGGTTACCTAGGATAAAATGGTAGGTAACCGAACTTTGAACTTAACAATTTATTTGGGTACATCTTGTGTGTTCGGTTAGTTCGCAAACTTCAACGCAACCAAGTTCCCAACCGAACTGCAGATTAAAAGTAACCTAGTGTTAGAAGTTCAGTTGGTTCGCAAACTTCAACATATTTTGCGAATCAACCGAACTGGGATTATATATGCATATATGCAATTAGGCAAACGTTCGGTTACTACGAAATTTATTTCTTTGCGAATTAGGTAGAGTTCGGTTACGAAGTTTCAAAGGTAGAGTTCGGTTACAAAGAAAACTTAACATTTTTGCGAACGAACCGAACTTGTGGACTTCTCATTATTTTCGTAAACTAAAGTTCGGTGATATCCTTATTTTGCGAAGGAACCGAGCTTATGGACTTGTGTTGTTCTAATACAAGGAGTTCGGTTAAAAGTATTTTTTTGCGAATCAACCGAACTCTGAGTTCGGTTAAGAAAAAATTAATTCGCGATAACCGGACTTTTCTCTGGAAAAAAAAAACCCTCCATTAAACCTCTCTGCAACTTCCATTTTCAACTCATTTTAATGATTACTTCTCATTTATTCAATCAAAAACGAATGACAAGTAATGAGTTTGTGAGAATATCTTTGTTAATGTTTTAAATTAAGCTTATATATATATATATATATATATATATAATATATATATAGTGGTGGTGTAATCGGTGGTTGGTGGTGGTGATAATCGGAGGAGATGGTGGTGGTAATCGGCGGTGGGCAGTGGTGGTGTGGTGATAATCAGAGGTGGTGGTGGTGGTAATCGGCGATGGTGGGAGGTGGTGGCGGTAATCGGTGGTTGGTGGTGGTGATAATCGGAGGTGGTGGTATCGGCGGTGGTGGTATCGGCGGTGGTGGGCGGTGGTGGTGGTGGTAATCGATGGTTGGTGGTGGTGATAATCGGAGGTGGTGGTGGTGGTAATCGGCGATGGTGGGAGGTGGTGGTGGGAGGAGGTGGTGGTTATATATATAGGTGATTATCGGGTTGGTTTTAAATTAAATTAAGTTAAGAGTAGGCTAGGCATTTCAATGCTTTAGGACACCTCTTATAACTATAGGAAAGGTGGCCTAATAAAATCATGGTCCCTCAAAAAAATCATGGTCCCTAAAAAGTCGTTCATTGGAATACCCAGTCCCCCTAAATGCACCATTGGCTTGACCCCTTGGCCCATCATGTCCATGAGGCAACAACACTATACCAACATTTTAGGGGGTCAAGTTGCCATGGGCAACTCCAACAGCTCTTCCGCCGTCTAATCCATAAAGAATTTGTCTGTAAAAGAATCAAAACTAGTAAATGTTCAAAGTAATAAATTTATGTAAACAAAACTAGTAAATTTTCTAAGCTAACAATACAAGTGAATATAAAGGATAGAATCTTACGCAAAGACATCAATTCAACACTGCTCCTCGTAGAAATCCTGTACCCCTTAGAAGATTCGCTGGGAGTTCATTCAAATTACAATTGATACACTCGAAGAGGAAGTGTCTTCTTATCTCATCGGGATCATTAGGATCAGAAATAGTGATACCCCAGCGTCTTAGAACAATAGGATGATATATGTCTACCATAATTATAACATCATTATCATTTGACAACTGTGTGATTGTACATCGATCTCCGAATGTTGAACGATAAACTTGATGTTCATGATTATTATGTAATGGAAGATTCCGATTTGGTATCACCAAACGTCGTTCTAAAGGCTGATTTGGGTAGGGATCCATTAGATTTACCTACAATAAAAACAAAAAAAAAGAACAAAACTTAATATATCTATTTGAAAGATGAATCTAGTGATTCGCAAATCAAACCAGAACAGATCAAGCTAAAATAGAAAGAGAAGAAAAATATCCGTAAAACACACAAGGATTCAAACCCTAAAACATCCAAGTTAACTAACTACTAAGAAAAAGAACTTCTTCGAACACAAAAGATATTCCGGTCTAACCCAAAACCCTTCCAAAACCATAATCACTGTTTCACTTCATTTCTCTAAAACCATGATATCAGTATTTACAGTTTATTATGGTTGTAGTACTGGTAAGATCCCCAACTGATATTTACGGAAAACCAACTTTGAAACTAATATTTGCAGAATTTCATATCTCTTCTGCTTTTGTACATGTTTAGGATTGATGTGGTTGTCTATCATGTTCAGCATTCAAAAAAAAAAAAAGTGAAGAAATAATCCCAAGAAACCCATTAAAAAAGAAAAGAGAATGTTGGAACAATTGTAAAATTATGACCGCACAACAAATAAAATCAAACATGAAACAAATAATGTTATGGCTGAGTCGCAGACTACGTCGCTTTCTTTAAGACGTTTCGCGGCTCTGCCCAAGATTGTGCAAGTAGTTTTTCAATGTCGCGTCATCCCCAAGATAAAACAGTCGAGATCAATCTCTTACACAATCACTCTTGCACGGTGAGAGGATGTGAAACTTTAACGTTTCATTCTTGCTCAGAAACTCTTTAGAAAAACCAAGGATGATCACACACATGTTTTTCTTTCTCACAATAATTCATTTTG
This sequence comes from Papaver somniferum, assembly GCF_003573695.1. Taxonomy (NCBI): domain Eukaryota; kingdom Viridiplantae; phylum Streptophyta; class Magnoliopsida; order Ranunculales; family Papaveraceae; genus Papaver; species Papaver somniferum. The sequence goes on from NC_039360.1 coordinate 97,655,955, forward strand.
CTTTTAAATTCAAGAAACATATAATAAAAACTCTCCATGAGAAAAAAACGCTTCAATAACTCCTCTGATTCTTTTCATTTTCATTTTTAAACTCAAGAGACATAATAAAAACTCACTCTTAAAAGATAAAACTCTCTTTTTTCTTCCAACCAAATTCTGATTTTGTACTCAAAACTTTTTTTTAATGCCATTCAAGGAGAAGTTATTATGGTGTATCAAATACTATTAATAAAGCAAAATATGAAACGGTCAAAATCAGTTATAACCAAAATTAGTTTTTTATTTAAGAAACTTAAATGCTATTAAAATCTTTCTTTATATTTATTGGGAAATAAATTTATGTTTTAAATATTTATTCCCAACAATCCCCCACTTATATTTTTAAATCATCGAGCAAGAACGTATAGAGTTGTGCATAAGCAAAGGTGTCTGCGACTTGAACCTTTACGTAGTGTTAATAGGCTCCCTTAAAATCCGACCATAGAGTGAACATAAGTCTTGAACTCTATGAGATAATAAGATTGCTTAACACACACGACTACACTAGTGTAAAGTCTAAAGCCAGCGCATTACGGCCCTGCGCTTGTATCCTAGTTTAATGAATGATCTAGAGAACTGCCCATATTCTCATAGAAAGCGGTCACACTTTCACATTCACATAGGTAAGTTTATCAAGAGTACTCCTGAAAGTACCCCACTCTAAATAGAGATACAGTAGAAACTCTTTTAATTAATACTCGAACTCTCTTATATAATATTTTGTGTCGGTCCCGAGTCGGGGAGAACTTGCCAAATTAATAATTCGCTAAAATTATAAGATAATACTTTTTTGATTACCTATGTAGGCCCCATATGAAATATAAATTAATAATGCATTATATATATATAGATAATACACTAATGATTACGAAGACTTTTTGAAAAATGATTTAATTGTCTTCTGTTTTTTGCTAAAATCAATATCGCGTTGAATTTCATTTCTAATTTTTCATATCATTATAAGAATTTTTGGTGTTGTTGGATTATCCTTGTTGTGCTTGCATAATGCTCTGGGAATTTCATCGGTCATTGTTGATTTTTTTGATACCTTTAAGATGAGAAGCCATATTGTGTTTATGATTTGTTTGTGTCAGTAGTATGATTTCATATTGTATTTATATAATATTTTTTTATTTGTTAGTAAAATGATTTCATATTGTATTTCTATATGAAATATATATTTTATTTTTGGATTATTCTTGTTTGTTTAGAAACTAATTTTTTTATATGAAATTTATCTATAAATTGATAATTATTAATTTATCGGTTAATTAATATCTCGCTTAATTAATAAATTCTGATGGTCCCGACAACATTAATTTATAGAGTTTCTACTGTATAAACATCATTAAGAGTTTAAAATTTAAAATTAAACTCAACCTCTACTCGCTTCAGGATATCATGTCGTAGGATGAATTCTTCAAAGCATGATTCTCGCATCTCTATATCATTTATGACTTCGTCTAGTCCCTTTGAACCTATTTCTAGGTTGGGTATCCATCATAGATGACTCAACATCAACGGGCATCAACCTCATCCCTAAGATGTATTCACATATTCTTATCAATCCTTTCGTCAAAGGACTAATGAAAGCTCTTTCCAGAAACTATATAATGCATTCTCATAACATCAACTCTTTTAGTTGTCATTACGTTCTCAATTCTTGCAATAGCCGCGGTACTATCACATTGGATTAATATGTGTTTTCCTCTATCCACTATAGAGGATCGAATCACTCCATCCCTTAAAGGATTCAACTGAAAGGATTTCCAATCAGCTTCGCAATATCCTTAAAGGATTGCGGTAACCATTCAGATATTGTATTTCTAGGTATAAGGTGTGTTTGAAACACCTCGTAGCCTTCTCAAAATTTTACCAATTTTCCATACTATGATTGACAAATCTGAATATAAAACCCCCACTACGGAGGTAATATAATAGATCCCCACTACAAAAAAAAACTTATATAGTCAATCACGTAGCAAAGAAACATACTGAGTTACCATACTCATGTCTAGTGCAATCACACACAATCTCAAAAGCATTAGCACTAAAACAAATGAGTGAAAACTAGTTTACGGTCACACTATATATATTTCTATTTCTTTTAAAATTCTATTTTCATTGAAATGAAATAGATCCAAAGAAAAAAATTATTTTTAACAACATACACGATCTTCATTCAAGTCTTTCATGTCAAATAGTAAACTAAGCATGTTCTCAATTTCATTTTCATTCTATAAGTTAGAATAAAAATTCAACAAATCACCTATGCATACAAAACAAAGAGTATTGTGCATTTCACTTTCATCAATTCTGAAATCATTCTAATGAATCAAGTAAACAATTTATTTTTTTAATTATTTTAAAGTTGTTTTCAGAATATAAATGATAACTTATATGCTTTCTTTTATTGTAGAAACTACACAGTTTTCTATTCTTGGTGTACATAGATTCTCATATTTAATTTACATATTTCAACTATGACTATAATCATACATCGTAGAAACAACATGATAAAACAAGCATGTAAGTTAATTTAGCGACATGCAAGTGTCAACAATTTTCTGTTTACTTGTCTAAAAACAATAGGCTCATGAATTTATTTTTCCAAAGATTAACTTTTTGAAGAACAAAGTTATTTTCTATGAGAAGTTATCTTTCATATTATAAGCAACAAAGTATTCATGAATAAAATTTAGTCTCACTATACTATATGCTTTTCTAGTTTCATTCTTAGTGAATTACTCGTCACCTTCATTTTTCTAGTTCCTCTAATTTAAATCAAAGTTTGTAAAACATAGGGTATGTGATGTAGTGCAAGATATGGCAGAATCCTACTTGGAAGGAAGGGATCAACGAAAGAATATCCGTTAGCCATGTATGAATATTTTCCTATTTGTTATTTTGTTAGGAAATAAGAGATATCTTGCAAGTATTGGCATGATATTATATTTAGTAGGATTTCCTCTTTATTAGCATTAATCATAAGAGATATTGACATATTCCATAAGGCCTATATATGGCCACGTCTGTAAGGAAGAAAGGGCAGATTTTGAACAAAAGAAAACTCTTCATTTGAGAAGTTTTATACATTGTGTGATTTCTAGTACTAACATTCTACACCATTTGGTATTCAGAAACTGGGTATCGATCCTTCCAACATGGTTCGTGGTAGAGGTCAAGGTGGTCCTCGCGAAGCTATGGTTGATGAGGTGATGGAGAGAACGAGATACGATGAACTATCACGCACGGTTGAGCAGCTCGCCGGTCAGGTAGCAACCCTGTTACAACGACATGAGCGCCGTCATCCTCCTACTGATGAGTCCAATTCATCTGATGAGATGACGATAATGATACTGATAACCCTTTTGCTGGGCGTGAGCGTGAATCTAGGAGTTGGGAATCATCATTCCGCATCGAAATTCCTGAGTTTCATGGTAGCGGGTTGACACCAGAGGATTGTATCGACTGGTTTTCTACTGTGGAGGAAGTTCTGGAATTTAAGAGGGTTCCTGATGATCGAGTGGTTCCGCTTGTGGCTACACGCTTTCGGGGTAGGGCTGCTGTTTGGTGGCGTCAACTGAAAGCTTCCCGGATTCAAAAAGGTAAAACTCCTATTTCTTCCTGGGCAAGGCTTGAAAAGTGTATGCGTTCAGCCTTTTTGCCATTTAACTATACCAGAGAACTGTATATTCGTTTACAAAACCTTCGTCAGGGTTTTCGATCCATTGATGAATATACGAAAGAGTTCTATGATTTGGTCACTCGGTCAGGTATTACAGACACCGATGATCAGCTTGTCTCCCGCTATATAGGTGGTCTGCGTGAGACTTTCCAGACACACTAAATATGTTTGATTATTTTTCTGTGTCTGAGGTTCACCAACGAGCTCTGCGTTTGGAAAAACAATTATCCCGTAAGTCAATTAGAGCAGCTGTTGGCCGTCCTACTATTACTCCTTCACAGATTGCTTCCGCTCAACAGAATGTTAGTACGTCTCAGAGGCCTGGTCCTAAATGCTACCGTGGTGATCCTGGTCACTTGGCAAACGATTGTCGTAAGGCTGGTCGACCTGGCAAAGCTTTACTTGTAGAGACTACTGCTGCTGATGATGTCTTTGCTGATGCGGAGGAGACATCAACTGAGTTCGATGAAGTATTTCTGCCAGGGGACCAAGGTGACTGCTTGATGATTTCTCGACCATCGTTCCTGACGCCGAAGGTTGACACTGACGAGTCATGGCTCAGAAAGAACATCTTCCAGACAACGTGCACCATAGAAGGCAAAGTCTGTCGAATGATCATTGACTCAGGCAGCTGTGAGAACGTGGTGTCTGAAGAGCTGTGAGAAAGCTCAAGTTATCAACAGAGAAACATCCTAGTCCGTACTCTCTTCACTGGCTGAGTAAAGGTTCGGAGGTAACTATTTCCAAACGTTGTCTTGTGAAGTTTTCCATTGGTTCTGTATACGAAGATGCTTTGTGGTGTGATGTCGTGGTTATGGATGCTTGTCATCTGCTATTGGGACGACCTTGGCAATACGACAGGGAGGTAATTCACGATGGTAAACTAAACACATATTCATTCTTGTTCAAATCGACTCGCATCACGTTAGTACCTGCCAAGGAGACTGTGCACAAACCACTCTCTAATCTGGCTTCCAATTTTCTGTCTTGGCGTACGTTTGAGACCGAGATGATAGATGAGGGTATTGTGTTCATCTTGTGTGGCCTTTCTCTGCATCTGCGACGGCTGTGGAGGTTCCGTCATGTATCCAGGGAGTATTATCGGACTTTGCAGACATTTTTCCTGTTGACCTTCCGGAGGGGTTGCCTCCATCTCGAGCTATTCAGCACCGGATAGACTTAGTACCAGGATCGGTTCTCCTAATCGAGCTCATTACCGTATGAGCCCAAGAGAACACGAGGAACTACAACGTCAGGTAGGGGAGTTTAGCCAAGGGTCTCATCAGGGAGAGTCTTAGTCCTTGTGCAGTTCCGGCGTTGCTCATTCCTAAGAAGGACGGTTCATGGCGCATGTGTGTGGACAGTCGTGCTATTAATAAGATTACGGTGAAGTATCGTTTTCCCATCCCTCGTCTGGATGATATCCTGGACCAGCTTCATGGTGCTACGATTTTTAGCAAATTGGATTTGCGTAGTGGCTACCATCAGATTCGTATACGGCCTGGAGATGAGTGGAAGACCGCTTTTAAAACTAGGGAAGGACTTTATGAATGGTTGGTGATGCCGTTTGGTCTCTCCAATGATCCAAGTACGTTTATGCGTGTCATGAATGAAGTATTAAAACCATTTTTGGGTAAGTTTGTGGTCGTTTATTTCGATGACATTTTGGTTTATAGTACTAACTTGGAGATGCACTTGCGTCATCTTCGTGAGGTCTTAGTAGTCTTACGCCAGCAAAATTTCTTTGTCGCTACAAAGAAGTGTGTCTTCGGTACAGATCGCATTTTGTTTCTTGGATACGTCATATCCAAGGATGGTATTTCCGTGGATGAATCGAAGGTTGATGTTGTGCGTACTTGGCCTTGTCCGCAAACAATCCATGAGGCCAGGAGTTTTCATGGGTTCGCGTCCTTTTATAGAAGGTTTATTCCCCACTTTAGCACTATTGCAGCAGCAATCACCGACTGCATGAAGAATGGCAAGTTTGCTTGGACAGACGCAGCTACAGCAAGCTTCATCTTGCTGAAGGAGAAGCTTTGTTCTGCCCCTATATTGTCTTTACCAAATTTTTCTTTACCATTTGAGGTTCATACAGACGCCTCTAAGGTTGGTATAGGTGCAGTCCTCAGCCAAACCAGTAAACCGATCGCATTTTTTAGTGAGAAATTAAATGGATCTAAGAGAAATTACAGCACGTATGAACTAGAGTTTTATGCCATCATCCAAACCCTAAAGCACTGGCGTCATTATTTGATTCATTCTGAATTTGTATTGTTTACTGACCATGATGCTCTCAAGCACATAGGCAATCAAGACAAGATGAATGCACGACAAGTTAAATGGGCTAATTATCTGCAGGATTTCACATTTGTCCTCAAACACAAGGCTGGCACTCAGAACCGTGTGGCTGATGGTCTTAGTCGTCGACGCAGTCTGCTAACGTCACTACGGACGGAGGTCTTAGGTTTGGAGTCGTTTGCTGATTTGTACAAGACTGACCCCTATTTTGGCTCAATTCTGGACGCTGTGCATGCTGGCAACAGTGCCCAGTTCACGCTGTTGGATGGTTTTCTCTTCAAGGGAACTCGACTTTGCATTCCTGACTGTAGCTGGCGTTTACGTATCGTTCAAGAACTGTATAACGAGGGTCACTTTGGTCGTGACAAGACCTTCCAGTTGGTTTCAGCATCATACTTTTGGTCGCGCTTGTTTAAAGAGGTACAACGTTTCGTTTCTCGTTGTCATATCTGTCAGGTATCTAAAGGTTCTTCGACAAATGCTGGTCTTTATATGCCATTACCAATTCCGTCTAAGCCTTGGACTGATATTAGTATGGACTTTGTTGTGGGTTTGCCTCGCACTCAACATGGAATGGATACTGTTTTTGTCGTAGTTGACAGATTTTCCAAAATGGCGCACTTTATAGCTTGCAAAAAAAACTACGGATGCGGTTCATGTGGCATTTTTGTTTTTCCAACACGTGTATCGTCTTCATGGTCTCCCAGAATCCATTGTATCGGACCGTGATTCTAAATTTCTTAGTCATTTCTGGAGGTGTCTTTGGAAATTATTGCGTACGGAGTTGAAATTCAGCAGTGCTTATCACCCTCAAACGGATGGGCAGACAGAGGTTGTTAACCGATCTCTCTTGAGAATATACTTCGCATCCTGGTGGGTTCTCACACTAAACAATGGGACAGGCATTTGTTTCAATCAGAATTTGCCTTCAACAGAGCCATTCATAAGAGCACCGGGTTTAGCCCTTTCCAAGTGGTCTGTGGATTTAATCCGCGTTCACCCCTTGATCTTGCGCCTGTGCCAGATTTACAACGAGTGCATGCCACTGCTGATGAGTTGGTGCATCACTTACAGCAGATACATGCCGATGCTGCTCAAAACTTGGTGGCGTCCTCTACGAAGTACAAAACGGCCGCCGATAAGCATCGTCGTCACGTTGAATTTGAGGTAGGTGATTTCGTTTGGGCTGTACTTATTAAGGAACGTTTCTCTACGGGTACATACAACAAATTGGGTCCTCGCAAGATTGGTCCTTTTGAAATTATTGAGAAGATCAATCCTAATGCTTACCATCTGCGACTTCCCGATCATATTCATACTGCTGATGTGTTCAATGTACGTCATCTCATTCCCTACCACGGCGACTTGTCTGATGATGATTTTTCTAACCTTCCTAATTCGAGGGCGAATTTCCTCTTTCCCGGGGAGAATGATGTAGTGCAAGATATGGCAGAATCCTACTTGGAAGGAAGGGATCGACGAAAGAATATCCGTTAGCCATGTATGAATATTTTCCTATTTGTTATTTTGTTAGGAAATAAGAGATATCTTGCAAGTATTGGCATGATATTATATTTAGTAGGATTTCCTCTTTATTAGCATTAATCATAAGAGATATTGACATATTCCATAAGGCCTATATATGGCCACGTCTGTAAGGAAGAAAGGGCAGATTTTGAACAAAAGAAAACTCTTTCTTTGAGAAGTTTTATACATTGTGTGATTTCTAGTACTAACATTCTACACCAGTATGGAACCCCCACTATTTTTTGACTCAAACAAGAATTTCAAAACAGTATCCAAAGACTCCAAAAATTGTGAAAAACTAATGAGCCAGTGATCAAAACCCAAAACGTTACACAATATAGAGAATAAAAATCCAAACAATTTTTGTAAAGTCAATATCGCCTAACTCACGACTCAAATGATCATATTTAATACAAGCTACGAGAAGCATCAAGCAAGTATTTATAAAATTCTCAAATATTTTATTTCATTAAAAAACATTGCAAGTTGCGTAAGATATCAAAGTGTACATGCTTTTATGAGTTAGGTAAGATTACATACATGTTACTCAAAAAATTCACCAAGTTTATAAGAAAATACAACATGCTTATATTCATCACTAACTCATCGATTTCTTAAAAAGCGTGACAAAATCTGATATTTCAAGTATTGAAAACTCAATTTATGTAATGATAAAATTGCAATATTATGCTCAAACATTTTATCCATAACATATCATTTGTGGTAGTGCAATGATCAAATTCAACAAATTTCTAATCTCAATCTTGTTAATAACAAGATAGGTGGAAACCAGAGTTATTTCTCATTTCGGAAGAATGGACATCTTTAACAAGATTGTTCTTCCCAAAGTAAACTTTGAGATCATACCAATATCGAAAATCCTAGTGATGTGAGTATATCTCAACACCACTTTCTTTCAAACGATTTGGTTCAACTTTTGAACCATAACCTATCAAAACAAACATGGTGTAAAACACCAATATATACCAACCTTTCACCGTATCCACAATTCGCATTAACTTAGCTTGAAAAGCGTTGTTAACAACATTTGATATCCTTGCAATGCCGTGCAAGAATAGCAAATAAATTCATAATCAATATTATGTTCATTTCTTGGTGAGAGTTGATATTCACGTTAGTTTTGACTAGGTCTCTACTTATTTCGGTTTTGGGTTCGTATAAAATTCCATATCACAAGTTCCAAACTTATATGAGTCACATGTTTATTGTCATACACAATAATTCTCAATATCTTGTTTCCCTAAAATTTATTCTAAGATTGAACAATCAATTTATTCAATTAAAATGCCATTATTTGATCACTACAATTACTACAAATAGTTCATCAAGCATACCTCAATTGCTTTTAAAGCTCAATTGGTTATAAACTATTTTCCATTCTTTGCGCACCAACAAAGAAATCAGCAACCTCATTGCTCCTCACATCGATTAATCTCCCGCAACTTTTATTTCATTGGAAAATAAAAACTTGCTCAAGTAAGTGAATTTTCACCTGTCACAATCATTTACAAGTGAGCATTTGAAGCCAAAAAAATAAGTAAGGTATGCATTCACATAATTACTTAAAAATCAAATAAAACATATCACTTCAAGTTTTTCTTAAATTTCAAACAAAGATTCAAATTTATATAGTCATAATATCATACAAGTAGTTATAACTTTCTACTAAGCATATTATCAAACATATGGGGTGCATTAGTTTGATTGCTATCAATGGTATTATTTTTCATTACCAAAACAAGAGTATGAAGTATAAAATCAAAACATGATTTTTAATAAAGTTTCTTACATTTTTAATCTCAAGTATCACGTCTACTATTTTGGACAAACATACACAACGATTTGAAATCACCACCTCTCTCAAAATAAAAACCCAAATTGAGAACTTGAAAATGGGTTTTAAGATAAGTTCCTAATCTACAAGTTTCGTGTAATACACGAATCCAAAATATCAACACAAAGATCATATAAACGAATTCAACAAGGATTAAATTTTTGCTCGTCAGAAATTTTCAGATACATTGTGTAGTTTTCTAAAATACTTTAAAAAAGCTTTTCGGATTCCAAAAATTCTGAAATTTTACAGGGATGATCCTCATGATATCTAATATACTCGGTTAAAATTTCAAGACCCAATTCGTTTTCGTATAGGAGATAAAAAATACATCTCTACAACATGTTAAAAACATTCATTTCACATCAACAATATTTTTCAATGTTAGATATTCATGATAAAAATATTATCCATGTTACAATAAAAATACTTAAATCTGTATAAGTTTCACATCATATATAAAATTTAACTCTAGGTATCAGGTTACCTAAAATTTCAAGAATCATTTTCAATTGTCAAAGAAAAATTATACAGATTATAATTCTATAAAACAAAATAAAACATGATACTTATCGCGTTTAAGCAATTGTTTTCTTTTGATATCCATGGCAGAATAAATCGTCTTAAAATTGTTGGAACAATTGTCAAATTATGCCTGCACAACAAATAAAATCAAACATGAAACAAATAATGTTATGGCTGAGTCGCAGACTAGGTCGCTTTCTTTAAGACGTTTCGCGGCTCTGCCCAAGATTGTGCAAGCAGTTTTTCAATGTCGCGTCGCCCCAGGATAAAACAGCCGAGATCAATCTGTTACACAATCAATCATGCACGGTGAGAGGATGTGAAACTTTTACACTTCATTCTTGCTCAGAAATTCTTTAGAAAAACCAAGGATGATCGCACACTTGTTTTTCTTTCTCACAATAATTCATTTTGCTTTTAAATTCAAGAAACATATAATAAAAACTCTCCATGAGAAAAAAGGCTTCAACAACTCATCTAATTCTTTTCATTTTCATTTTTAAACTCAAGAGACATAATAGAAACTCACTCTTAAAAGATAAAACTTTCTTTTTTCTTCAAACCAAATTCTGATTTTGTACTCAAAACTTTTTTTTTAATGCCATTCAAGAAGAAGTTATTATAGTGTATTAATACTATTAATAAAGTAAAATATGAAACGGTCAAAATAAATTATAATCAAAATCATTTAAGAAACTTAAATGTTATTAAAAACTTTCTTTATATTTATCGGAAAATAAATTTATGTTTTAAAAAAAGAAAATTGAAGAACAGAGGAAACAAAACAGAGAATTCTCACCTCTCCAAGAGATGGCTAATTTTGATCACTTCTGAAAATGCGGTAGTTCTTAGCAAAATTATTTGATTCTATGGTTCAGTTTCAGACTTTACATACTGGGTTGCTTGTAAAAACAGAGAACAAATTTTGATCACAAACAAACACAAAACTTTTAATATTCTCAGCTTGAATTAAAGTAAAAGTACTACTGAACTCTTTTAGAGAGAGAATAATGGGAATTTATTGGCTGTTGTGATTGTGATATATCTACCACAGAAATTAAAATAATGGTTTGTATGTGTTTTGAATTATTGCTTCACGGTTTTCAATGCTACTTAGGTTGAATTATTAGGGATCATTCTGTTTGTATCATCAAAAGTTTTTCCATGGTCAAAACCAGCTTAAAATCAAGTCTGAACTCTGAAGACTCTGAACTGAACTGAATTTAACTAAACTAAACTTGTATGAACTGAATTAAACTTGCATGGTTCTCTATTTGGCAAGCTTCTCAAGTCTCTGAACTAAATTAAAGTATTAAACTTGTATAATCAGATTACATAATGATAAAACTTAATGATGTTTAAGAAGTTCATTATGATGTCAATTCTTCCCATTCAACAGTACAATTAATTACTAACATCAAATTACAAAATTAACTTGTACACATGGTAAACTACATCTATACACCAAATTCCGAAACCGCCAAATACTAATAAGATAAAAATGAAAATGGATTCAAGTATGTAAATATTTTCATAAAGGATAACAGCTTGAGCTTCCATTGATAAATATCCATTGTGCTTGGCACAGTAAAATGGATCCTTTACACGGATTAGGAGGTAAATGACCGAAAAGATGATAAATCGATTGCTTAAATTATGTACAAGATAAAATGATACAAGGAAGAGTTATGCACAAATATCCAACATCTGTTATCTACTCACTTTGATTGAGATATGTGAGATATGCAACATAAAAGAGACTATCAAACTACACAGTTACACTGGTTTAGCCTGTACGGTATCTGAAATTGGCGGTCTTCTCAACAGCATAGCTAAAGATGACATGAATGATTTATGCATGAGCTGGAAATCCTGCTTCCAGGACCAAGTGGGGTTGTTTAAGGCACGAATAGAATTTAGGCAAACAAGAAGCGTACCACCTTCATGCAGAAGAACCTACATCATAATTAGATGAGAAGACAGGTCAGTAGCAGTAAATAATGCGAGGTGTTTCTTTTTCCAAGAATTTTAACACATCTGCATGTTGATAGAGATTAGAAGATTGACACTGATTACACAGCACTGAAAACTTAACAACCATGTTTACAGATGAGCATTACCGTTAACCAAAGTGGGAGAAAACCCAGAACAGACGGAAGAGCAGCAAGTATTATGCATGTAAGTGCGAGAGCCACACTTTGCTTGACCTGCAGGCAGATGTTAACTTCAGCTAATGGTGGACAACACACCAGGGACAGACATGTAGAGCAGAACAAAGCATAGCAAGAAAATACCAGTGAAGTAGTTTGACGGGCTTTAGCAATACAAAATGGTACTGTACAAATGTCGTCCCGCAACAAAAGAACATCTGCCACAGCTATAGCTGTTCCACTGGCACGTTGAGCGAGCACAATGCCTACAGTGGCAGCAGCAAGCGCTGGTGCATCATTGATCCCATCACCAACCATAATCAAACCCCCTCCTGCGAAGTATTGGAACTTGCTCAGCAGAAATTAATTGTGCATCAAGTGCTTCAGACACAAACTTTCCAGCTGTTCAGTTTTTTTTTCTTTCTAATGGAAATCTAACCAAATATATCAAGGATGGTTTTGAGTTGCTTGTCAAAAAAATTAAGCATCAGAATTTAAAAATGATTTAGTTTGGTATGTCTGATGTTTAAATTTTAGGGCAAATCATTTAGTTTGCCATGTCTGGTGTTTCTAGTGAGTAGTGAACCATTAATCATTTGTGCAAACATGCCAAACTAAATGATTGGCAATACATGAGTAGATTAGTGTGACAATCACCTATCGATGAGTCTAAAATCTATAACTCAGCATGTGTGGAATTTAAAAATTGGAAATCTCACCCATATCTCTTGAAATAGTTTTCACTTGATTAAGCTTATCCTCAGGTTTCAGGCTGCTGTACACTTCACTGATCCCCACAGTACTTGCAACCCTGGAAGCACTTGATTCATGGTCACCAGTTAACATCATCACACGAAGCTTCCCATGATCTTTCAACTCAGATATTACGCTTGCAACACCCGGTCTAGGCTTATCCTCAAAGTGAAATAGTGTTACCTGCATTAAAGTTGTTAGAATTCTAAAATTGGGTGTCATCTGAATCAGTTTTTCCTTCATGGTGTCATAGGTGCAATAGAAATGATAGGACCCAGAGAGGCCATATATCAAACTATGTGATAGATAATAGATCAACTGGAGAACATATTTCCGAAATATTTTTAATTTATGGCTTAGAGAGACAACTGACCTTACTATTAACAGATAGAGCCGCATGTACAAGGTCACTTCCAAAGGAAGATGTGCTCACAGCCTCTTTTATCTTCTTCGAATCATCCTCTGAGTTAAACAGTGAGGCAATATACTCTACTGAACCAAGTGATGCCTTCAGCAGCTCCCCATTTCTTGTTCCTGACTATCGAACATTAAAAATAATTGCAGCACATGTTACTGCCAAATGCCGATATAAACAAAATAAAAGCAGCCTGTATAAACATATGTTCTAACAACCAGAAGGTGTAACAGAGCATATTTTCCATTATTCTGTTCCTAGCAGCAAAGTATCCTACATTTCCTAGTTGAAGATTCCCGAAGAAAACTAAGCACAGGACACCCACAAAGTATCACATATATTGTGTTACACTCGGCGGCAAAATAATCTACAACAACAAGTAGAAAAGTACACTGAATTGGTTATACCTCAACACCTGTCAATGTTGCATAGAGACCTCTACCAGGCAATGATTCAAAGTTTTCGACGGACAGGGAGGGAAGATCTTTTCCTATGCTGTGGTCCACAACAGCTCTGAAAAACAAAAATATCCCTATATAAGTTTGCGAAGGAAAGAAAATTTTAACATCATGAACATAATAGAAATGCTAGATAAATAAAGAAACTTAAACATGCATAAGTTGTTCATTTAACATGACTCCTTAGCTGAGGTTTAAACGAGATCGGCAGACTTGTAAACTCAAAACATACAGGTATATGCTTGTCAGTAAGATAAGATGATTTTAATTTTTGTTCACAATGGTTGGTCAGAATGTGTTCGAGTTAACTCTAGAATAACAGTCATTAAAGACTGTTGTTGTTCCATGAACCAAATTGAACTAAAACAAGCCATCATAAAATTATTTCAGAAAGCATTTAGTTGACTCTTTGTGACACAAATAAGACATCAGCGAAAAAGCTTCTACGCCTAAATATGTACAAGTAAAATGTAAGTTACAAAAAAGAAAATGGAGGTCCAAAATGAATAGGTATAGGTGGAAGAAGTAGAAGAAGAAGTTTTGAAATCTGAAAGATAGAAGTTTACGAGTCCCCTATTCAGCTCCAACCGAATACAATACCTTCCAATGGGATGAGTAGTCCCTTTTTCCATTGCAGCAGCTACAGCAAGAGCTTCTTTCTCACAATTAGGCGTACAGCAAGCACCTTTCGATCTAAACACTTCCCGATGTCCATGAATAGGCTCAATCGCTTTGCACATAAGCTCCCCAGTAGTCAGTGTTCCAGTTTTATCAAAAGCGATCGTGTTGCACGATGCCAAAGCATCAAATACATGTCCACCCTTCAGTAATATTCCCTAAAAACACAACATACCAGTTACAAAATTTCTAAACCACATTTGTATTCCCTTGAGAAAATCTTGAAACTATCAAAGCACTTGGTTGACATCTATAGTTTATTTATTCTTTTCATTTTGGGATCTTCAGAATCACTTATGGCTTTCTACGTTATAAAGGATGAGATAAGGCGTGTTCTGATAATATATACACCATTGTTTTGCTACAGCAGACATCTGTACTTGTCCGGCGGCCCGAATAAGCAATATGAGTATATAACAAACATACACTTTAGTTCTCGCATGTACAAGATATATCCTCTCAGACATATCAAAGTTATAGCTACATAGAAGATCAATACCTTACTTGCACAAGCACTGATTGCAGTGGCATAAGCCAGAGGAGCTACTGCTAACGCACACGGTGATGCGGCGACCATAAGCCCTAATGCTCGGTAAACTGATCCTCTGCAAACTACAAGCCATCCAAATGGAGGAGACGCAGGCAAAACAATAAAAGCCGAAGGAAGATAGACTTGATGCTAAGGAAATAAAACCTATTAAGATATGATAGAATAGACTGGCCAGAGAGCATAAATTGTTCTCAAGCCATAAGGTCATATTTATTATTTAAAGACATATCAACAGAAGAGTAGTATGAATCACAAAAGTGTTTCCGAAAACCAACTATAAGCATTGACAGGTTTAGCTGAAACCAAAGCATTTAGATCATTTACCTGACGTGCCAATGAAGGGCCACTTAAATAGAAATGGTCCAAGGATAGCAACTCCAAGAGACAGAGCTACTACAACCTTACTGTACCGGTCTCCAAATTCGTCTAGCCACCTTTGTAGCTTTGGTTTATTCAACTGTGCTTCTTCAGTCAACTGCACAATCCTGTTCAATGTTGACTCATTCCATGTTTTCGTCGCCTAAACCAAAATTTAAAGGAAGGATCAAAATGACGTTTATATTAAGTGCCTAGATTAACAACCTAGGATTTTATCGTAATGCTTGCACAAGATGGATATGGAATACAAAAAAGGGACATGAAACTGATGGACCTTGGGAACAGATGTACAGGAATGTACCTTGACTATCATCATACCATCCAAGTTTCTTGCACCACCAGGGATCCTATCCCCAACTTTCATCTCTACTGGTTTGGCTTCACCAGTCAAATGCTCAATTGTGATTGTTGATCTCCCTTGCGAAACTTCACCATCAACTGGAACAGACTGCAATGCAAGCTAATGTTAATGATCATCAACAAACGAAATTAGAACTGCAGACAAACTTGGCTTGGAATTCATGTAGACAGACAAAGAAAAAAAACTGCAGACATACTTGGCTTGGGTTTGACATGGAGAGACAAATAACTGCAGACATACATGGCTTGGGTTTAGATCTACCCAACAAGTGCAAATGTAATAACAGAAGCAAGTTGAGTAAAAAATGCTGATATGCCCTTAGACAGTGGGGAGTATTAGACAGCAAGCACATTGAGCAGAAGCAGAGACCAGTTTTCAACCCAAACTCCCTGCTACCCTAGTAAAGTGATAATGGTAATAGACCTCCCCATGGAACCAGATTTTCAGAGATCTAGTGCACATAAAAAAAGAACAGTATCATTTGACAACCTATTTTGCAAGTAACAAATCCCAAAGCATAACCAGGTTACCAACAAGTTCAATTGTCAGTTAAATGAAATTCTGATATGCTGATAGCAAATATATAGTCGCCACTATAACTGAAATGAAACATGTAGAAAAAAATCTAGAATTTTGAGCCATGCAATCATCTTCCAGACTAGAGCATTCTAAGAGAGAAGCAGGTATGAGTAGGCTATTTCCAAATATTTCTGCAGTTCAACCTTAGAGTTTGATAAAGTTAACTAATAGCTTTCCTTGCCTTCCTTAAATATAAACTCAGAACAGCCACTTGTGTGACCTTGAAATCCCGTGATGGGAGACAGTCTGAAACCAAAACAGAATGGTGGGGAAATCCATAATAAACATACAACCGTAGACAGTATGGATGGACAACGACTAAGTTGAACCTATATGATTTAAGAATCACTAAACTTTTTCCAGAATGAAACCTGGTATACTACAATGTGTTAGTATTGGCTTATCCAGTTATGTAAGTGAGGGATTATCAGATGAACAACAACAGAATGAAATGCAAGTAACGAAGAGATGGTATACAGAAGAAGAAACACATATGCACCCACCTCACCAGCTCTGACCAAGATGTATGAACCAACTTCAACGTCAGGCAGAGGGACTTGTTTGTACGCCAAGTCAGAGAGATGAGGTAGTTTGTCACCCTTCATCTCCACAACGAGCGCAAAATCTGGATGCCCATCCTTTAATTCTTTAACATCAACCATTGAGCGGCTAGTGAAATATTCTTCAGCTGTAAGCTCCAAACAATCAGAAAACACAAAATATGAACATTAATAAATTTGTTGTATTAATTCAGAACCGGTGATCATACTGAGGTAGTTTGAGAAAGTCACCAATATGAGCCAAGTTGAACATTGCAAGAAGTAAGGCTCCTTCTAAAGCATTCCCCATGAATACCGATGCAAAGGCTGCAAGAGCCATAAGGACATGAATGTTTACTTTTCCAGCCGCAATATCAATCGCAGCATCAAGTCCAGCTGAAACCTAAAAATGGTATCCACATTTAATTGACTAACACAAACTTACATTAATCTAGCAACACAAATAATCAAGCATTACAAAGTGTTCAAACCAAAGTATTTGAGATAACAAAATGTGTGAGGAGAAAGTAATTCGATTACCCCAACGAGAGGAAACGCGATAGAGATGAAGGCATTCTGAAGAAGCTTAGCAACTGATTTAGGAACTAAATATGGGGAAACAGCAGCACAAAGAAGCAAAGCTGCAGAACAACAACAAAGTTGTAAATTCTCACGGAGAAATCCAGCTAAGTCAGCCCATCCAATCGCTTTAGCAAATTTAAGAACTGCTTTCTGAGAATTAGTCAGTTCCAAACATTCTCCACCACCACCATGATGATGATGGTGATGGTGATGATGCTCATGATCATGATCATGTTTTTTACTGTGTTTGTGTTCCTCTTCATGATGATGATCGTGAACGTGATGACCATGAGATGAGGATGCACATTGAATCACCCATCGTTGTTGTTGAAATTGAGTTGAATTACAAAGAGATTGAGATAAATAGGGTTTGACAATTGAATTTGACGAGTAAGAATTTTTCCTCTTCTTAGAGAAAACTGAATAATCAACTCTTCCAGCTCGAATACTTCTTCTCGAACGATTTAATGTAGTACAAAAACTAACTCTACTTCCAATCGGCAAACAAGTTGAAGCATCCATTCCGACACCAAAACAAAAACAAAAATCTTGAAACAAGAGAAAATATCTTCCTACACCATTAAATTAGAAAAATTAGGAGAGAATTCAATCTGGAACCAGCCAGTCAGTGATGTTCGGAGAGAAGGAAGAAGAAGACTAGAAGAGTCAGATGCAGACATTTGACCTTTACTGCATTATACGGTCCACATCTCCACACGCCCCTGATGTGCTCACTCTGTGCTTAAGATTACTTTAACTAACAGCCGTGAACCTTTTCGCCTATTTTTCAAAGTGGGTGATACTTACTAATGGGTTATGTTTACTTACGTTTATTATAAAGAGATAGTAGGTCAAAGCTACCACTTCATTGACCAATAACATTCTCCAGAGCCACGTGCCCGATATCCTCCATGTCACATTCAGAAGTTCTAAATGAGACACGTGGCAATATCCAAAAGTAGGAGTAGAAAACAACGTCCCCTTTTCCGTGTACGTATAAAATTGAAACTGAAAGCGGAAACTTGAAACCCACATACACAAAAGTGATCAAGTTGAGTTGGTACTAGTGATTAAGCGGAAACTTCTGCAAATATCACACTCAGTAAAACAAACTTTACATCACACTTTCAGTATTTGACCACTATTACTAGTCAATACTACTTCCATTAAAGAGGAAGAAGTTAATACTACTAATGTTACATCTGTTGACATAAATGTGACAATGATGGTGCAATACAAAGCATACGATTCGATCTTGTGACTCCCGCTGTCCATTGTGAGATGAAGTTAGTGGACATGTATGTATACATGGGATTGAGCATGTTTTGTGATGGCAATGTGCAGGTTCAGTTGTCGTCACCTTCTAAACTGTCCTCACCGCTTCCTTCTGCTACTCCACCTTTAGGATTATCATATGCAGAAAGAAAGAAGGTGCTCTGATTTTTCTGCAAGAATCTGTTGAAACAAACAACAGCAAGTGTGTATTTTGATAAGCAAGTGTGTATTTTGATAAGCAAGTCTGAAAGTGCGGGTCAAAAGTGTGTATCTGTAAGAATACAACTAAACATTATTTGATTGCGAAGGAAACAACAAATAACATACTTGAGTAAGTCGATTAGTTTAGTATGTAACCGCGTTGACGCTTCCTCTTCAATGTTTGCATAAGACAGTAGCTCAGGCAACTTCACTGCAGAAAAACAAGAAACTTTCTAAGATATCATGAAATCATATTCCAACATTTGGAAGCAATATGAGATGAGAAAGGTGCCACATCCGTGCTTAATATGAATTTAAAACAGTAGCTGTTTATGACATACCAAATAGGCGTAGTAAATGCTCAGCGCCATATACACTAGATGGAGAAACATCGTCTTTAATTGCTTCTTGATACTGTTGGCGTTCCATTTTGTACAAGAGCATGACTGGCAATGCTTTGTCAAAGTAACAGCGCAAACCCTTCAAGATTTCCCCAACCGATTCGCCTATCCTATTTACAACAACAGGTGCCAGATCAGCCTCATGCCGGATATGGCCTTACAAACTAAGATTCCAGATGACACCAGAATGAGTAATATTCAGAACTTATGCATCAATAAGTAGTTTCAACACATGAGACTTACATGCCTTCCTTCTTTAATTTGTAATCAAGGTACCTCTTCATTATATCATCCACACAAGGAGAGCGCGGAAGCTTAACAAGCTGAAACATGATGGAGATATCCAGTTATTCAAATTGCAAGAACATACATCAACTGTATTTCACATGGCATACCGTGAAGAATCAAGCCAAGAATTAAACATGTATTCATAAAGACAACACGTCATTTTTTTTTAAAACAACAGGGCAGCAGATATTATACCTTGCCGAGCTGAACTACAAACTCCCAATCATCAACCAGTTGTTTTTTAAGTGTTGATGGAATTTGGATCTTCACAAGCTTCTCATTGGAAATGGTGTCCTTCTCCTAAATCACCATACTAGAAAGTTAGCCCAGAAAGTCCAGCACGGTTAGTGAGAACCAGGTCAAGAAACTTCAATAAAGTGGAAGAACAGCTCATAGAATCAATATACTACATTCTTACATAATAATATAGCAAGCGATCTAGGAATCCATATATACCACCATCTTTAATGCAATCTAAACACTATTGGTCCAATTTAAGTCCCACCCAGATCCAAAATAGAACTCCCAGAGAGTACAGAACATATTTATTTACATAGTGATCTAGAAAACTCCACCAGTCATGGAGAAATGTCTCTGTAGGGACTCGTATAGCATCTAACAACCAACTAACAATATATCACTAGGCAGGAACCAGTTGAGATAAATGTTCTCAGGGGCCAGTCCCAGAATATCAATCTAAAGGAGGCAAATTAGAAAGCTATAACACTGAAAATTTTACTTCTAATGTGGTAGAATTTTGTGTCCATATTCGCGGAATTTCCAATTACTTGCTATAATATTTTATAACTATTCAAATCATTCTTAATCTTTTATTGCTTGTGAAAAGTGGAACTAATACCATTTTAATCATACACATACTAGTTCGCAGCTAATTCAGAAACATACTGGTCGTGCATCAGCATGACAATGTTCTTAAAAGACTCAAAATATCAACTAAGTTCTTACAGTTTAATCATAGAAAAGTCTTTGAATAGGAAGATCACTTCTTAAAAATCCAATCTCGGATCATTTTAACGGCTAAGTAAACAGTAAGTATTCATAACTAACTTTAGCAAGACTAGGGAGGGTTGCTTATATACTGAGATCCAGCAAAAGCCTTGCACATATTTAATTATTTTGAGATTTTGGGACCTAATCAGACAAAAACCATGAAGCAAAATAGCAAACATAATCTATTAAACTATTAAGGAAAAAAATTGGTGGAAGTTGGCTAGATTGTCTTGACTTAATGAGTTAACATCATGCTATGGATGGAAGTTGTTATCAGTATTGTCATGCAAATACAATTTTGATATTGACAAACAGGTTATATAATGACCTGCAGTAACATTAGGATATAAGAAATCAAATCACAGACCATTTTCTAGTACTCTACTTAACTAATAATTCTTGTTGCAGTGTCAATCAGATATATCAACCTACTGTTAAACAGTGAAACTATATGTAAGTAAGAAAAACACATATATAATTAAGCTAGTGAGGTTAGTGGGGTGAACTGACCCACTTGCCTCACTGTACGTCTGGCAGTGCCGGGTGTTCTTCATTTCAAATACATCTATACATACTTGTGAGCTGAAGACAAGCTATTCTGCCAAAGGTATGACTAAAATCCGCTGTATCTATCAGTAAGATTTGTTATTCATATTTTGGAAGGTGTTAGACGTGATTTTTCCTGTAAGTCGCCGATGAGCACCCCGAAAGGGAAAATCATACAGAAACTTCAAGCAGTATTGAAAGGGAAAAAAGAAGAAGAAATTAGCCACAGATATGTTTCTTTTAACGTTAGCAGTAATTACATACCTCAATACTGAAGTCACTTTTCCGCTTCTTTCCCTTCCCAACTGCAACATCATTAAGCATTCTTTAAAAAAATATTTGCTTTAAATCCATGTGCTTCTTAAATTAAAACTAACCGACACCAGATACGTAGAAAAGAAATGATACGCAACATTAATCATCTCGAGTATATGAAGCTTTACATTTAAAAATAAATGATAAGCAACATTAATCATCTCAAGTATATGAAGCTTTACATTTAAAAATAATCAGGCAAATTAACAGAAAAACAACTGTTCTATTAAAACTGCCAGCATTACTTTCCTTTGCTAAAAGTTAAAAAGACAATAACACGAAGATACATTTTTAACACGTATGAACGACGACAACAACAAGTACAGCAATACACCGCATGTCTGCATTACCATAGTTTCTAGTATCCTCTTTATCCATTTTTGCATCTACAAAACCCATCAAAAAATACTTCCAATTACGCAACAAATGCAAATTAACAATCAACAAGGAGAATAAAGAAAAAGGTTGAAACATATGTACAAGCTGGCTGTGTTAGGTACCAGTGATGCATTGGTATTTTAAAGAAATTGGCAGGTGAATATCAACATCTTCATCCTCTTAATAGATCAGTCCTTATCCGAACTTGTTATTCATAAACTGTGGAATTTTGTTATTACTTAATAATGGCAATCTCCAAGGGTAAGATCCAGAAGTTCATTAGCATGACATCTTACTAATTCCCCTCTAAGAAAATTTCAAGCATGAAGCCTTTGACACTGAACTACATGAGACACATTATCAACAACACACCTGCTTACTATCAACAGTTTAATATGTTTGAACATAAGTCCTAACGACTTCGTACGAACATTTTCTTTTAAACAAAGTGAAAAGGTGAAAGGAAATGCTAAAATAACACAAGCTAATATGATACACAGTCATTAGTTGCGCAAGCAAGTTGACCTCACCAGCAGAGCTTTTTGGCTTCATGTGTGATGAACGCCCTGATTTGGGATTCTTGTCTGTACCCTGCTGTTTTAGTTTAAGGTCCTCCTGCAGTTTCTTGTTCTCCTCAGTGAATTTCAACAAACGTTCCGGGCCAACCCATTCATCCCAGCTGTTGATGATGACGGTTTTAACATTAATAGAAGTCAAAAATGCATTGCTAAGCCAGACTCCAAAATTGAAAGACAGTAATATCACGTAAATTTGGATTCCATTTACTTTTTACTCAATATACAATCTATTATATTCCATTGCTTGATCTGAAGGCAAAAAAAAACTATTAGTACCACTATCTTAACTAGACACTAAATCCATGTTTCTTTTTGTCATGGTTCCAACAAACTGAATTTAATACAGTTTTTCTTATACCAATTAATTTAAAAGGCATGGAACTCCTACATAGAAAACTGCAAAAATAAGAGCATGTCTGATGATAGATGATAAGTGCAAGAGTAAAAGAACCATTGAGTATGAGTTAACTCGCATATCCCATACAAGTCAATAAATTCCTACAAGATGAGGTGAAAAGAGCATAAACTAACTTTTTGTTCCAGCCCTGCAAAAAAGAAAGATAATGCGTTATTAATAGAAAAAGTAACCAATCATTCAATTTCTCAACTTTGATCACTTAGCAGTAAAGCAGTTCACTAGGAAATATAACAAGAAGCAGCTCAAAAGAAAAACAAATAAGAAACTATACTCACAAGGTAATGAACAAAGTATCTCTTTTCCTCCGTAGTATCAACTTTCCGCATCTCAACTTTTTGAACCTTCATCAACAAAACAAAGTATATGTAAGCCGTGATAGAACCCAAATAATGACTCAACCAAAGGTAACAAAACTTATAAACTGACACACCGAATAAGACATGCTTACTTCATTTTTTCTGAAGAATAAGTAATGTAATGTACATTCTATTAGGTGTGAATTGCAAATACACTACAAAAATAATTTCTTTGTTGACAAGTAGGAGCCCTCTTAAGGTGACTAAAAGTGATTCATGTCAGTCACAAAATAGTGTCCCCTAAGCAAGAATTAACTCCAATACCCCTACAATTTCTTCCATTTCACTGAACTGTGACTTGGAATAAGGCCAACGCGTAATTCGGCACCCACAGGGCTAGCAGTTACTGGTTAAGAATGAAACTACTTAAGAGATATATAGCAGAAACCTAAACCAGTCCACCACCAAATTTAGAACTATTAATAGTATCAGTTCACTCAATGTGAGAAAACCTAAAATTAGATATAAGTATACGTTTAAAACCCTAAATGCAATGAAATTTACACCACACAGAAATTTAGGGTAGAATATTTCACTTCAAACAAATGTATTTTTCCCCTGCGGATAAAATTTCAATCTTTAAACATTTACAGTAACAAATTCTGGCCTCAGATTTAAAAATTAGGGTTTCTTTCTTTGTTACGAACCTTAGACTCGTAAATACGGGGACCGTGATAAGCAAAAACTCTTTCACCTTCAGTATATGCAGAAATACCTAAAGAAGAAGAAGAAGGATCTGCTTCACCACTAGAATTTGAAGGAGAATCACCAACAATATCGACGTCTGTGTCTTCTTTAGCACCTCCTGATTTAGGGCTACCCATTTTGGCGGGAAGATTAATGAGAGTTGTGTAGGGTAAGTTAATCTACGCTACTTCGGTGTTGGTTAATATCTGTGTTTTTGTTGGAAAACAATGAGATTTGTTTCTGAGAGATTTAGAAGTAAGTGCGATGAGATGAAGATATCTGAACCTTAAACTATTCTACAACTGAGGGTTTTTTCGTTGCCGCCTAAAATACTCCCAAATTCCAAAGTAAAGTTTACAAACGATCCTTTACCTGTCGAGTACCCAAAATGCCCATTCTGCCAAACTTGACCCATCAAGATGCAAGTCTCCACCGCTAGATGGTTAGATGAGTTCCCGCTCGACCGACTCTCCACCGGCGGTAAAAATTTAGAATGCACAGGGGTCTACCGGCAGTGGTGGAAACAGTTCGATTATTATTTTATTTTTTGTATGTTCAACTCACATCTCTTGTATATTTCTTTTAATGGCAAATAAGATTTTCTTAATTTTTTTTTGTATACGGAGTATTTCTTTTAATCCAAACAAGATTTTTATAATTTTCTGTAATAATATTTGAGGTTTTTTTTTTTAGATAAGTAATCATCCAAAATACTAACTTAGGGAGTTAGCAACCCTTACAAAAGGATGGCTTGTTTAAAATATAAAGGTCTAAGTTATATGGATAATTAGAACCTGATGAGAAAAATAGAGTTATCTTTATTTTGGTCTTATCGAATGAAGCGATTGTATTTGTACAATCGGTTTAGCAAAGGAACTAATATGCTTAGTTGATTTTTGGTTTGCTAAACTATTTGGGAAAATTGCTCCGGGCAATTATTTCCATGATAACATATCAAAACATAATTACTTTGTAGTTTCAGTTTTGATATTGGTTATCAAAAATGATGCGTGGAACCCTCGTGCTTGACTCAACAGGTTGCAAGTCTATTTTAAGATTTGTAAGATCCTTTTCGTGTTGTCCTTTATTTTTTCGTTTCTTTGTCATTTTGTGACAAAAAGGGGGAGAAATATATGGAGTAAACAAGTGATGCTGGTGTCAATTTATATTGATTGGTGTCACTAGGGAAGAAGGACATTGGTGCTTGAACGTTTATCTAACGAATGAGGAAAAGCATAGACTGAGGGGGAGTAACATATCATATGAATTGGTATAACAAAGACGTGAGGATTGAAAATCTACCTATCTCCTTTAGGGGGAGTATGAGCTTTGTTATTATAATGTCCATAGTTGTTGCATTTTTAAGGATTAAATGTATGCAGGTTATGTGTTGTTGAATTCGGGATCAAGCGTATGTGTAATGAATTCTTGTAATTTGTTTATCCATATGATTGTAAGAGTTTTGTCACTAAAATTGATAAAGGGGGAGATTGTTAGAGCACAGCTCGGTTGAACCCACCAAGCGTTGGTATGTCAAGTTTGGTTGTCATATTTTAGTGAATCAAAACTCATTTAAGAGTCGCTTGATTAAATGTACTAGAGTCAACTTCGTATAGGTTAGCTTGAAAGTATTAGGATTTGAGACATTACAAGTATTGCGAAGACTTGAAGAAGTGAAGAAGTAAGGAGCTACAACCACAACATCATCCTTCCACTTGAGGTTAGTGATATTTGACTTGAACTGTTTCATTCCCTAACGTATCTGTCAAGTCGTGCATATTGAAAACAAAACTGCGAAGCATGAACACTCTAGATAGACATAGTATTAAGGAATACAATATGAGGTTTATTGCTTAACCATTAAACTTTGTAGATAAGACATCGACATAATCGTTTGAATGCTATTGTGATTATGTATGGGTATGAGGTGAGGATTTCATCCTAGGAAACATTTTTTTACATGTGTTTTAAGGAAGTAAGTTCATGAACTTTGTTTGTGAATCGAAAAGGAAATCATCAGGCGTTATTGGGATTGTTCTTCATTGCATATCTTATGAACGACCAATATGTGTGATTAGTATAACCGCTCATGACTTGCTTGTGTTCTTGGTAAAACTATTCACATGAGGCCTGACTTTTGTATTGGTATGGCTTTTATTAGTGAAACCGATCTTAAGTAATCACCTGATGGTATGATCGAGTTTGTGTAGTTTGTAATACCTAACACTGGGTAAAGGGAAACCGATCCTAGTAAGAGGTGCAACACATCCCAAAGGGGAATCGATCCTTGTATGGGGTGCAGCAAGGTTTATAGCAGAAAGGGGAACCGATCCTATGGACATGTGAAACACGTTTTTAGGCAAAGGGGAACCGATCCTATGGTCATGTGAAACACATATGAGTTAGATACCATATATATGTGGGGAACCGATCCTAGTACCTAGTCAACCGAATTTTGGGAAGCTAGTGTGACTATGCACGGTACTCACATGGAGGTAGAACCGAAACTTGTTTTGGTAGAACCGTTAAACCCATGATTTGTGATTGAGAGTTCTTAATCAATCGCATAGCTCTTGAAAGTCAGATGAACCAATTCTAAACTTGTTTGGAAGCGTGGTAAATCGGTTTCAAGTGTGTAAGTATGAAAGAGGACTTACAAAGTAAGGATGTCGACACATTTTGAACACCTGCATTTATGCGTATCTTTTATTGTTCAAAGATATTCCTTAACGTCTAAGAAGGAAGTAAATCCCAGGATCGAAATTAAATAAGTTAAAAATCTTTTAATTAAGGTTTTTAATTATATATGGAAAATAAGAATTAGTAACGTTTGCTAGTTAAATATTTTCCAAGGAGATTTCCGATCAATATTTTTGGACAGAGCATTCTCAGAAATTATGAAAACCGAATATGGAAATTATTATTGAATATCTTGAGAATATTTTCGGTTTTGGAAATTCCTTGGTGGCCAAATTTCTTTGTCTATAAATACTCGAAGTTTTAATTTCTAGTAAACTAATCCTTTGTGCCAGTAAACTTCCTATGTTGCATTGTTACTGGTGAAGACGCCTATTCGGAGAGGAGAGTAACCTAATTAGGCGAAATCTCTTACGACCGCTCAATTTAAAGACTTCTTTGGGATTGAGAATCTCTACGAGTACTGTTGGTGGGAAACTAGATAATTGCGGTTTATCTTTTATTTTCGATTGATTTGATTGACTAAAGGTTGTTGAACTTTGATTGCACCTAGTTTGTTTATGCTTGAGAATCTTCTCTTCTGATATAAGATTCACTCAAACTAGTTCGAAGTTTCGACAGGGATCTTTAGACTGTTGTTAGTACTAAAGACGATCTTGTGATAATCCTGTTAGCGCATTGCTCGGTCGAACTCGCATGCGTTGCTATCTCAAGCATGTTTGTCAATGTTAGTGATCAAAACTATAAGTCTTGATTTCTAGCCTATATAGCTAAAGGTCTCGGATTAGGATAGAAAGTGTAGTTGAGCTCAAGACTCCATGGCAATCATCATACAAGATGAAGGACTACTCAAGGAACTGGTGGATCTTCATCGACTAAAAGGTATGTGGAGACTTGAACTTATCTGTCACTCAAAAGTCTATCTACTCTATCTCCTACTCTTGAGACAAAATTCGTTTTGATATATTGACTTTCATTATACACAATTGTTATTTCGAGCCGAGTGTAACTCGCCTATCTATTCTCGAAATATGTGTTGGTAAGCTTTCACTTTAGCCAAATTCATCTTTACCTAGTGACGAATGTCATGTTATGTTTCAATCACTTTGGAAATTGCTCTGACGAAAAATGGTATGTGAATAACGGCTATATAACGTCCTTTGAGAATGTTTCAATGATTGAAATGAGAGTTTAGATTACATAACCATTGGTAGGATATAAGCATTATTGTGGAAACACATATATGTATAAGTCCTTATTCCTTGAACCAAAGTTTGCGAACTTTGTTGATCAAGAGAAACAGAATGTGGCGTGAGCCAAGTCCGCGAACTCAGTCCGCAAACTGACGGAAGTTCTCGACCCAAGAAATTCTGCTGGAGTTTGTGAACTCCTTCCGTGAGCTTAAGTCCGTGAACCCAGTCCGCGAACATGAGCAGGTTATATCTAAAATTGGTTGTTCTTGAACTCATGTTTATATAAACTAAGGAATGCTTTTGAAAACCGTGGCTATAAAGTTCATGAACCGATTCGAGTGAATCAACCCGTTTTTGCTTCGATTATGTCTTGTGTAGTTACATAAGATCTAAGCAATTGAACAACTCTCTAACTAGTTCATTTGAGTCATTTGAACTAGTTATGGTGAAGAAGAATATGGTGGATATGAAAGTGATCATATGGCTAACCATTTGGTTAACTATTGTTGAACCAAAAAATGTTAATGTTTGGGAACGACTACATAAACCCAAAATTGGACATTTCATTTGTGTGTAACAAGCTAAGTTTTCGATCCAACGGTTGAGAAATATTAACTTGAATCTAATCAGGTTTTCATCTAACGGTGAATATTGAATGCTTTGTTACCAAGCAAACATTGATTGCAAACCCTGATTTGAAAGACTAATCCCCACACCTTACGTGTGATACTAGTTGCATAGCTAGAGTCGATTCTCCTTTAACCTTTGGTTTCTTCTTATAAAACCAGGTTAACGACTTAAAGACTTCATTGGGATTGTGAAGCCACACCGATACTACTTTTCTTGTAGTTGTGTGATCTGATCTTGCATCTTCTATCGTTACGAGTACAATTGTAATAATTGGCTCGAGATTTATATCTCTGATAGGCAAGATAGAAAAGTAATCACAAATACTTCATCTCATCGTTTGTGATTACACAATATCTTTTTTTTCACTGCGTCGATTAAGATTATTGTGAGGTGATTGATAATACTAGGATTTTCTTCGGGAATATAAGTTTGGTTTATCAATTGGTTCTTGTTCACCTTGATTTATCAAAAGACGGAACAAAACTCGTAGGTATGTTCGTGGGAGACGGATTTATCTATTACCGTAGACTTTTCTGTGTGATACAGATTTTTTATTAAATTCATCGACTTTGGGTCGTAACAACTCTTAGTTGTGGGTGAGATCATCTAAGGGAATCAAGTACGTTGCATCCTACTGGGATCAGAGACGTAGGAGCATAACTGTATCTTGGATCAGTGTGAGATTGATTGGGGTTCAACTACAGT
Organism: Papaver somniferum; assembly: GCF_003573695.1. NCBI lineage: Eukaryota > Viridiplantae > Streptophyta > Magnoliopsida > Ranunculales > Papaveraceae > Papaver > Papaver somniferum. The sequence continues at coordinate 97,685,009 of NC_039360.1, forward strand.
CCAGACTGAAGTTAGTTTGGAGTAGGCTAGTGTCTGCAGCGGCTTAATACAGTGTGTGTTCAATCTGGGCTAGGTTCCGGGGTTTTTATGCATTTGCGGTTTCCTCGTTAACAAAATTCTGGTGTCTGTGTTATTTCTTTTCCACATTATATTTTGTTATATAATTGAAATATCACAGGTTGTAATCAATTAGAATATCCTACCTTTTGATTGTTGATTTAAATTGATTGACACTTGGATATTGGTCTTTGGTACCATCCAACTTATCTCTCTAGTATTTGATAAAGACTCGCAGATTTCTATTTGCTTGAGTACATATCAAATCGAGAGATTGAGATATAAACTCTTTGATATACTTTTTATCTAGATTGAGTCTGACTGTCTAGTTGATTCTCTAGAAAGTATATTGGAGTTTGTCCATACATATTGCTAAGCGAAATATTGGGTGTGGTTGTTGTACCCCCACTTTTTCAATTAGTATCAGAGCAGGCAAACACGTTCAAGACCTTACAAGTCCGTGTTTGTAGCGACCTGACTTTATGGACAGTAGTGCTATCTCAATAAATGCACCACCAGATCCAGGGATTTCAAAATTCTCTTCCATGACTGATTCAATAAAATCTGTAGAAGAAATTCTATCTAAAACTCCACCAGGTTTAAAATCCCTTGAAGTGTTTTCAGGGCTTGAAAAGAAGCTTGAGAGATTATCTCTTGATGTTGAGTTATACCTCCAGAAAGAGCAAGAATCTCTTGACAGGCTAAATCAAGTTATGATGAATAATATTCATGTTGAGGTTGATATTGATTTACTAATCAGTGAGAGCAATGCTCCTCCACTGCGTAATCCAATTAGTTGTGATAAACTAAACGAATTACAAGAGGAGTTTAAATCTCAGTTATCTGAGTGTATCACCTCAAAGCATGAATTGATTTGTTGCTCAATTTATGATACTTCCTATCAAGATAGTGGTATTGTCTTCTTTTATGAAGAATCTAGGACGTCTCTTTTTATCAAAAGAGTTTCCCTTCGCAGTACTAAAAACTATCTGCAGAAACTGTTTTTTATAAGTTGGAAAATAAGAAATCAGAAACACAAATCATTTTGGGTTCTCTTGAAGTTCTTTGATAGACTTATAAAAACAGTTCCTTGGGTGTTTCTCAACACTACAAGATTTAAGAGTTGTTGGAAAGAAACTCTTTCTTGGTGCCATGGTGAGCAAGACATTGTTCACCTCAACTACAACTTGTTTGTGTTGAAAGTGCATCCTCACCAAGAAATGCGTTGCTATGTATACAGTGAGGGAAGCACAACAACTGGGGCGCACAGATTATTTCGGTAAGGCTGTAGAATTCAATCGGAGTTTTCTAAAAAGGTATGTATATAAACTTGAGCAAGTTTTATGTTTTTATTACTTGTTTGAGTACTTATAATGATCCATGTACCTTGCTTATCGTTCATTTCCACCTAACTTGATCTGTGTTTAAGATTCTTAAATGTTTAGGTTTGAAAACATTAGTTCGGGATGTTTGGACTTCATGGTACACATACCAAGTATGCATAAAATCATTTAGACCCAAAACCCAGGGGTTTAAGTTGGCAAACCCCGTCTTCATACTGCTCTAGGATACGAAAATTCGTTTGCAAACCCGTATGCATACTTGACGTCGATATTCGGTAAACTTGTTTTGGCCGTAACTTCTTCGTCCGAACTCGGATTGACCTCATTCTTTTTTCACTCTCTTACTATTTGTATTCTCTTCAAAATGGAGATGAGAAACCTTGAATTTGGATGAGTTAAAATTGGTATTTGTCCTGTCTCTTGTTTTTGATTATTTTGCTCTGTTTCGTTGCACTTGTTCCACTTCTCTTGAACTTGGGCACTTGGATTCTTGGAGTAATACTCTTCTAAGCTAATTTGTATCTTTTATAAGAATGTTTTTGGTGAATCACAAAGAAGGAATTTCAAGAATGGAAAGTAGTACGCAGTGCTATGGAATTCTTGAATGTTTACAATCATCCTTTGTGAACTATGGTGCATAGTCGTTATTGACTTTGTATGTTCTTCTTTGTTAAGAAAATATTTTTATACGCCTTTGGTAGCTATTATTGGTGTAAATACATGCGAAAAAGATTGATTCTACCCTATAAAGACAAATCATTTTGTATGTGCATTACGAGTTTGTCTTGTTGCCTAGGAAACTTCTTATGAGAATTTATTCTTATTTTTGAGAAGGATTACTAGAGTTTGGAATAGCCATTATTGTGATTACACATAACTATGTCCAACGTTTTCATCTTCATGTTTTTAGATTTATTGGTTTAAATTCTAAATTTTCTTGGAAGATGATATTTGCAGTATTAATCTTTATGGTTTTATATATTGCAAATTTGTTATGGGATATGTGTGTTTGCGTCCGTGAACTATGACTATCCCATACCTTGTCAAAAGTAAAGTCTTTCGTATGTCGACATGCATGTATTGATAAAAGAATGAATAGACTTTTGACAAATACAAAAGTTAAGCCTATTATGTCAATTATTGATGGAAGATAGATTAATATTTTTTGTTTGCAAAGATTATGTCTATTAAATATCGTTATGCGAATAGTGATGGAAAATAGAATGTATCCTTGTGTATTCCGCATTAATTGATCTTCCCCGATCCATATTTTATGTATTACTGTGAGACTCCGTAAAGTGTCTTATGTTGAGAATTGAACGACCAAGTTGATTATTTTCATGATTAGCTATGTTGTTGTTCCGTAAGGTACTTTATGTCGAGCATGTTCAACTAAATTAATCATCTTGTTTGGTTATTTAGTTGTTGCTCCGTAAGTTTTCTTATGTCGAGCACGACCAATTAAATTGATTACTTTTGTGATTAGTTGGATTGTGTATTTCGATTAGATTAATTATGGGTTCTCTTGTGATTAATCTAATTGTATATTTTGAGTCTCCATAAGTTCACTTATGTTGAGCATTTGTCGATTAAATTAATCATGGGTTCTCTTGTGGTTAGTTTAATTGAATATTTTGGATTCAAATTCATACTTGTATGTGATTTTTTATGTCCAAATAAATCCTTTTTTTCCTTCTAATTTAAGGCCGCTCTTGTTGTTCTTTTGGGAATGATATTTTATGGGGGAGAGTTCTTTTGAACTTGTGCTTAATTGCCAAATCTTTGTGGGGAGTGCGGCTGTGGAATATTATAGGGGTTATCTTGTATCTTTACAAACTCCTTGATGAAAGCATTTAGCTTCGGCTTTATGATTGCATCTAAATTAGATGATATACTTTTGCTTTCTTTTGGTCAAGAAATGTCTCTTTCGGAAATTTCATTAGGATCCCGTTATTGTACCTTTGCCAATTTTATTGACAAAAAGGGGGAGAATTAATATGTAGTTCACACTACAAATACATATGGTTTTCGGATCATTATGTAAGGGGGAGTGGTTTCCATGTGAGATGGAGTATTGACTAAGGGGGAGTGATACATATCACCATAGTATTGTTGTTGAAGTTGTGATACAATTGGACTTTGATGCTGTGTAATGATACTATGACACTATATAACAATGATTGAGGACTATTGTTTTCTTGTTGTTATAGCTACGGATTTTCAACAACGATGATACTAAACTTACAACCTTTGGGATCATTGGAGTACTTGGAAGTGACGAAGATTTCAAGTAATGTTGAAGATTAGGCATGTGGAATAGGAGCTACAAAAGTTAATTTATTTATTTTTTGTATTCCATATGTATTAATAGTTTTGTCACTAAAATTGACAAAGGGGGAGATTGTTAGAGCATTGCTCGGTCGAACTCGCATGCGTTGCTATCTCAAGCATGTTTGTCAATGTTAGTGATCAAAACTATAGGTCTTGATTTCTAGGATAGAAAGTGTAGTTGAGCTCAAGACTCCATGTCAATCATCATAAAATATGAAGGACTACTCAAGGAACTAGTGGATCTTCATCGACTAAAAGGTATGTGGAGACTTGAACTCATCTGTCACTCAAAAGTCTATCTACTTTATCTCCTACTCTTGAGACAAAAGTCGTTTTGATATATAGACTTTCATTATACACAATTGCTATTTCGAGCCGAGTGTAACTCGCCTATCTATTTCTCGAAATATGTGTTGGTAAGCTTTCGCTTTAGCCAAGTTCATCTTTACCTAGTGACGAATGTCATGTTATGTTTCAATCACTTTGGAAATTTCTCTGATAAAAAATGGTATGTGAATAACGGCTATATAACGTCCTTTGAGAATGTTTCAATGATTGAAATGAGAGTTTAGATTACATAACCATTGGTAGGATATAAGCATTGTTGTGGAAACACATATATGTATAAGTCCTTTTTCCTTGAACCAAAGTTTTCGAACTTTGTTGATCAAGAGAAACGGAATGTGGCGTGAGCCAAGTCCGCGAACTCGGTCCGCGAACTGGCGAAACTTCTCGACCCGAGAATTATTGATGGAGTTTGTGAACTCCTTCTGTGAACTTAAGTCCGAGAACCCAGTCCGCAACCTTGAGACGGTTCTATCTAAAATCGGTTGTTCTTGAACTCATGTTTATATAAACTAAGGAATGTTTTTGCACACCGTGGCTATAAAGTTCATGAACCGATTCGAGTGAATCAAACCGGTTTTGCTTCGATTGTGTCTTGTGTAGTTACATAAGATCTAAGCAATTGAACAACCCTCTAACTAGTTCATTTGAGTCATTTGAACTAGTTATGGTGAAGAAGAATATGGTGGATATGAAAGTGACCATATGGCTAACCATTTGGTTAACTATTGTTGAACCAACAAATGTTAATTTTTGGGAATGGCTACATAAACCCAAAATTGGACATTTCATTTGTGTGTAACAAGCTAAGTTTTCGATCCAACGGTTGAGAAATATTAGCTTGAATCTAATCAGGTTTTCATCTAATGGTAAATATTGAATGCTTTGTTACCAAGCGAACATTGATTGCAAACCCTAATTTGAAAGACTATATAAAGGAGAACTCTAGCAACTGGGAAACCTAATCCCCACACCTTACGTGTGATACTAGTTGCATAACTAGAGTTGATTCTCCTTTAACCTTTGGTTTCTTCTTCTAAAACCAGGTTAACGACTTGAAGACTTCATGGGATTGTGAAGCCAGACCGATACTACTTTTCTTGTAGTTGTGTGATCTGATCTTGCATCTTCTATCGTTACGAGTACAATTCTAATAATTGGATCGAGATTTATATCTCCGATAGGCAAGATAGAAAAGTAATCACAAACACTTCGTCTCATCGTTTGTGATTCCACAATATCTTTTTTTCGCTGCGTCGATTAGGATTATTGTGAGGTGATTGATAATACTAGGATGTTCTTCGGGAATATAAGTCTGTTTTATCAATTTGTTCATGTTCACCTTGATTTATCAAAAGACGGAACAAAACTCGTGGGTATATTCGTGGGAGACGGATTTATCTATTACCGTAGACTTTTCTGTGTGATACAGATTTGTTTATTAAAGTCTTCGACTTTGGGTCGTAGCAACTCTTAGTTGTGGGTGAGATCATCTAAGGGAATCAAGTACGTAGCATCCTGTTGGGATCAGAGACGTAGGAGCCTAACTGTACCTTGGATCAGTGTGAGATTGATTGGGGTTCAACTACAGTCCAGACCGAAGTTAGTTTGGAGTAGGCTAGTGTCTGTAGCGGCTTAAGACAGTGTGTGTTCAATCTGGACTAGGTCCCGGGGTTTTTCTACATTTGCGATTTCCTCGTTAACAAAATTCTGGTGTCTGTGTTATTTCTTTTCCGCATTATATTTTGTTATATAATTGAAATATCAAAAGTTGTGTGTTGTTCAATCAATTAGAATATCCGACCTTTTGGTTGTTGATTTAAATTGATTGACACTTGGATATTGGTCTTTGGTACCATCCAAGTTATCTCTCTAGTATTTGATAAAGACTCGCAGATTTTTATTTGCTTGAGTATATATCAAATCGAGAGATTGAGATATAAACTCTTTGATATACTTTTTATCTAGATTGAGTTTGACTGTCTAGTTGATTCTCTAGAAAGTATATTGGAGTTTGTCCATACAGATTGCTAAGCGAAATATTGGGTGTGGTTTTTGTACCCCCACTTTTTCAAATCCATTGTTAACAGACTCCGTTCTGTGTGTGATTGATCACAAGAGATTCAAGTAGTTGCGTGCAGGTGTTTATTGAAGATCTAAGAAGATTTGCAGACAAAGAAGATTTGCAGACAAAGAAGAGATAAAAGATTTCTGACTTGGTTATATAAATCTTTGGTGTGCATAATACTTGTTTTGGTAAAAAGAGGATCTCATTATAATCGGTTTATCCTTGTGGTAGATTGTATAGAATAGTTGAGTAGATCAGCATCAATACGGTTCCTTAGGATTAAAGGTATTGATTGCAAAATCTTATGATTACTTTGGGAAATTGAACATAAGATAGATCTAAGTTCCTGACGAAAAGGTTTATGTTAAGATAAACAGAAAAGCCTTTGTCCGACTCATATCACTTGGTTGAAGAGAGTTGATACCAAACAAATTTGTTGTTCCTTTACTGTTTGGAATACGAACCAAAGGAATTGTTCCAAGTACGTGACTTATTTATAAGTTGGAGGCATGGGAATACAGACGGAACTAGGTGAACTATAGGTTTAGTTGCTTGGTCTCAACTATACGAAGTTGGTTTATTTTGTATAACGGCTTAATCCTGAGAGTATTCAATTCTGGACAAGGTCCCGGGGTTTTTCTGCATTTGCGGTTTTCCTCGTTAACAAAATCTTGTTGTGTTATTTAATTTTAATTTCCGCATTATAATTGTTTTATTATAATTAAAGTAAATTACACAAACGTTAATTCCTATTTACTTGATAAGCAATCCTATTGTGTTTGGTTAAGTTCGAACCTTTGTATCAAGTAAACATACTTCATTGATGTATTGTCTCGATCTCGTACCCATAGACGATCATACGAAGTGTGAACCGATTAGTTGCATTGTCTCGACTCAGTCCATAGACAATCACTTTCGGAGAAAGGATTTATAGGAAGGAAAAATGTTAGCTTGAGGTATATTTGGGTACCCTCTCCTTTTCACCACAAATGAACCTTAATGATTAATTTAATCGAAAATGCTCAACATAAGAACACTTACGGAGTCGTGCATGACTTTCACCTAGAAGTGGATCAGGGAAAGATCAATACTACGGAATATTCAAAGATTCATTCTATATTCCATCAATATTTGCATAATGATACCATAGACTTAATCTTTGACATATAATTCAAAAGTTCATTCAATTTTCCATCAATATTTGCATAATGACACAATAGACTTAACTTTTGAAATATATGGGACATTCATAGTTCACGGACGTAAACACACATATCCCATAACATTTTTGCAATATATAAAACCAATAAAGATTAATATTGCAAAATCAATCTTTGCTCTTAGAAGGTAGAATCAATCTTTTTCGCACGAATTTACACCAAGAATGGCTACCAAAGGCGTCTAAAAAAATTTCTTAACAAAGAAGAAAATACAAAGTCATTAACGACCATGCATCGAAGTCCACTAAAGAGGATTGTAAACATTCAAGAATCCCAGAGTAACGCGTACTACTGCCCATTCTTGAACTTTCTTCTTTGTGATTCACCAACAACATTCTTAACAAATCTACAAATGAGCTTAGAAGAGAAGTACTCCAAGAATCCAAGTGCCCAAGTCCATGAGAAGTGGAACAAGTGCAACGAAACGGATAAAAACACTCAAAAACAAGACACGAGACAAAGACCAATCTTAACTCATCCAAATTCGGGAATTCTCATCCCCATTTTGAAGAGAAATCAAAGAGGAAGATAATGCAAAAAAAATGAGGTCATTCTGAGTTCGAACGAAGAAGTTACGACCAAAACAAGTTTACCGAATATCGACGTCTACAGGCCGGTTCGCATACGAGTATGCAAACGGTAGTAACTGAATTTTCAGTTTTCAAACTGGTATGCAAACGAATTTCCCTAAATTTTATTACAAAATTTCAGTTTGTAAACTGGTATGCATTCCTGAAGTGTACCAAGAAGGCCAAGTGATAGACGCATTTATGTGTCTAATATGTCCTCAATGTTTCGTATTGTTAGTACTCGTTTTCGTCCTTATTATGGTTTTTTGTGTGTTTGTAGGTATTTTTGGGCAATAAACATCTTTGGAAGATTCGGTTCGAAAAGTTGCTAAAGGCACCCGGAGGACACATGTTATCCGGACTCGCAGTTTTGGATGTGGGGCGACCTATTACTATGGGGCATCCAATTACTAAGGGGCACACCAGCTGCTATTTACACACCACAAGGCAAGTGCTAAAGGGACGCCCGTACAGGATTAGGGGGATGTCATCTTCTCCATTTGAATTATATTTTTGGCGGGAAAATGTAACAGCATCTATCCAGATTAGGGTTTGTGATTTGGGCGGGATTTAATGAGATTCAATCGCTAATTCTCATGGTTTAGACCTATTTTGGGTATACAATGCTGGTATGGGTGTTCGGTTGAGTTAAGTTGGGCTGGATAATCGTTGGGAAGCAAAACAGGAAGCAAGCTCGGGTTTCTCCTGCATTTATTCCGTGAGAATTTGTGGAGTTATTTGGCGAGATTCTTGCAGTGTTTGGATTGCTTTGACCCTGTTTTATCTAAACAGGGGAGGTACGTGTCTTGAATTTGAATATAAAGAAGATTTACACGAGATTAAGCAAAACAGAGGAAGATACGTATCTTGAAAATATCTCGGGCTTTTGGTTGATTGTTTTGGAAAGAAATCTTGCGGAAGAAGCATGTTCAGTATATTCTGAGTCGTGCTGCATTGAGTTGGTGCGTGCTAGACACCTACATGCGCATGTAGAAGAGAAACAAATGGAAATATTCCCGAGCGTTAATGAGAAGATTTGGAAAATTATTTGCATTTACAGCGAGATATATGGGTCCTATGAGTATAAATAGAGTTGTCTGAATTCGGACAAGGCGGATGGAGAGTTAGGGGAGGAAACAGAGCATAGAACAGGAAGTTGCATAGCTTGTCTCTGCTGCTGCCATTGAAGGAGAGAACGAAGAACATAAGACGCCAAAGAACAGTCGTTCATCAACAGTGACAACGACACAGACTGAATCGTTGTATTTTCTACAGTGACAGTGGCATTTCCCATCTATCGTTCTTTGTAACAGTTCATTTTGCAACGCCTTTATACCATTGCAAATCTCTGTTTTCTACTAGTTTTCCAATAAAAACTCCATTTGAGCTATGAGTTATCTTTTTGAGTGTGTTTTCACCATGTGGAGCTAGAACCCATCACTGGGACGACGAAGGAAGTTGTATTTCATCCTTGGGGTAATTTAATAAAACTTATTTACTTTTTGCACAAATTTTAAATGATTTATGATTTCTATTAATCATTGTTATCTTGTTAGATAGTGTATACTTAGTCTTAGATGCGTTAGATACACTATGCTTGTAGTTTACAATTGATGTTTTACGAAATCTACTTTGACAAAGAATAGAGTTATTGTTTCTTTTGTTTTGAGCTATAAATGTCTAGGATTAATTTATGAACCCCATGAACATGAAAAGCAGTGGAATCTCGAGTCCCGGTCTCTCTTCATCCTGTGACAAACTTTGTATATATATTTTCTTATTTGTAGTATTTTTATTTTATTAAACTTAAAATCAATCCAACAAAGTCCGAGTGAACGATAACCTTATTTACCACTATCAAAATTCCATCACCAAACATCCCGAATAACTATTTTCAAACCGGAACATTTAAGAAACTTAAACACAAATCAAGTTAGGTAGACATGAACGAAAACACAAGGTACATGAATCATTATAAGTACTTTAAGCAAATAAAAAAAAAACATACATATTGCTCAAGATTAGAGACATACCTTTTTAGAAGAATTTGAATCCTACAGTGTTACCAAAAATTCAAAATCATACCCAACATAATGTGTGCGCCCCAATTCATGTGCTTCCCTCACTGTATACATAACATGACATTTCTTGGTGAGGATTCACTTTCAACACAATCAATTTTTTTTGTGGTGAACAATGTCTTGCTCACTACAGGTGTCAGAAACCGACTTTTCCGCAACCACGGATTTCTCATAATCTATAGTCTTTGGTTTATTTCGTTTCTTCTTCCACCGTTTCTTGTGTTCCACTTTTGAATTATCATGAAAGAGATCACTTTTAGAACCTTTCATATCCAAATTCATTTTCCCCAAGAAATTTGTAACTTCCAACATCATGGATTTTTCCTTCTCCATAGTCATGGAATTTTCTGGGAGATCATTCCTTTTGACACTCAGTGAATCATTGGCTTTCTTTGGTGCCCACTGCTGAGTGCATTTAGGAACAACCGAAACCTTCTTCCCATTACTATCTTCTAGATTTCTTTGAAGATAATTGGATTAATTATTCTTTTGAAAGTTAGTCTTTATCCAATTGGGAGGATCGAATCTTATCTTCGTCTTTACGAAGTTATCCTTTTGATAATCATTACGATTGTGGAAAGGCTTTGTATGATGTTTATAGGAAAATCCAGATTTATTACAACACTGATTCCTTTGCCAAAAGGTTGGATAGTAACAACCTGGAATGTTAAGGGGATTAACCTTAACATATGATCTTGGTTTCATAACTTCTTGTGATGCCCAAACAAGAACATCATGAAGTTTCCCATTCCTTATACGAGAAAGACATCTCCTTTCCAGGTGACCTTTATTTCCACAAATGACAAATACAAGGAATGTTCTTACCCGGATTCGTATGTGCTGGATTTGGAGGTTGATAAATGTTGCTCTTTCGAACCTTAACTGCCGGTGAAGATATTTCACTTTTGCCATCAGTGGAAGCCTTTTGTTGAGAAGAATCACTAGCCTTGACAAATTTTACCTCTTTGCTAATACTTGGAGCATTTATTCCCTTATAGCCCAATCCTCGTGTATCACGATGATTTTTACTTGCTCATAGCATAGTGGTTTATTTGTTCGAACTAGTATTGAAATTTTTCAAGTCCTCCTCCAACATCTTGATTTATCAAGAGTAGCAGCTAAATCAGCCTTAAGGCGTTTTTCTCGAGAGAGAAAGACACTTTCTCTGTCATTCAAACAATTCTGTTGAGAGTCACGCCTTGCTTCATATTCTGCAAGTTTTTTTTTCAACATAAAGAGATTTCGAAGAAGATTTTCACATTCAGAATTTTTTGAACGCACATCTTCTTCACGATCTTTAACAAGGGATTGTAACAGACTATATCCACAATCATATCCTTTAAAGAGTTTTCTGAATTTTTTGTTTTATAGACAGAGAGGAGTCAGAAACTCAGCCAAGCAAGATGTTGACTTTTTTCTTTATGAGATGGTCAAAAATCTTGACGTATTGCGAGAATTTCTCATCAACATTGTATGCATAATCTGAATCACTTTCACGCGAAAGATCATCCAACTGTTCATCTAGGCGTGTTTCCCAGTTATATACAGTTTCAGACAATGGAAAAGATGCGAGAGATTTCTCCGGAGAAACAAAGCTTTATACCAAGTCAAAACGTTTCTGAACTGGTGATGCGTTGTTTGAGATAGTACATATTTCCATAGAGTCAGATTGCTACAAACACAAACTTATGATGTCTTAAACATGTTTGCCTGCTCTGATACCAATTGAAAAAGCAGGGGTCTAATAACCACACCGAATATTTCGTTTAGGCAATTTGTATGGAATAACTCCAATATAATTCCAAGAGAATCAACTAGACAGTCAGACTCAATCAAGGAAAATATATCCAGGAGTTATATCTCAATTTCTCAAATCAATCTGCAATCGAACAAACAGAAATCTGTGAGCCAGATCAATAAAAGAAATAACTTGGATGGTACAAAGACCAATATCCAAGCGTTAATCAATTTCAATCAACAGCCAAAGGTTGGATTTAGCAATTGATTGAACTATGAACAACCTATGATATTTCAATCATATAGAAAATATAATGCGGAAAAGAAATAACACAAACACCAGAAATTTTGTTAACGAGGAAACCGCAAATGCGGAAAAACCCCGGGACCTAGTCCAGATTTGAACACCACACTGTATTAAGCCGCTATAGACTCTAGCCTACTAAAAGTTAACTTCGAAATGGAATGTAGTTGAGCCCTAACCAATCTCACACTGATTAAGGTACAGTCGCGGTCCTTACGCCTCTGAATCCCAGCAGGACTCTATGCACTTGATTCCCTTAGCTGATCTCACCCACAACTAAGAGTTGCTACGACCCAAAGTCAAAAACTTGATAAACAAATCTGTCTCCCACAAAAAAGTATATTCTGATAGATAAATCTGTCTCCCATAGAAATACCTACGAAGTTTTTGTTTCGTCTTTTGATAAATCAAGGTGAACATGAACCAATTGATAATACGGTCTTATATTCCTAAAGAACAGCCTAGAAATATCAATCACCTCACAATAACTGAACTATATGATAGTAGAACAATTTATTGTGGAATCACAAAGAAATGGACGAAGAGCTTTTTGATTACTTTTTATATCTTACCTATCAGAGATAAATCTCGAGCAAATCTCAAAGAAGATAGTACTCAATATGATGGAATAAGTAAGATCAGAACGCACAACTACAGAGAAAATAATTGGTTTGGCTTCAGAATCCCACTGAAGTCTTTAAGTCGTTAACCTATAATGGTTTTAGGAAAAACCTAGGTCAAAGGAGAATCGAATCTATCCGCAACTAGTATCACACATGTGGTGTGGGGATTAGGTTTCCCAGTTGCTAGAGTTCTCCCATATATAGTCTTCAAATCAGGGTTTGATAACTTTGGAACAAAGCAATCAATATTCACCATTAGATGAAACCTGATTCAATATTCATGTTAATATCTTTCCACCGTTAGATGGTCTTTAGCTTGTTACACACAAATGAAATGTACCTTCATTTAGATATGGGTAACCATACCTAAACGTGTAAATTGAGTTGGCTCAATAACAGTTTACCGAAATCAGCCATATGAACACTTTTCTATTAACCTTGTACATCTTAACACTTCTAAATCAAATGAATCTAATTGTGTTACTCATAAAGTTGTTCAATTGTTTATATTCTCATAGAAGTATACAAGACACAATTGAAGCAAAATCGTCAAAAGAATCAGTTTATGAACATTTTAACCACGGTTTGCAAAGATTGCATTCCTTAATTTATGAATGTATTTGTTCATGAGTATGAAATCATACTTAACCGATTTAATAACTTGAACCACTTAAGTTTACAAACGGGTACGCAAACTTAAGTTCCGGACATTGGTCACAAGCCGACAGTTTGCAAACGGGTACACAAACTTTAGCTCCGAACAGAATTCAGTTGAAACCATTTGTGAACGGGTACGCAAACTTGATTCCCGGGCTTCAACAGTTAAATCAGTTTGCGAACGGGTATGCAAACTTTCGGTCCTGAATTTTGTCAAAACAGTTCGTACACAAAGTACACAAACCGTAATGTATCCAGACATAGGTTTTAGCTCTTAACCCCCATTTCAATCACTGAAACATTCTTAGAAGACGAAAATAGCTGTCTCACACAAACTATTAGCTTATAAGCACTTTTTAAGTGATCGAATGATCAATACGAAATATTCCGAGCCTACATCAAATGACTGTCTCGCACAAATCATGTAAGATGTTACTAGGTGATTTTCACATGATCATCTTTTGACTTTCGTCAAGAATAATGATGAACGTGGTTAAAGCAAAAATCTTTCCAACACATATTCCGAGAAAGATATAAGTGAGTTAAACTCATCTCAAAATATCAAATGTGTATAATGTAAAGTTTATGTAGCTATACAACTTTTGTCTCAATAAGATATAGAATTGAATAGACTTCTTAGTGATAGATGAGTTCAAGTCTCCACATACCTTTTGTTGATGAAGTTTCACAAGCTCCCCTTAGTAGTTCTTCGTCTTCAATCGATGAACGTTGTGAAGTCTAAAGCTCAACTACACATAATATCCTAATCCGAGACATAGCTATAAGTAGACTAGAAATCAAGACTTATAGTTTTGACAACTAAACTTGAGATAGCAACGCTTGCGAGTTCGACCGAGCAGTGCTCTAACACCATCCAAGTTATTTCTCATATCAATCATGCTCGCATATTTTTATCTGTTTGATTTGCTGATTGTATTGAGAAAGAGATAAAAACTCTTTGATATAATTCTTGATTGAGTCTCATTTTTAAGTTGGTGCTCTCGGAATTAGATTCGAGTTTAGTCCATATAGATTGCCGAACAAATTATTGGGTGTGGTTGTTATACCCTCGCATTTTCAATTGGTATCAGAGCAGGCAAACACGCTAAGATCTCATAAGTCTGTGTTTGTAGCAATCTGACTCTATGGACAGAAGTGATATCTCTATAAACGTACCGCCAGTCTTCGATGACTTGAATTACTTATGGTGGAAATTTTCTATGCATGCCTTTCTTCAAGCACGTGATTTTCAATCATGGGTTCGTGTTATAATTGGTCATAACCCCCCATTAGTTACATTAGACGGTGTAACTATTGCAAAGGACATTGGTGAGTATGATCCTGTCGAGATTCTCACCGCAAAACAAAATTCTGATGGATTAAATGCTATCATCCATGACATTACCCTAGATCTTAAGCACCATGTGACTACGTGCACTCGGTCTAAAGATGCTTGGGATATCTTAGAAACCGTATTTGAAGGGAATACCTCTGATAAAGAATCTAGGCTTCAAAACCTAAATTCTGATGGGGAAAAACCTTTGTATGGTTGATGAAGAGTCATTTTATAAGTTTAATCACAAAGTGTTTGAGATTGTTGATACATCTTTTGCATTAGGTAAGACTATTCCTGAAAAGGACATTGTGATGAAAATTCTCAGATCGCTACCAGCTAGATACGATTCTAAGAAACATGCCATCATTGAGGGAAATAACCTTAATACACTTTCTAGAAATACATTTGTTGGAAAGTTAAAGATCTTTGAGCACAAGCATTCATCCAAAGCTGGAAAGGATATTGCTTTCAAAGCATAGAAGAACACTAAACTATTTGATAAAAAAGTGAAAGTGTAGGCAAATCTCTGAATGATCTTATTGAAACTGAATCATCATATGAAGATCTTGACAAGTCAGTTTCTTTTATCACAAGACAGTTTAGAGATCTTCTTTTGAAGAGAAGTAAACGATTCACCAGAGATAAACCTAGATCATCAGTTAAGCCTCATGATCGTGTTCCTCCTAAAAACAGGGATACGCCATAGTGCTTCAAGTGTAAAGTTTTTGGTCATTTGCCAATGAATGTCCAAATCGGAGAAAATACACTGGAAAAAAAGGTCTTGCTGCAACTCTTGATGAAACGTATGATCACTATGATTCGACTGAAAAAAAATCAAGTGTAGCACTCCTTGGCGAAAATATTAATTTTGATAACTGTAGCAATACTCACATCAACCTTGATATTTTTCATGGAGAAATCTCATCGGCCACATTGGAGGATGAAATGGATTTCTCAATGACAAATGAAAACTCTATCTCACATGTTCCGGGTACTTCACTTTGTTTAGAAGCATGTTCTGCTATGGTACCTGAACCATCCTCTACATTGACAACATTGACATGTTCGTATTGCACTATTAAGGGCCATGAACTCTCTAATTGTTTCAAGTACGAACATAAAGTAAGATATGTCAACAAACTGCAATAGAGAGCTAATCGATTAGCAAAAAAGCTCAAAATATTGTTCTAAAGTTAAATCCACCCAAGGTATATCCTTTTAACTCATCTCCTAAGAAGTTGATTTCAAAGGATAAAGTTAGATCTCTACAGAAAAGAACTAGGTTTAAACGACCTATAAAAAGAGATGTTGAAAATTCCGTGCAGGAAACATATGGTGGACAAATTATTTTTCACCACAACACATTCTAATTGTGTTTAAAGTGCATCTTGTCTCATGTGCCCGAATTTCAAAAAGAGACAAGAGTTGTGTACATTCGGGCTATAAGATCAAAAACTATTCTAGTCTGTTTTTTTGAGTTTTGTTTTCTGAATTTCTGTTTATTCTTTTCCAATAGTGGTATTGATAAGATTTCTCAGTATTTGGATTAAAAAAAGGAGGTCAAAATCGACATTTCTACCTTCTTTAGGGCTACTTGTGTTGATCGTACGTGAACCATATTGCTTTGTATATAGATTATGTAACCCTACATTATTTTCCTTCTCTGAAACTCTTTTCATCAAAAGGTTGCTTGTGGAGCTATTGTTTTGTGTTCCTTTTCACAAATTCCATATTTTAATTGTATGGAGACTCCAAGCAACATCTCTTCTGATGGAAAATATGTTAACATAATTGTTAAGCCATCATTCATGAAGGAAAAAGACAAATCCCACTCATCTACAACTTTGAAGAGAAAATGGAAGAATATGAAGAAACCAAAGGCTAACACCTCAAATCTTCAGAAGCTCTCTGTTGTTCTTGAAGAGTTAAAAGAAACAAGGATGGAGATTCAGCAAATAAAGGCTATTATTCTTAGATCTCTTGCTCAGAAGGCCCTGCTTCGGCAACAATCAATAAGGTTTGTTGGAATTAACTCCTTTCTTCATGAACCTTATGTTCCAATGTTTGTTGACGACAAGGAGTTCTGGGACGATAAAGAATTTTTCAAGAATCTTAATGTCTAGGAAACTTCTTGTTAAGAATTTATTCTTATGTTTAAGAAGGAGAACTAGGGATTGGAATAGCAACTATTGTAATTTCACATAGTTATTTCAACGATTTTCATTTTGCAATGTTTTTAGATTTATTTATTTAAATTCTAACGTTATTTGGAAGATGATTTTTGCAGTATTTTATCTTTTTGATTTCATATATTCCAAATTGCTTATGAGATACATATGTGTTTTCGTTCGTGAACTGTGCTTGAAAAAGCGGGTGTCTAACAACACCACCTAATATTTCGCTTAGCAATCTGTATGGACAAACTCGAATATACTTTTAAGAGAATCAACAAAACTCAATCAATTAAAAGTATATCAAAGAGTTTGTATCTCTCTCTTGATTTGATTTCCTCAAACAGAAACCGCGAGTACTAATCAAATACAAGGAATAACTTGGATGGTACCAAAGACCCATATCCAAGTGTCAATCAATATCAATCAACAACCGTTAGGTCGGATTCTCCAATTGATTGACCTAACGCACAACCTGTATTATTTCAATTATAAAGATAAAACAATATAATGTGAAAATTGAAATAACACAGACACAAGAAATTTTGTTAACGAGGAAACCGCAAATGCAGAAAAACCCCGGGACCTAGTGCAGATTGAACACACACTGTATTAAGCCGCTACAGACACTAGCCTACTCCTAGCTAACTTCGAACTGGACTGTAGTTGAACCCCAATCAGTCTCCCACTGATCCAAGGTAAAGTTGTACTCCCTACGCCTCTGATCCCAGCAGGATACTGCGCACTTGATTCCCTTAGCTGATCTCACCCACAACTAAGAGTTGTTACGACCCAAAATCGCTGGCTTTGACAATAAACAAATCTGTATCACACAGACAAGTCTATCAAAAGATCAATCTGTCTCCCAAAGAAAAATCCTAAAGTTTTTGTTCCGTCTTTTGATAATAATCAAGGTGAACAGGAACCAATTGATAATCCGGTCTTATATTCCCGAAGAACAGCCTAGATTAATCAATCACCTCACAACAATCTTAATCGTATGGTAGCGAAACAAGATGTTGTGGAATCACAAACAATGAGACGAAGATGTTTGTGATTACTTTTTATATCTTGCCTATCGGAGATATCAAATCTCAAGACAATCATTCTGATTGTACTCGTACGATAGAAGATGCAAGATCAGATCACACAACTACGATAAAAGTAGTATCGGTCTGGCTTCACAATCCCAATGAAGTCTTTAAGTCGTTAACCTGGTTTTAGAAGAATAAAACCAAAGGTTAAAGGAGAACCGACTCTAGTACGCAAACTAGTATCACATGTAAGGTGTGGGGATTAGTTTTGTACAATACTAGATGTCTCCTTTATATAGTCTTTCAAATCAGGGTTTTTCCTTGGTAACAAAGCAATCAATATTCACCGTTAGATGAAAACCTGATTTAGATTCAAGCTAATATTTCTCAAACGTTAGATCGAAAACTTAGCTTGTTATACACAAATGAACTGCACGCTTCTAGGTTTATTAACCGTACCCAAACGTGTACATTGTTTGTTCAACAATAGTTAACCAAAAGGTTAGCCATATGAGCATTTCATATCAACCATGTTCTTCTTCACCATAACTAGTTCAAATAACTCAAATGAACTAGTTAAAGAGTTGTTCAATTGCAAGGAAATCTTATGTAACTACACAAGACACAATTGAAGAAAAGATGATTTGATTCACTTGAATCGGTTGATGAACTTTTATAGCCACGGTTTGCAAACTGCATTCCTTAGTCTTTTTAAAGTTTAAGTTCAGAAATCATCTTCAGATATATAACCTTATTAAGTTCGCACACTAGGTTCGCGGACTTAAGCAACCGGCAGAGTTTACAAACTCCAGCAGAAAATCTCGGCAAGAGACCTTCCGCCGGTTCGCGGACTGGGTTCGCGGACTGGTACTCACGCAACTAGTTTGTCAACTCCCGCTGAATTTCTCAGGATGAGAAGTTCGGCAGTTCGCGGACTTGGCAACAAGCCATTCTTCCGGTTTCTCTTGATCAACAAAGTTCGCATACTTTGGTTCAAGGAATAGGACTTATACATAAATGTGTTTCTACAACAATGCTTATGTCCATCATTGGTTATGTAATCTAAACTCTCATTTCAATCATTGAAACATTCTTAGAGGACGTTATATAGTTGTTACACCATTTCTCGTAAAAGCAATTTTAAAGATGATTGAAACATATCATGACTTTCGTCACTAGGTAAAGATAAACTTGGTCGAAGCGAAAAGCTTACCAACACATATTTCGAGATATAGATAGGCGAGGTATACTCAGCTCGGAATACCAAATGTGTATAATCTAAGTCTATATATAGCATACGACTTTTTGTCTCAAGAAGTAGGAGATAGAGTAAATATACTTTTGAGTGACAGATAAGTTCAAGTCTTCACATACCTTTTTGTCGAGAAGTTCCATCGGTTCCTTGAGTAGTTCTTCTACTTGTATGATGAATCGCCATGAAGTCCTTGATCTCAACTACACTTTCTATCCTAGTCCGAGACTTTGCTATAATAGACTAGAAATCAAGACTTATAGTTTTGATCACTAACATTGACAAACATGCTTGAGATAGCAATGCATGCGAGTTCGACCGAGAAATGCTCTAACAATCTCCCCCTTTGTCAATTTTAGTGACAAAACTATCAATACATATGGAATACAAAAAAAGATAAAGAAACTTAAGTAGCTCTTATTCCACATGTCTAATCTTCAACATTCCTCGAAATCTTCCATACTTCCAAGTACTCCAATGATCCCAAAGGTTGTAAGTTTAGCATCACCGCTGTTGAAGATCCGTAGCTATAACAATGAGAAAGCATCGGTCTCGATCATTGTTATACAGTGTCATAGTATTATTACACAGCGTCAAAGTTCAATTGTATCACAACTTCAACAATAATACTATGGTGATATGTATCACTCCCCCTTAGTCAATACTCCATCTCACATGGAAACCACTCCCCCTTACATAATGACCCGAAAACCATATGTATTTGTAGTGTGAATTACATATTAATTCTCCCCCCTTTTGTCAATAAAATTGGCAAAGCTACAAGAACGGGATCATAATGAAATTTCCGTAAGAGACATTTCATAACTAAAAAGAAAGAACACACATCATCTTATTTAGATGCAATCATATAGTCGAAGCTAATAGCATTCATCAAGGAGTTTAAAGATACAAGATAACCCCTCAAAAATTCCACATCCGTACACCCCTCAAGATATGACCATTAAGCACAAGTTCAAAAGAACTCTCCCCCATTTGATGTCATTCCCGAAAGAACAACAAGAGCGACCTTAACTGCAAAAGAAAAGAAGGATTTTATTGGACACCAAAAACCATAATAATGATTTTTTATATCCAAAAACTCAATCAAATTAATCATAAGTAAAACCCGTGACTAATTTAATCGGTATACGCAATCAAATAAAACACAAAAAGTGATCAATTCAATTGTTTGTGCTCAACATAAGAAAACTCATGGAGACACAAAAATACTCAACTAGATTAATTACAAGAGAACCCATAATTAATCTAATTGGAATACACAACCAAACTAATTACGAAAGTAATCAATTTAATTGTCAATTTTTTTGCTCGACATAATAAAACTTACGGAGCAATAACTAAATAACCAAACAAGATGATTAATTTAGTTCAAAATGCTCAACATAAAGTACCTTACGGAACAACCAACAAAGCCAATAAAAAATAATCAACTTGGTTGTATCGTGCTCAACATAAGACACATTACAGAGCCTCACAGTAATACATACGAATATGGATCAGGGATGATCAATACTGCGGAATACACAAGGATTCATTCTATCTTCAATCATTGTTTGCATAAAAACATTAATAGAGATAATCCTTGAAAACAAAAGATTTTAACCTATCTTCCATCAACATAATTGACAATATAGGCTTAACTTTTGTATTTGTCAAAAGTCCATTCATCCTTTTACCAGTACGTGAATACCGAACACGAACGACTTTACTTTTGACAAAGTGTGGGACCTTCAAGTTCACAGACGCAAACATACGTATCCCATAACAAGTTGCAATATAAAAAATCATAAAGATTAATACTGCAAAAACATCATCCTCCAAATATTTTTAGAATCTTATACCAATCAAAACTAAAAAAGAACAAGAAGATGAAAAATAATAGCTATGTGTAGTCACAATCATTGCTATTCAAGCACTAGTTATTCTTCCAACTAAACCAAAAAGAAGACATACTAGGCAACAATTAAAACAATCTAAAGGAAAACAGACTCCAGTGTTATTCTGAACACGAACTACGATTATATGGACGGTTCAGAATCCCCACGAGACAACGGGTCTTTGAGCTTGTGATCAACATCATTCATTGCAACATCGGAGAGGTGATTCTCTTTGCGAAGATCATTGATGTGATACTTTATGAGACCAAGGTCAACAGTAACCTTTTCCAACTCAGTTTTCAATGCATCAAGATTTTCCAGAGTCACAATGAGCTCTTGTTTTGCTTCCCCAAAGTACTTAAGAAAGTCATGAACAACTTCAGCAGAAATCATACCATCCTTTTCAACATCCTCATGAACATGGGAAAAATAACATGAAGCATTAGGATGATCTTCATCTACAAGGGTTCTTTTCTTCTTGGACTCAGCAACACGACTTTTGTCAAGGAATCCTCTTGCAAAACCACCATAGCAAGATGAAGAAGAAGACATTCTTGACAACCCATAAGTCAACCTAAAGTATGCGTACGTGACTTTCGTAACTCAATAGATTGATATTTAAGGGTCTCTTAGGGACGGGATTCTATGGTTTTCTTAAACCGTTGACTCATCCTAGAACATGGATATCCGTTCGAGTACAACAAGACCTAGAAAAGAAAGACCCACAAACAAAATTTTTGCTACAAACAAAACAAGTTTTGAAAAACTTCATAGCACAGAAGAGCACTTTTGAACAAAGTTGTAGAAAAAACAAGAATCAGAAGAAAACTTCCTAAAGAAAAATGACATTATAGACACAGAAAATACTTTAAGCATAGTGAGTTTGCAATCAAAAAGTTTAGCTATGGACAATAAGAAGATAGCTCAACCTAACAGACACAAATGCCAAAAGTATACCTGAACACATCTTACTCAACAGGGTTTTTATGAGTAAGTTCTTCAACCCTTGTGATTAATTAGCACAATTGTGAGCCACAAACTCATCAAGAGATTTGTGTTTATGGTTAAGTCTCTTTTTCCTCCTGAATCTAGAGAGGGACTCCTTTTTATGTGAGAAATTATCATAAAACTTACTGTCATCAAAATACGAGACATGGTTTGAGTTCTTACCAGAAGAGTTTTGGTTTGAGGAGGAGGACAACATGTTAACAACTTCTTTATATCCTTCAATTAACTCTTTTAGATTATTTCTCAACTCATCAATTTTCCTTCTTTCTTCTGAACTTTCTTTCTCAACAGGAGCAGCGTTATTTCCAGGGACCACGACATGATCTTCCTTTAGACGGTGTTTATTAAGACGTCTGTTTTGTTCTTGAGTGTTTGAGGAACTCATTGAACTGACTTTCCTGGTGGCATACATAGGGTAGGTACGAAAACAAATTGGTTTCGTCATACGAATGTCAGTTACACCTTTAAGAATTAAATCTAAGGTGTGTTGAAGTTGAACCAAGGAGTTTTTCTTCAACCTAGAGGTTCCCTTTTGTTTAACAGACCTCTTTGTCTCACAGACAAACATACTTTCTGATCACCAGAATGATTAGATAGTACCATCTTAATATCATCATTAGAAGATTTATTCCCTTCATTTGATGTGCAACATCCTTGAGTGATGGTAACTTCAGGCACATCTTTTTTACTCGAAGGGACTTTCGTTTTTACTTCTAAGCATGAACCTTCTTTAGTTGTGTCAGAAGTACTTGGCATATTGGATTGCTTTGAGCATCCTTGAATAGAGAGTTTACTCAAGTGATGTTCAATTTCCAAGGCATCTCTTCTAAGGCTAGCTTCAAGAGACGTACACGAAGAACGAACTTCATTATTGCCTTTGGATTTGCAATCTCTTATTACACCAAGTAGAACATTGACATGATGCTTCAACCGATTGAATCTATCAGCTTGGATTCTAACAAGATTTAGAATCAATTCACTCCCTTCAGCTGAATCCCGTTCATTAATGGAGAGACTCTCCTTTGAAGGATAACCTGAAATACACATGTCAGTGTTAGTCTGTCTCGTCAGTACAGAGGGTTCATCTATATTCGAGATTGTAGAACCTTTCTCTTTAATAGAGTTAGACGAGATAGAACTTTTATTCCTGGTGACACGTTTATCAGAGATAGTACTCTTGTCCATAGAGTCAGATCGCTACAAACACAGACTTGTAAGGTCTTGAACGTGTTTTCCTGCTCTGATACCAATTGAAAAAGTGGGGGTCTAGCAACACCACCCAATATTTCGCTTAGCAATCTGTATGGACAAACTCGAATATACTTTTAAGAGAATCAACAAGACTCAATCAATTAAAAGTATATCAACGAGTTTGTATCTCTCTCTTGATTTGATTTCCTCAAACAGAAACCGCAAGTACTAATCAAATACAAGGAATAACTTGGATGGTACCAAAGACCAATATCCAAGTATCAATCAATATCAATCAACAATCGTTAGGTCGGATTCTCCAATTGATTAATCTAACGCACAACCTGTATTATTTCAATTATAAAGATAAAACAATATAATGCGGAAATTGAAATAACACAGACACCAGAAATTTTGTTAACGAGGAAACCGCAAATGCAGAAAAACCCCGGGACCTAGTCCAGATTGAACACACACTGTATTAAGCCGCTACAGACACTAGCCTACTCCAAGCTAACTTAGGACTGGATTGTAGTTGAACCCCAATCAGTCTCCAACTGATCCAAGTTACAGTTGTACTCCCTACACCTCTGATCCCAGCAGGATACTACGCACTTGATTCTCTTAGCTGATCTCACCTACAACTAAGAGTTGCTACGACCCAAAGTCGAAGACTTGATGATAAACAAATCTGTCTCACACAGACAAGTCTATCAAAAGATCAATCTATCTCCCAAAGAAAAACCCTAAAGTTTTTGTTCCGTCTTTTGATAATAATCAAGGTGAACAGGAACCAATTTATAATCCGGTCTTATATTCCCGAAGAACAACCTAGATTAATCAATCACCTCACAACAATCTTAATCGTATGGTAGCGAAACAAGATGTTTTGGAATCACAAACAATGAGACAAAGATGTTTGTGATTACTTTTTATATCTTGCCTATCGGAGATATCAAATCTCAAGCCAATCAATCTGATTGTACTCGTACGATAGAAGATGCAAGATCAGATCGCACAATTACGATAAAAGTAGTATCGGTCTGGCTTCACAATCTCAATGAAGTTTTTAAGTCGTTAACCTGGTTTTAGAAGAAGAAAACCAAAGGTTAAAGGAGAACCGACTCTAGTACGCAAACTAGTATCACACCTAAGGTATGGGGATTAGTTTTGCACAATACTAGATGTCTCCTTTATATAGTCTTTCAAATCAGGGTTTTGCGTTGGTAACAAAGCAATCAATATTCACCGTTAGATGAAAAGATGATTTAGATTCAAGCTAATATTTCTCAACCGTTAGATCGAAAACTTAGCTTTTTATACACAAATGAACTGCACGCTTCTAGGTTTATCAACCGTACCCAAACGTGTACATTGTTGGTTCAATAATAGTTAACCAAAAGGTTAGCCATATGATCATTCCATATCAACCATGTTCTTCTTCACCATAAATAGTTCAAATGAACTAGTTAGAGAGTTGTTCAATTGCAAGGAAATCTTATGTAACTACACAAGACATAATTGAAGCAAAGATGATTTAATTCACTTGAATCGGTTCATGAACTTTTATAGCCACGGTTTGCAAACTGCATTCCTTAGTCTTTTTAAAGTTTAAGTTCAGAAATCATCTTCAGATATATAACCTTCTTAAGTTCGCACACTAGGTTCGCGGACTTAAGCAACCGACAGAGTTTACAAACTCCAACAGAAAATCTCGGCAAGAGACCTTCCGCCGGTTCACGGACTGGGTTCGCGGACTGGTACTCAAACAACTAATTTGTCAACTCCAGCAGAATTTCTCGGGATGAGAAGTTCGGCAGTTCGCGGACTTGGCAACAAGCCATTCTTCCGGTTTCTCTTGATCAACAAAGTTCACAAACTTTGGTTCAAGAAATAAGACTTATATATAAATGTGTTTCCACAACAATGCTTATATCCATCATTGGTTATGTAATCTAAACTCTCATTTCAATCATTGAAACATTCTTAGAGGATGTTATATAGTTGTTACACCATTTCTCGTCAAAGCAATTTTCAAGATGATTGAAACATATCATGACTTTCGTCACTAGGTAAAGATAAACTTGGTCGAAGAAAAAAGCTTACCAACACATATTTCGAGATATAGATAGGCGAGGTATACTCGGCTCGAAATACCAATGTGTATAATCTAAGTATATATATAGCATACGACTTTTTGTCTCAAGAAGTAGGAGATAGAGTAGATAGACTTTTGAGTGACAGATAAGTTCAAGTTTTCACATATCTTTTTATCGATAAGTTACACCGGTTCCTTGAGTAGTTCTTCTTTTTATATGATGAATCGCCATGAAGTCCTTGAGCTCAAATACACTTGTTATCCTAGTCCGAGACTTAGCTATAATAGACTAGAAATCAAGACTTATAGTTTTGATCACTAACATGGACAAACATGCTTGAGATAGCAACCATGCGAGTTCGACCGAGCAATGCTCTAACAGTGCTTATCTAATATATGCTCAAAAGTTAAGTTTATTATGTCCTTATGCAAATATTGATGGAAGGTAGAATGAACTTTTGAAAAATTCCGTAGTATTGATCTTTCTCTGATCCACTTTTATGTGAAAGTAGTGTATGGCTCTATAAGTTTTCTTATGTTGAGTGTTTCCCATTAAGTTAATCAATAAGGTCGTCTTGTGGTTAATTTATTCGAGTTTACTGGATATAAATCCATGTGGTTTGTTAATGTCCAAAGAAATCCTTCTTTTCTTGTAAAAGTAAAGTCGCTCATGTTGTTAATTGAACTTGTGCTTAATTGACTTAAGCAATTTGCAAAGTCAATAAGATAAAATACTGTAAAAAATACTGGGAACGACATCAAATGAGTGAGAGTTCTTTTTGAAGTATCTTTTTGAAATATCTTTTCGAAACAAAGTTGTTATGTTCTATTTTTGAAATATCTTTTCGAACCAAAGTTGATATGTTCTCTTTTAGTCATGAAGTATCTTTTTGAAAATTTCATTATGATCCCGTAGTTTTCGTACCTTTGCCAATTTATATTGACAAAAAGGGGAGAATTAATTATATGGTAGTTCACATTGAAAAAGTGGGCGTATAACAACCACACCCAATATTTCGATTAGCAATCTGTATGGACTAACTCCAATATACTTTCTAGAGAATCAACTAGACAGTAAGACTCAATCTAGAGAAAAGTATATTGAGGAGTTAATATCTCTCTCACTTGATTTGATCTTTACTCAAGCAAATAGAAATCTGCGAGTCATTATCAAATACAAGGATAATAACTTGGATGGTACCAAAGACCAATATCGAAGTGTCAATCAATTTAAAACAACAAACAAAGGTTGGATATTCTAATTGATTGATCTTAACGCACAACCTGTGATATTTCAATTATATAACAAAATATAATGTGGAATAGAAATAACACAGTGTTGATGGTGGTTTTTAGTTTATGGTCAAAATTGTAAAACCTATATTTAGCGTTGTAATCCTGCAAAGGAATAAAGGCTATTTAAAAGTAATGAGTGCTCAAACCTCTTCACTTATATATGTATTGACCAACTCAGTATAAATATGAAATTCACTCAGAATGGTGCGCGTAGTAGCAATCCCAAATATTTTGTGAATTCTATTGCCAACATTATTAACTAATGCATGACTTGCCTAGTATTTTGCATGTGTTATGTTCCCAGCCGAACTCTCAATATTGACATGACATGACGATCAATGCTCACTCTCAGCAGAGTAGCATGAATATCCCGAAGTGCTAGCATTGGGATCTGCACAAAAATATAAGATTTATTTTTATATATGATTAATTAGGATCGTTGAACTTCATGATAATCAAATACACAAATATTAGTTTATATGGAATACCTTATAGCGCTAATCCTTGGTCTGTGATCGATCAACCTGAAGCAGCGATAATACCTTGTGGAGATCATGGTTTCTCTCTCTTGACCTTAGCCGTAATGAGTAATTCCTTGGATACAATAGTGATGGTTATTGTTTCCCTTTCATAGGTAGAGAGAGGACCAAGTTCCTAGGGTTTTAGTATTAGCCTTAGATCTCGACCGTCCATCAAAGAAGAGTTAATAGGAATTAATCTCCTAGAATGGTAACCGAAATATTTAGCAATATTCTTAATTATCCAAAGTTAATTACATGGGCCCACAGGATATTTCTATATGTATAGAAATATTCGTACATTCTCCCACTGGTCCATGTGATAACTTATTTAACGGTTAATTATATAAAAACATAAGCGCGCATAATTGCTAAACAAATTTAATGGTTAAATGTAATACGTTAACCAAGCAAATCACGTATGCGAGTCATGGCGGTGGCACATTGTCCGGTTATCAACATATTCCCTTCCATGTACCACAACACAAGCAACTTACTTAATCAGGCCTTAAATGGGGATATCATAATGGTCCAGTTATGTCTTCAAAATAAAGACAATTTCTGTTAACATTCATCCATTCACATAAGTGTATACTAAATATGGATATAGAAGTAAATTCAGAAGTACATTATTAAGATCTCAATCAGTTTTCAAAAATAAGCACATAAATTAGCTGAATTCAATAATCAATTACTCCCACGGACCTAAGATTTTAAGCTTTTCTTACGAGGTCTTAAAAGGTAATTTGTTCATAAGTGCATCTCTGTATGCAGTTGTGCTTAAGCGTTAAATGAACAACTATTGTTTCTGAATTTCCTAATTCATGCATATATACTCAAGGTTCATGTGTTTTGTTCCTTTTGTATCATATCGTGCTTTAATGCTGCGAAGCTAAGACAATAAATTTCAGCAATGTAGAGACAAACCTTAAGTCTCTAAGTATCGCAGTCATGAATATTCAAACTCAATTGTGGGACTAGTATTAATGGATTCTTCCTTTATAGAATCCATACATCCACAAAAATTGAAGTCTGAAAACCCAATCAACTCTTGTTGGGTTTGCTAACTAATTATAAGACATAAGTTAAAATAGTATCTCAAAATTCTTGATAGCTTTCCTGTAATTTGTTCTTCGATTCTTTAGGCAATTAGTTAACATATAAACAACTTGTTATAAGTTTCATATCAGATTAAGGCGTAATGAAGATTAAATTTATATCTTCTATCCAACATGAAATAAAATCTGTTAAATATGTTATTATCTCAAAATTTCTTGAATATTCGATATATACCTTATATGAGAGCTTTAGTAATCCATACGATATTACTATCACATGGTAAGCTTCATTGATATCCTTTATTTAAAAAAATATAGAGATATGCATAAAGTCAAGATCACTACTCGTAGGTAGTATGTCTTAACATACAGACCAAGAGTATGAATTTCTCCAACTGATCTTGAGGTATATGCCTAAACCTGTAATAATTTCATCCAAAACTTGAAACATTTATAGTTTTGTTTAATTTCATATATCATTATGGGAGGCTTCTTAAATTTCATACTTTGATTTTTAAAATTTGTGGACTAAAATTTATCATTCATAAAGGCTATTTTCACATTTAATTAATGCAACTCTTAGGTCATACTGAGCTACTAATAATACTATGATAATTCTGGATAAGTCTTTCTTTAACACGAGAGAAAAACTTATTTATAATCAATGCGTTTCAGAGTAAAATCTTTGGAAATAGTCTTGCTTAATACCGTTTAAAATTGCTATTACAATCGTATTAGGTCAGAAATACCCACTTTCATACAACTGATTTGTGTCTTTCGAGCAATTAAACAATATCCGAGACTTGAATTTCAACCGATGATTTTTGCTGACATAGCATCAATCCATTAATCAAAAATTATTATACATAATATTTGTGAATCTAAAACCGAGTCTTTGCTATTCCATATCAAAATGCAATAAATTATTATAAGAAAATCACTGAAGCAACATGAATAACTTTCTTCCAATCTCTGTTGAGACCTTCTTAATGTTGGTTCATGTTGTTATTATGAAATTTCTTTATCGGCAGTAGTTATATTACCGAGTATTGGACCAGTAATTTGTGGTCTTTCATTATCTAACATTCTGATAATGAGAAGATTCACAATATCTGTAGAAATCTTAAATAAAGGGATCATTATCATGATTTCTTGAACAGATATATCCACGTAGTCCCACTGATTATGCCATCATTAACGAATTTATATTTTCGGTTACATTAAGTCTCATACTACGGTTAGAACGTTAAAGAATACCATTTGGATCATTTAGGAAAACCAATGAACCAATAATAGTTTCGAAATCCAATTTTCATTCTTTGGAATGTAAGCCCTCACCTCCAACTGAACAACCATAACTTAAACGTGATTTAAACTAGGTTTCCAATCACTATAGTCCAAAGTGTGTCTTTGAAACTGCTTTATTCGGAAATCTATTTAAATTACACAGTTGTTGAAAGAACATACATTCAGTGATATGTGGTCATTATGCACAACTCATCACGCTTCTAACAATTTTCATAAAAGTATGATTTTGCCTTTTGTTATACACCATTAAGGCAAGGATAAGTTGGCCTTGTGTATTGAGCAACAAATCCAAAATTTTGGAGATACTACGTAAAAGATTCAAGATATTATCATGTTTTGTCATACCTTTCACAATATTCACCACCTTTATCAGACTTTATGATTTTCGTTTTCTCTATAATTGGCTCTCGATTTCAATAATGAATGATCGAGAAAACATCCACAGATTGAGAATCATAATGCAATTGATAAATGTACACAGTAACGCGAAAAATCATCAGGTGATAAACAATTTTATCTTCCAAAAAATGGATCATTAAAAGTCTACAAAATAATCATAACCAACAACTAATAAGAACAAAAGCATAAATTTGTAATAGAGATAAATGACAATTAAGCTTACAATAGTTCTATACCTTCAATAAGATTTTCCTGTGGGTAAAACCTTATCAAGGAACAATGTGAGACATGAAAAACATCATTACCTATTTTACCTTCTCATACACACGACATTATGTTTGTTTAATACCACAATTAGAATCACCTGTGGGAGAATCTCGTCCTATCATGTATTAACAAACTCAAATAATTCTAAATATGTTCAACCTAATATAATGTGAATTGTAGTCACCTGTGGGTGTCTATTATTTCACATTCATATGAAATATTTAGATAACCTTAGTGTTTGTTTAAATTTGTGAACCAAAACTACTTGTGAGCAGCATTGTTCTAATCGTTAAATCAAACTAAGAGGACTCAAAATATACAACACTTACCAGATAAGAGCATAGCATCACTGTGGTGATAATTAAACTATCCAGCAAACATGTACAATTGCAAATATCACACTAACTTTTCTTGTGATATTGCACAGTCTCACTCAATGATATGGACATACTTGATCTGATCATAAATTTAGTCGGTTATAAACAATAATGAGTAACCCTAAAACATCAATCAAGAACATTTATTCAAAAGCATGCCATACACAAATTGTGAAAAAATATCAACACCCTATAATCGAAAAATATCCAAACATAATGAACTTTTTCTTAAACCAAAATCGAGCATGAAGCAAGTCTATAAATATAATTCAATAATGAAATTTCGTTGAAGAAAAATTCTTTGATGCATCGCTCATTTAAATATGATACAAACTTAAAGATCATGATAAATAACAGATATATGATGAATTAATATGAAAGTGTTAAATATTCAATGAATATCATTTTCACAAATATGGAGAAATTTATCAAAAATTAAACCTCAATTTCAAAGAGGATGCAATAAGTTTTGGACAACATAATAAATTTTTTTATGAAAATATGAAAAATTCGTAATAGGTTACTCAACTCGATAATGAGTAAATTTATGTAAATTTTCTTTTATGCACTTTTAATAAATAACGTAAAATCATGTGCCGATTATTTAATTACCATAATGTATGATCAAATATTGTACACTTCAATGTTATCTTAAACATGTGAACTCAAATTACCTGTGGGTAATTGTTGTTCTAATACATCTAAGAAAACACAATATTATAAGCACTTGACATGATAATGATTATGACTGGAAAAATTATTTGACATCACTGTGGTGATAGCCAAACAACTCAAAAATAATGCCATAATAACTAATAAACCTTGCCTTTATGGCTTGGCGTATTCGTGCTTACAATAAAATTATTATTATTGCTAAGATAAAACACTCTAGCATCACTGTGATGATAACTAAAGAATTATGACCTAAGAATCTTAAGCACGATAATTTTATACGTACAATTGAAATTATCATCAACATTGGGAGAAAAGTGAAACATAATGACACAAGACACCCTCAAGATTCAAATTAGTTCATATCCATAATGTATGATCAACAATCATATCAGTCAACGTTTTCTTAAATACATGAACTCCAATTTCCTATGGGTAAATTCCGTTCTAATATATATAAGAAAAAACAATATTACAAGCATTAGAAAAACTGTGATCATGGCCGAAAGTGATTTGACATCACTGTGGTGATAGCCAATCAACTAAAATAATGCCATTATCACATGATATCCGTAACTGCAAAACCTAAATTTTACGGTTTGCAAATTCATGCTTATAATAACATTATGATTATATTGAGATATAACACTCTAACATCACCGTGGTGATAACTAAAGAGTCCCATAATAATTTCAAGTATAATCTCATAAAATCAAAAGAAGAAAAATAATAATCTGAGGGAAACTATACCCTAACATATAAGCACACAAACCATATCATAATGTACGCACAGATTTAATAGTGCCAAACATGGTTTTGATCATAAAATTTATAATGAAACTCGATAAAAAAAATCGTTTTATTGTTTCGATAAAGCGGAAGCGTAAAATTATTCTATTATTGTTCAAATACTATAATAAAAAAAAATTGGTATTGACTGTGAACTATTTTTATCATAAATTTTTATCCAAAATTCGTTTTAGTTATGTACACATGAAACCAAAACAGTCAGGTCTGGAACAGGTTTGCACTGGATTTGGCAAGTACTGGAACATGATGCAATTTAGGATCGGTAGAAACAGGTCCGGGTAGGATCGACACAGAAAGGGTTCTGTTGGTTTTACCGAGTTTAAAGTGGTGGGTCAAACTCTTCATGTTTTGAATTTTCGATTTCTTCCAAGACAAATGACATAGCAGAACAAAAAATGACAAAACAGTTTCCACTTACGAAGACCTTTAATTTGACCTTTGACTTTATTTCGCAAGTTTCTTAACCCTTTGAAAAATCATCCTAATGGACAGTAGCTTTCCAGGCCCACTAAAAGCTATCACCCTCTGCTGACCCATGGAAGAAAAAAAAGTCCATCGACCAACTGACTTAATTATCTTAATCTCAGAAAACAAAGAGAAGAAACAACCATTCATGCGGCGAT
Source organism: Papaver somniferum (assembly GCF_003573695.1). Classification (NCBI taxonomy): domain Eukaryota; kingdom Viridiplantae; phylum Streptophyta; class Magnoliopsida; order Ranunculales; family Papaveraceae; genus Papaver; species Papaver somniferum. Next base: position 97,717,660 of record NC_039360.1, read on the forward strand.
AAGAGTTACTGTTTATGTACAGTACATCGTAATAATTACCTCCACCACTTAAACGTAATACATGATGATGATTAACAATTGACGTGATGCGTAAACATAATATAGTCGCAAACGATAAACACACCATTGTTGCATATTATCAACGGATAATCACGAGTTCTAAACTCAAGTTCCAGATGTCAACTATAAGATTTATTTTTATAGATCGTTAATTAGGATCGTTGAACTTCATGATAATCACATAATCAAATACACAAAGATTAGTTTATACGGAATACCTTATAGCGCTTATCCTTGGTCTGTGATTGATCAACCTGGAGCAGCGATAATACCTTGTGGAGATCATGGTTTCTCTCTCTTGACCTTAGCCGTAATGAGTAATTCCTTGGATACAATAGTGATGGTTATTGTTTCCCTTTCATAGGTAGAGAGAGGAAGTTCCTAGGGTTTTAGTATTAGCCTTAGATCTCGACCGTCCATCAAAGAAGAGTTAATAGGAATTAATTCCCTAGAATGGTAACCAAAATATTTAGCAATATTCTTAATTATCCAAAGTTAATTACATGGGCCCACAGGATATTTCTATATGTATAAAAATATTCTTACAAAAAATACTCATACATGCTACATATCTCTCTGATAAAGAGATCAACGCGCTCATACACCCTTTTCAATTAAAGTTAGCGTGATCGAACACGTATTTATTCCCTAAAGAAAATCTAGATTGTTAATATCAGTCTCGTAAATAATCGCGGCCACACGATTTGGCCGCGCGATTTAACAAGTTTGGATTACTCCTAGCAGAACTAGGTAATCACCTAAGTAACCACCGGCGGGACCACTAATGCCCCAGTCGATCGAGCCCTGTGTAGCTCATTCACAAGTGCTTCGAACGCCGACCCAAACAAGGGCGTTCACGCCGCATAAAATGGCTCAAACGAGCTGAGACTGACAAAAAGGGTCTCAAGAATGTATCGCGTCCGTCCAACTTATCCGTCCTAGTTGGACGGCTTGGATCGTATCTCGAGCGATCAAAGAGGTGCCAACGTGTTCACCGTCGGCCCAACTCCTCCCTTGGTCGATCAACCTGTCCACGGCAAAGCTAAGGCATATCAAATCGTTTGCTCAAATTAGCGTGAACGTGTTGTTTTAAGAAACCCTAAAATCACTTTGCGGGATTGAACAACTGCCGCAAATCGATCACGATCATCCAACTTCGCCAGCCGAATTGAGTGGCTTAGATTTAATTTTAGGAGACCCAGGGGATGTCAGCATGCTCGCTGGCAACCCACCTTTGTACATGGTCGATCGACCTACTCAAACCCAAACGCAGCGCCTCGAATCGCTCGCTCAAAAGGGAGTTGGTCAATCGACCTCCAAACCCTAAAAATCGCGTCAACAACATTGAGCAACTGCCGCAAATCGATCATGACCATCCAACTTCGCCAGCTTAGTCGGACGGTGTAGATTTATTCTCAGAAAATTAACAAAGTAGCGTTATGACCGTCGGCCATCACTCCTCCACATGGAGTGATCGACCAGATGGTAGTTCGCCCATAGGGCATTTGAACGATCACTCAAAGTGGTCGATCGCGCTACCCTTTTAAGACACTCGATCCGGGATTGATTCGATTGAACTAAAAAAAACGATACTTTACGTACATCGATTATAAGCGATGCTTTATAACAATCGGTTTCACAAATAATTTATTATTATTTAACCTAACTATGTGCTGATTTTAGCGGCAAGTCAGATGACTTGATCCATTCACTCGAGACATTAGACATGTCACAAACTGGGGGATGCTCACTGGGGTATTGGTCTGGCGGTTTACAGCGTACGGCGTGCAACGCGCCCATTACGAGAAAGTGTCAGGAAAAACGGATGGTTAACAGTAGTGAGAGTAGTGGGTGAACGTGTGATCAGTTTCCCCTCATAACGGAAACATGATGATCGCCACCTTCCGTACAAACCCACCTCTCCACTAATTAACTTCCTCCACTTCCTAAGAGATCAGGGTGCGCTCAATATGACTTATATAAATAGGTTTTCAATCTATTTTGAAAATAACAACACAAGTGTTATCAACACAAGTAGCCAGAAACAACTTTCTGATATACAAGTCATAAACAACCATACCTTCATAATTCAACATTCTGATCTCAAACACCTTCTTCGCTTTCCCCCCAAGATCAACCCTTCTGCTTCACCTTGTGACCGAATTGAATCTGGAACGACCATTTCTTGGTTTAGGCAAGAGTCTTACAGATTGATCTCTCGAATCTAAAATTACTCCCGTGCATTGCATTTGTTTGGGGTTTGAATTCGTTTCTCATCAACACACCCAAATTTACCAAAAAAAAAGTAGAATCAGTTTTTGCCCTCAAACAACTGGCGACCACAGTGGGAGATAAATATTTCGGTTGCAAAATCAATCTTCAGTTTCATTTCAATTTTATCGAATTCAAGATGGTGGATTTTAGGTCTAAACACATTCGTTAACCCAATTTCATTTCAATCAAAAATATCAACTTCCACTCTGTGATACATCCTCGAGCTCTCCGAAAGTCATGAATGATCGAAGCGCAATCACCGCGGAAGACATAGCTGGGGTGTTAAAAGATATCCTCGTAAGTCAGGCTGATATCTCCAAACGGAAAAACGAGATGCTTTGTCTTTTAAGAAGTATGGTAAACCGGTTGTGGAAGGAGTCGGCTAACATTTTCCCGGAGGACACCATTAACGATAAAGATGACGTCAGATCTTTATTTGAAGTCCGTGTTTTTGAAGTCCGTGCTTCTTCCAACAGTGATGCAGACAAGATATGTAACCACATCGGATATGATCCGAAAGGTAACGATCAACAAAATCCATCCAGCGACAAAGTGGCCGAAGCAGTTTCACAGGAAAAGGGACTCGCCAGGAGTGTCGCAATACATGCAGAATAAGAACAAAGGCCCGGCTTATGAAACTCTGTTGGAGAGTATATATCTCAAGACCCTTGCAGAAGTTTAAAGAGTTGTTCAACAATCCACAACCCCAACCACAACGACTTTACCAAACAGAGAAGCTCCTGAAGAAGGGGAAATTTTCCAAGACCACCACGAAGACAAAAACTTCACTAATGAACAGTACTCAGTCCAACCGTGTCGCAACGCCTTTGATGCAGGTCCCTCGAGAGAAGCTGCACTTCAGCAAAACCGCCAAGCTAAGCGATCCGCGTCTATGATAACACACATCCCAGCCACACTCTCGAAACGAGCCTCGTATCAATGCCCGCAAGAATTCTCACGACAGCAGCTACAAACACAAGAAAAGCTAACTCAGGGTACCCGCACTTCCCATTTCCAATAAGGAAAGTTCTGGAGATGTTGGAAGCTTGGGTGCAAGACGGAGTAGTTCAACTACCTCATGTATGGCGTTCACCAACTGATCAAGAAATGATTGATCCGAGATATTTCCATTACCACAGATTCATTCATCACCCCACCAGTGAATGCAACGGCCTGAAACGCATTGTCTGGGAGAAAATTAATTCAGGGGAGTTGCGCCTATGAACTGGGAATATTTCCTCTCTCCACAAGCTGACATGCGCAGTTTCACAGGAGAGATCGAATCAGCTGGGTGTGTTACAACAACTCGGGTCACAACTTAGATATTAAATAATTATCTGGGAAATCCCAATTTGTTGGAGCCTCTTCAACAAGTAAGTCTCGTTAAAACAATTATTTGTACGAGAGATCTTTTGGAAATTTGCTGGAGACTCGACATACACGTCCCATTTTTGAGAATGAAGTCATTATTGTTCTCAATCTCCATTTTATTTTTCCCTTTACATGTTTTCCTTTCATGCAACGTTTGCAATTTTCACGCAACGTACACAATTTTTCTAGGTTGCATTACTTGCATTCAAAAATGAGAATTTCTGGAATTTCTGTTTGAGTAGTCGACCCAGTCATAATTCCTCTCAGAAAAACTACTCATGAATTATCCCAAAATCAAATTCAAATATCTTCATAAAAAGCAATCACTTGCTAGTTCAAAAAAAAAGAGAAAGCCATCAAACCATGAAAGGAATTCCTCATGTCACTCAAAGACACCTAAAAATAAAGAAAAAACATAAATTATTCAAGGGAAGTCGTCCAACAACAACTCGTTCCTATTGGCAAAGGCGTCTTTCATGTTCTGGAGAGCAGTCTGCTTCAGATTCAACTCCTGGGACAATTTCTCGACTTCTGCCTCTTGCTGAGTAATGAAGTCCATGGATGGAAAATTCTCCATTTTGCCTTGCAACTTCTGGATCCTTCACAGAACCAAGAGGCGTTAAACTCATACTTCACGAACACATCTCGGTGGAACTCCCAGTTTGAAACCATCTCTTCAGAAATGGTACGCCCAGTCATGATGCTCATGCCATAAATGGAGGATAAAGCTTCTTCGACACGTTTGACTAATGCAAAACGACTTTTAAGCTTCTTGGAAGTGGCGATGTGACCAAGCTTATTCCATATCTTGGTGTATAACTCTTCATACTTAGTTGGCACACTGAATCCTCCAACCAACACATGATGTACGAAAGGGGCGTCGAAAGGAGGGTCAAAAATGACCCCAGAAGCGGCGGAATGCACAACTAATGCCTTGTCGGTCGTAGGAGGCTCTTTAAAGGGAAGCACATCTACAACCGTATATGTAACATCTCCAGTGGTCCTTGCATCATCATTTCCCTCGACCTAAAGGTTGGTATCTGCCACAATCTCATCTCCCGGTTCACTGGAACGGTCAGGATCCCTACTACGTTTGGAGACACTTCCTTCATCGCCGACCGAGCCTTCGTCATCCTCGTCTTCACCCTCAAGAGGTTCAGTATCACCGGATTTCTCTAAAATTGCGTTATGTCTACGTGCCAGCCTCGTAAATGCATTTTCCTTCCTGAGACCCCGATTTTGAATAAGAAGCACATTCAACGAGGATTTTCCGAGATGAATAAAATCAGTGGATCAAAAGAGGAAAAGCTTAAAGTACATGTATATGGGAAGAATTGAAAACCACCGCTCCACCTGCTTGCTTCTTAGATCTCTCTCTTGCATCCTGGGGACTGCGGTCATCAGAAGTGTCATCCCTAGTTCGCTTGCCCGGAAGCGACTTTAACAATTTATGTTGCTTCAAAATTTCGGCGGTAGGCTCGTCGCGAGGAACTGTTACAACTTCTTCCGAGAACTTTTGAAAATCTAGCAGCTCTTCTCTCTAAAAAACCTTATAACTACTAGTCGCCACTGGTTTTCTTCCGAGGAGCAGGAATGGAAGGCTCTGCTTTGTTGCAAAGATGCTAGCATCGAGAATAGACGACACAAGATCCAATGAAGGCATTGGCGGATGATAAAATAGGATTCCCTGATCAAATCCCATGTGGCGAGCAGCTCTGTCAATGTTATATGGAACTGCAGTAAGAGATTCATCAAAGAAAGATGAAATATATCCCGGTATACAACTTCGCGGGAATATGATCTCTCCAGGGCTCATATCCTTTCCATCGGTGTGCAACACAGTGTATGGAGAAGTAGAAAAGGTATTTGGTTGAACCACGGAAGAATGAACTGGTCCTCACTGGCGGAAGTCTATGGCATACACATTATCGAAAAAATCAATAAGCTTCAATCCAGGTTTTGGACGTCTATTTTGCCAACAGAGTATTCTCGAACCTCCATACAAACTAAAAAAACGAAGTTTCTGGGACGGGAGTGTAACCCTTGAAGTGTTCCCATAAGCACGCCTGGAGGAAAGCAATGTAAACATGCGATTCCACTTTCTTATACCCATTGGAAGCATCCATATCTGCTGCCAAGGAATCCAGATGAGAGTACAACGACCCAAGGAACAAGCTTCCTAAGTAGAGGACCACACCCTGCGCCAACTTAATAGCAAACATGATAAGATCGCGTCTTATGGTCTTCTTACCAGAGCCATCATCAAAGACTTCTCTAGACAGCCACAAGGACATAAATGCGACGATGCTGAGTTCATCATCCAACACTTGGGCCGGCCTCAGTTTTGTAGGAAACCATTCAGACACCACCAAGTATAAAAGCATTTCTCACCATTTTTATGTTGGTTATATTCTCCTGCCTTCTGAACTAAAGCATCGAGCGTGACGCCTTATGCGGTGGATAGCTTATAGTTGAAACTTCCCGCAACTGGAAGACTCAACAAAATAGCTACGCTTTCCAAAGTGATGCTCATCTCTCCCCATCTACATATAGCCGTGTGCGTGGAAGGACACCATTGAGAAATGAAAGTGATTAAACCTGCAGCATCTTTCCTAATATGAAGTGTTGCAGGCGCCATGACAGCTTCAACAACTTGCGCTTTAGTCAGGTTATCTTTGATGTGTTCATTACCCAACATATACCTCATCCAGCCTTCATAAGAGCGCAGCGGAGTGTGGAAAATTTTGAAATCAATAGGAGAAGCTGGATACTCTTTCTTTTGGAGACATAACCTCATCACACGCTCTGGGAAAACTGATGCAGCAGCCATCTCATTCTCTGAATCTGTAAGGAGGATTATCTTATGACCAGGATGAGTCCTAATGTTCGGATAAGGCACAACAAAGAGTTCATCATTTATATTTGGCATATCTTTGGCATTGCTAGCACCTCCTGGATTGGCGGAAGAGGTATCTCCAGGTGACATCTTAACGAGGACTCTTTTACGTTCACTTTCAAATAACTACAATGAAGCAAAACAGAAAAGAGTCATTACTCCATGCTATGAGAGGAATCATGCACGTTATCAAAACTTAACATGGGCGCTAATGCTCGAAGTTAATGGATGAAGAAATGTGCAGACAACAATTTTTTTTTTTAGCCGCGAGACATATACCCACGGCCGGATCGAGTAAAATCACTACATGCTCGATCGTCTTCATGATTATTATATGCTCAATCGTCTCCATGGTCACTACATGCTCGAACGTCCTATTAGCCTCGAGACAGGCACATACAGCCGGACCCAATAGGATCTTCACCCGCTTAGGCGACAAAATGGAGGTCGCATAAAGCCGTGTATTGGCTGTGGGATGTATGGCCAAGACCAAGTTGAACGGACGAACGAACTTGCCGTGGGTATTATGTCCACTGCCGAAACCCAAGCTAAGTTTTGTATCAATCTCAACCTAAAGCTAGGTTCTGCATGCAAAAAAGGGAAAAGAGCAAACAACATATCTACATACAGATGATTTTCTCAAGTTCAAGGATTGCACCTAAGAGCCAGGGTTTATGTCCACAAAAAAAAGGAGGACGAGCAACAACAGAAATGAAGACGAGGAAGAGAAGATGAAGCACCTACCTTGCTGTTGGCGGACGTGCGACGGCGAGGCGTCTAACGGCGGTGGAAAGAGAACAATGGATGTTGAAGACGGGAGTTGGAGCAAATGAAAAAAACACAAAACAAAGAGGAAGGGGGTCGACGTTCTTTTATACATGAAAGTCTTGGCGGAGTTTTAACAAAAGAAGGAAACCTTCTTTGTTTCGGACGAGGGAAGAGCGGTTGGGCCCAGCACGATGATGCCCCATGGCCGCGCCTCCTGCACGTTGCCAATGGTCGATTTCTCCTGGTAAGCTTGTTCTCTTAGTCTCTGCCCTATCTTGTATGTCACCATCTAATTCTTACCCCGAAATGGCACTGTCTTTACGTGCTAAACAAGGACTTAATGTTGATGGTGGTTTTAGTTTAGGGTCAAAATTGTAAAACCCTATATTTAGCGTCGTATTCCTGTAAAGGAATAAAGGTCATTTAAAAGTAACGAGTGCTCAAACCTCTTTACTTATATATGTATTGATCAACTCAGTGTAAATATGAAATTCACTCAGAATGGTGCGCGTAGTAGCAATCCCAAATATTTTGTGAATTTTATTGCCAGCATTATTAACTAATGCATGACTTGCCTAGTATTTGCATGTGTTATGTTCCCAGCCGAACTCTCAATATTGACATGACATGACGATCAATGCTCACTCTCAGCAGAGTAGCATGAATCTCCCGAAGTGCCAGCATTGGAATCTGCACAAAAATACTCACACATGCTACATCTCTCTCTGACAAAGAGATCAACGCGCTCATACACCCTTTTTAATTAAAGTTAGCATGATCGAACACGTACTAATTCCCTAAAGAAAATCTAGACTGTTAATATCAGTCTCAAAAATAATCGCGGTCACACGATTTGGCCGTGCGATTTAACAAGTTTTGATTACTCCTAGAAGAACTAGGTAATCACCTTAGTAACCACCGGCGGGCCCACTAATTTCCCAGTCGATCGAGCCCTATGTAGCTCATTCACAAGTGCTTCGAATGCCGACCCAAACATGGGCGTTCATGCCGCATAAAATGGCTCAAACGAGCTGAGACTGACAAAAAAGGTCTCGAGAATATATCGCGTCCGTCCAACTTAGCCGGCCTAGTTGGACGGCCGTATCTCGAGCGATCAAAGAGGTTCCAACGTGTTCACTGTTGGCCCAAGTCCTCCCTTGGTCGATTGACCTGTCCACGATAAAGCTAAGGCATATCAAACCGTTTGCTCAAAGTAGCGTGAACCCGTTGTTTTAAGAAACCCTAAAATCACTTTGCGGCATTGAACAATTGCCGCAAATCGATCACGACCATCCAGCTTCGCCAGACGAATTGAGTGGCTTAGATTTAATTTTAGGAGACCCAGGGGATATCAGCATGCTCGCTGGCAACCCACCTTTGTACATGGTCAATCGAACTACTCAAACCCAAACGCAGCGCCTCGAATCGCTCGCTCAGAAGGGAGTTGGTCAATCGACCTCCAAACCCTAAAAATCACGTCAACAACATTGAACAACTGCCACAAATCGATCATGACCATCCAACTTCGCCATCTTAGTCGGACGGTGTAGATTTATTCTCAGAAAATTAACAAAGTAGCGTTATGACCGTCGGCCATCACTCCTTCACAGGAAGTGATCAACCAGATGGTAGTTCGCTCATAGGGCACTCGAACGATCACCCAAAGTGGTCGATAGCGCTACCCTTTTAAGACACTTGATCCGTGACTAATTCGATTGAACTCAAAAACAGCGATACTTTACGTACATCGATTATAAACGATGCTTTATAACAACCGGTTTCACAAATAATTTATTATTATTTAACCTAAAAGCACTATGTGCTGATTTTAGCGGCAAGTCACATGACTTGATCCTTTCACTCGAGACATCATACATGTCACAAACTGGGGGATGCTCACTGGGGTATTGGTCTGGCGGTTTACAGTGTGCAACGCGCCCATTACGAGAAAGTGTCAGGAAAAACGGGCGGTTAACAGTAATGAGAGTAGTGGGTGAACGTGTGATCAGTTTTCCCTCATAACGGAAACATGATGATCGCCACCTTTCGCACAAACCCACCTCTCCACTAATTAACTTCCTCTACTTCCTAAGAGATCAGGGTGCGCTCAATATGACTTATATAAATAGGTTTTCAATCTATTTTGAAAACAACAACACAAGTGTTATCAACACAAGTAGCCAGAAACCACTTTCTGATATACAAGTCATAAACAACCATACCTTCATAATTCAACATTCTGATTTCAAGCACCTTCTTCGCTTCCCCCCCTAAGATCAACTCTTCTCCTTCACCTTGTGACCAAATTGAATCTGGAATGACCATTTCTTGGTTTAGGCCAGAGTCCTACAGATTGATCTCTCGAATCTAAAAGTACTCCCGCGCAGTGCATTTGTTTAGGGTTTGAATTCGTTTCTCATCAACACACCCAAATTTACCAAAAAAACAGTGGAATCAGTTTTTTCCCTCAAACACACAGACACCAAAAATTTTGTTAACGAGGAAACCGCAAATGCATAAAAACCCCGGGAGATACTGTATTAAGCCACTACAGACATTATCCTACTACAAACTAACTTCGGTCTGGACTGTAGTTGAACCCTAATCAATATCACACTGATGGAAGGTACAGTTGCGCTCCTTACGTCTCTGATCCCAGCAGGATACTACGCACTTGATTCCCTTAGCTGATCTCATCCACAACCAAGAGTTGCTACGACCCAAAGTTGAAGACTTTAATAAACAAATCTGTATCACACAGGAAAGGTTATGATAATAGATAAATCTGTCTCCCACAGATAAACCTATGAGTTTTGTTCCGTCTTTTGATAAGTCAAGGTGAACAAGAACTAATTGATAATCCAGACTTATATTCCCGAAGAACAACCTAGTATTATCAATCACCTCACAACAATCTTAATCGTATGGTAGCGAAACAAGATGTTGCGGAATCACAAACGATGGGATGAAGATGTTTGTGATTTCTTTTTATCTTTCCCTGTCGGAGATATAATCTCAAGTCAATTATTCAATTGAACTCGTATGATAGAAAATGGCAAGATCAGATCGCTCAACTACAAGAGAAGTAGTTTCGTCTGGCTTCACAATCCTAATGAAGTCTTTCAGTCGTTAACCTACAGGGTCTCGGGAAGAAACCTAAGGTTAAAGGAGAATCGACTCTATCAAACTAACTAGTATCACACAGGAGGTGTGGGGATTAGTTTTTCCAATTGCTAGATGTCTCCTTTATATAGTTTTCAAATCAGGATTGCAATCTGAAAAAGTGGTGGTACAACAACCACACCCAATATTTCTCTTAGCAATCTGTATGGACAAACTCCAATATACTTTCTAGAGAATCAACTAGACAGTCAGACTCAATCTAGATAAAAATTATATCAAAGAGTTTATATCTCAATCTCTCGATTTGATATATACTCAAGCAAATAGAAATCTGCGAGGCTTTACCAAATACTAGAGAGATAACTTGGATGGTACCAAAGACCAATATCCAAGTGTCAATCAATTTAAATCAACAACCAAAAGGTCGGATACTCTAATTGATTGAATAACGCACAACCTGTGATATTTCAATTATATAACAAAATATAATGCGGAAAAGAAATAACACAGACACCAGAATTTTGTTAACGAGAAAACCGCAAATGCAGAAAAACCCCGGGACCTAGTCCTGATTGAACACACAATGTATTAAGCCGCTACAGACACTAGCCTACTCCAAACTAACTTCGGTCTGGACTGTAGTTGAACCCCAATCAATATCACACTGATCCAAGGTACAATTATGCTGCTACGTCTCTGATCCCAGCAGGATACTACGTACTTGATTCCCTTAGCTGATCTCACCCACAACTAAGAGTTGGTACGACCCAAAGTCGAAGACTTTAATAATCAAATCTGTATCACACAGAAAAGTATACGATAATAGATAAATCCGTCTCCCACGAATATACCTACGAGTTTTGTTCCGTCTTTTGATAAATCAAGGTGAACAAGAACCAATTGATAAACCGGACTTATATTCCCGAAGAACATCCTAGTATTATCAATCACCTCACAATAATCCTAATCGACGCAGCGAATAAAGATATTGTGGAATCACAAACGATGAGACGAAGTGTTTGTGATTACTTTTATATCTTGCCTATCGGAGATATAAATCTCGAGCCAATTATTACAATTGTACTCGTAACGATAGAAGATGCAAGATCAGATCACATAACTACAAGAAAAGTAGTATCGGTCTGGCTTCACAATCCCAATGAAGTCTTTAAGTCATTAACCTGGTTTTAGAAGAAGAAACCAAACGTTAAAGGAGAGTCGACTCTAGCTATGCAACTAGTATCACACGTAAAGTGTGGGGATTAGGTTTCCCAGTTGCTAGAGTTCTCCTTTATATAGTCTTCCAAATCAGGGTTTGCAATCAATGTTAGCTTGGTAACAAAGCATTCAATATTCACCGTTAGATGAAAACCTGATTAGATTCAAGCTAATATTTCTTAGCCGTTGGATCGAAAACTTAGCTTGTTACACACAAATGAAATGTCCAATTTTGGGTTTATGTAGCCGTTCCCAAACATTAACATTTGTTGATTCAACAATAGTTAACCAAATGGTTAGCCGTATGATCACTTTCATATCCACCATATTCTTCTTCACTATAACTAGTTCAAATGACTCAAACGAACTAGTTAGAGAGTTGTTCAATTGATTAGATCATATGTAACTACACAAGACACAATCGAAGCAAAAACGGTTTGATCTACTCGAATCAGTTCATGAACTTTATAGCCACGGTTTGCAAAAGCATTCCTTAGTTTATATAAACATGAGTTCAAGAACAACCGATTTTAGATATAACCTTCTCAAGTTCGCGGACTGGGTTCGGATGAAAATTTATCTAGATCAGACCAAAAGATAATATTAAAGACACAAACCTAATTAAGTACGAGAACCTTGACTTCTTAAGTTTCATTAAGTCACTGCTTACGCGTTGAATCTAGTTGAAGCTTACTGGTGTAACATTAAGATGCTAAGTTTGTTGTTTCTTCTATTGTTGTTGGTTACTTTGAATTCGTGTTTCAAGCGCTCTCTCTTATTTGCAAAAACATAAAGACAAATGCTTTGAAGGCGATATGCAACGGCTAAATTGGTTCTTTTCAAAATTATGGGACTAAATTGCTTTTCAAAATTATGGGATATAGTTATAACCGTTTTTGGTATAAATTCTACAGCTATGCGTTACAAGAGCGAACCTGTTGATCCGAGGCAAACCCCAAATCAACATTGCATTAGGTATCAATTAGTATGAATGAGAAAACCAAACATCAGCAGATCAATGTTACGAAATAACAAATGAAACTCGTCATCATGTTACAAAATACCAAATGAAAACCAAACATCAGCAGATCAATGGTGAACATAAACCTGCACAGAGATCCAACCATGAGAAAATAAATAAATTTCGAAAGACACCAATAAAAAAGGACCTTTTGAGCAAGAAAATAAGCTCACAGAAGAAAGTTTGCTTCTAACTATACTTGTACATCCGTTGCTCAGATAAACACCCAACCACTATATCCACCCTCCCAAACCTTTAAAAAAAAACTTTTTGAAAACTTACAAAATTTGCTTCCAACATTTCCACCTGATTCACAGAATATAATCCTGCACCAAAAAGATTGGTGAAGTGGCATCATCAGCGTCACTGTTTTGTATAAAGTATAAAGGATTTGCTATTCACTTCTACATGCAGTTACCTCGATACTTGTATCGTCGTATAATAGAACAGCAAACCTCCTACGGTAAGCCTTAATAATATTTCTGTCTTGTAATCAGTCTAGAGAAACTCCCTTTATCAAACACAGGATGAAGCACAATGCATACACTCCGCAATCACCGGATCTAAACCAATAAAAATAGAAGTGTCAATTTTGGATTACCAATTACACCATCTAGGATGTTGAACGCCCGTCTAAGGAGATCTCAAAGGACTAACCTCGAGCTTTGTTTAGGGACCACTTGATCAAATTCTGCATAGTCGCAATTCCATTCTCCATTCTCTAGGATTGTCCTCAGAACATCGCAGACAGCGATGACCTCGGATGGGTTCCCTGCTGTCCTGGTGGATCTTTTACGCTTTTGACGATTGTATAGGGAATCGTAGATACAAATATTCTGTGTCCTCAAGAGGATTTCAATTGATACCCAATGATTGTCGTTCACCAGCACCGGAGCGTAAACCACATCAATCTCGGACCATGGTTTACCATCAATGCCGTATTTCCCCGCCATGCGCAATTTTGTATAATATAATTGTTGCTTTTATTTGGTTTTGGATCTCAGTGTTTGATCTTTAGCGTGCCGCTGTTTTTCAGGACGATCTTTAATAGAGCGTGAGAAACCGCACATTACAATCCATCATTAACATGTACAAAATGCAAGTATGTTTATAGTGCAAATGTGATAAGTTTCATAGTTTTCATATAATACTCACAGCGAAGTAACTACCAACTGTGGTCCACCGAATTTTCTTCGTGAATCCAGGGTATTTGCGCATCGAGTGCAATACACAATTAACAATCTGCAAGAGGTCTCAAAATAGATAAACTGACGAATAAATTCATAAAATATCATGAACATAAACTATAATAAAACAATCTACTTACAGTGTCTGATAACCAGTTGGACCGTGGTTGTGATGTTCCTCCTAATAACTTGACATATTCATACCATTTCAAACTTTCTTCTGTCTCTTCAATCTCTTCCACCAGAGATTTCTTAGGACGTGGGTCGTTTGCCTTCTTGGTTTCCTTTGGATCCACATTTTAATGATCGTGAGATAATGACTTTCGAGTTAAATATGGTAAATAAGCGATAAGACACTTGCCTTGTCCATATGTAAATGTTTAGATTCCTTTTACAGTTCTTTGAGATACCTGGATCCTCAATATTTTCTCCAAAATAGTCATTTCTAGAATTTTTTTGGTTAGTGAGGCTTGCACACAGTGATGAGATCTGAGCTCCCGCTTTTACGATTCTACGCCTCTTCAAGTTGGGTACGTCAGGGGATTTAGATGTTTCTACATTCGCACCCACTGGATAATTAGATGCTTCATCTCCTATATTGGTTTCTTATTTTTATTTTTCTTCCTTCCCTTTACCGTCATCATCTCGAGTACTTACTTTATTTACCGTCTCTTCTGATTTTAAAACTGCTTCAGTATTAATGATTGAGTCCATCTGTGTGGAAGCCGCTGCTGCGTTACCCCGATCTCCATCACACGATGTCTCCCCCGCTGCGGCGTTTTTATCCACATAACTAATGCTGTTTGGAGCCAACTTATCTCGTAAGAAAATAACAATCATATTTGTTAGCTGGGACTCCGTAAGAGTGTATAAAGTATCTAACCCATGTCCTACGCCAACCTTTCGCGCAAATTTCTCGGTTGTCCCCGACCAAGAGGATTCATATACCTTGCTAGATTCTTTTGGAACATCAGACGGTTCCACAATATCCTCCAACACCACCTTATCATCTACTATGCCAAGAAATCTAAGGGAGTCACCATTGTACAACTCGTACTCATCACAATCCACTATTATCCCCTGTCTCAAGGATACAAGTTCACTGTATCTCGGTTCTTTGTTGCAGGATACACGTTCCATGACAGTGCACCACTGACCGCAAGTATGCTTGGACACAACCCGTCCACATAAACCCCTAATTGCAGGAATACTTGCCAATGCCCAAGCCTGAAATAGAAGCAATCGTTAGAATTTGAACTGTACAAACTACAAACCACCCAAGTATACAAGATGAATAAGAGCATTTAAACAGAATATGCGAACTTACTGTCAGAGCGTATGACAGTCCAAACACCCTGTAATGAGCCGGCAAGCCCAACCGACCACTTTTCTATGGTTCCCTGTCTTTCTTGACAACACTGGCTTTCTTAGTTTTCTTTTCATCCTTCATAACCAGAGCTGATCGAAAGCTGCGGATGGTTTTTCTAAGACTAACATGACCTCATGGGAACTTGTTGAAGTTATTCAAGTTGTCCACCAAATATCAATATTCTCCCTTTACTACATCTGTCGCCGGACAACCCAAAAGGATAACGTGCACAAATAAGAGAAGCGCCAACTTAGCATTCTCATCGTCAGTGCAGGTGGTCAAATCTCCTTTCTCGAATCGCTTCCGGAGTTTGCTTACTGCTACCCTTTTTTCCCCAGGAAAATGAGTTTTCATGATTGGTGAATCCGCGATACATTTTGGGAGTGGGTTATCTAGATCTTCTTTTGTTGCCGCTGTCAACTTGAAGTTAAGTCCCGTAGAAAGTGCAAATTCTTTCATCCCAAACCTCAAGATATGCCCTCCAACCCCAAAGTTCTTACAAAAGGGATCACCATCATCTTGTCTCACCAAAAATTAGTTTTAGTCTTTTAGATTCATTAGCATTTGCATTTTATAAACCCATGGTGATCCCTTTTGTATAAGAAACCCATGGAACCACTTTACTGAGTATCAATAAGTTTAATGAAGAAGAATTTACCAGTTATGAAGCTTTTACCAGTGCCGAAAGCCCAAAAGCCTAGACACAATAAAAGCAAAAGTTCATTAAACACCCAAATTCATTGAAATCATTCGAGTAATGGTGAATCACGGGATTGAATTTAGCTCACGTTTAATGAATTTGATTTGGACAACACTATTATGGGTATATTTTGCACCCCGTGAAATAGGGTTTGAAGGCGACGCAGGGAGATACTCGCTGCATTTCTCAAGAGAGAGAAATTGGGGGTATCCGGATTATGCTTTTCCTATTTATATGGCCCATCCAAACGCGACATCAGTGCGACAATTTTTGGGATACATCCGTCATTGCTTAATTAGATAGTATCCGGCTCGGGTATATTGGAAAGCTCGTGGTAAGTTTCATGAACTATTTTCAAGCCGTGTTAGTGGGAAATAATATACCCCTAAATGTGCCTTCCAAACACAACTTAACCTATTCCACATGCCTAATCTTCAACGTTACTCGAAATCTTCATCACTTCCAAGTACTCCAATGATCCCAAAGGTTGTAAGTTTAGTATCATCGTTGTTGAAAATCCGTAGCTATAACAACAAGAAAACAATAGTCCTCAATCATTGTTATACAATGTCATAGTATCATTACACATCGTTAAAGTCCAATTGTATCACAAATTCAACAACAATACTATGGTGATATGTATCACTCCCCCTTAGTCAATACTCCATCTCACATGGAAACCACTCCCCCTTACATAATGATCCGAAAACCATATGTATTTGTAGTGTGAACTACATATTAATTCTCCCCCTTTTTGTCAATAAAATTGGCAAAAGTACAAGAACGGGATCCTAATGAAATTTCCGAAAGAGACATTTCTTGACCAAAAGAAAGCAAAAGTATATCATCTAGTTTAGATGCAATCATAAAGCCGAAGCTAAATGCATTCATCAAGGAGTTTGTAAAGATACAAGATAACCCCTATAATATTCCACAGCCGCACTCCCCACAAATATTTGGCAATTAAGCACAAGTTCAAAAGAACTCTCCCCCATAAAATGTCATTCCCGAAAGAACAACAAGAACGACCTTAATTTCGAAGAAAAAGAAGGATTTCTTTGGATATAACAAATCACATACAAGTATGAATTTGAATCCAAAATATTCAATTAAACTAACCACAAAAGAACCCATGATTAATTTAATCGACAAGTGCTCAATATAAGTGAACTTATGGAGACTCAAAATATACAATTAGATTAATCACAAGAGAACCCATAATTAATCTAATCGAAATACACAACCAAACTAATCACAAAAGTAATCAATTTAATTGGTCGTGCTCGACTTAAGAAAACTTACGAAGCAACAACTAAATAACCAAACAAGATGATTAATTTAGTTGAATATGCTCGACATAAAGTACCTTACGGAACAACAACATAGCTAATCATGAAAATAATCAACTTGGTTGTTCAACGCTCAACATAAGACACTTTACGGAGCCTCACAGTAATACATAAAATATGGATCTGGGAAGATCAATTACTGCGGAATACACAAGGATTCATTCTATTTTCCATCACTATTTGCATAACGATATCTAATAGACATAATCCTTGCAAATAAAAGATTTTAACCTATCTTCCATCAACAATTGACATAATAGGCTTAAGTTTTGTATTTGTCAAAAGTCTATTCATTCTTTTATCAATACATGCATACGAAAGACTTTACTTTTGACAAGGTATGGGATAGTCATAGTTCACGGACGCAAACACACATATCCCATAAAAAATTTGCAATATGTAAAACCATAAAGATTAATAATGCAAATATCATCTTCCAAACAAATTTAGAATTTAAACTAATAAATCTAAAAACATGAAGATGAAAATGTTGGACATAGCTATGTGTAATCACAATAATGGCTATTCCAAACTCTAGTAATTCTTCTAAACAAAACAAGAAAACAAAATTCTCATCCGAAGAATTATTAGTCATTGTAGATCTTTCTCAGAGCCTCTACTGAGAATTCCTTCTCATTATTGAATAACCCATTGATTATGGGATCGTTCATTTCCTCCAAATCTTCATAAATATCAATCAGCTCACTAAGTTCTCTTTTTAGCTCACGCAAGGCATTCTTGGTTAGAGACAACATTTGTTCATAGTGAGATATTTCTTCTAAAGATGAAACAATTTGAGATTTTAAATTGTTTCTTTTGTTGATGAAATCTTTCACCAAACCCCTGAAGTTATCATCATGATGATAAAAAGACAAGAGGTAGTTAGAGGAAGAACCTTCTCCATAATTTGTAGTCTTCACTTTCTTTACCCTTGAGGAAGAGATTCCTTTACAAAGATACACATTGATTGCTTCGACTGCATCTTTGCTTGTGATGCCTCTAGTTACAGGAGCCATGAAACTGTATCTTTTTAGGGAAAAAAAAAGTCTACAAATGAAATAAATAGACTTGTGAACGTCTAAACCCTAGAAGAATAAGTCTTCCATCGTTTAAAGATTCAATATCTATATTGTTAGGAGAAGATATATATATATATATTTTAATAAAAAAAAATAATACTTGAGCCACAAAGATGCAAAACCTCATTTTCTCAAGTTAAAGATGAGGATGCGGACGTCTCTGGGACTAGACAAAGATGTTGTGAGCTAAAGGGTCCCATTGTTTATCACATAGTGATTTACCAAGGTTTGTTGTATAAACAGGTTTCCTACCTCTTCTGATTCTGGAAATATTGGTTTTATGAGACCTATATTGATTATCCAGATTCATCTTTTCCATGTTCTTTTGCAGGCTGGACATTCTTTTGTTGTTCCTCTTGAACCTCCAACACGTGCTTTGAACATGATTCGCATTTCCACAAAACGAAAAAATCGAGGATCCTTTGTCTTGTTGAAGTGCCTTCTGTTTATCACAACTGTCAACCTTTAATTACCCATGACATTTTGAAACATGGTTGACAATACTTGCAGTCTTGCTTTTAAATCCTAAACAATTTGTGTTTCCAAAGGATTTCTGACCAAATAACATTGCTGAGATTTTGTCAGAACTTCCAGACAATCGTTGTAGATCATCTTTAAGAGTATTAATCTCCTTTTCCTTTAGAACAATGGTTCTGGTGAGTTTATCATTGAGACAGTCTATCTCAAGATCTTTCACCTGGATTAATGATTCTAATTTCTTCAACGAATCTTTTAATTGAAGATTTTCTTGAAGAATATCTCTATTCAATAATTCAAAGATCTCCGTGTCAGGCTCAATTTCTGAATCAGACCTTGAGTATGTGGATGTTTCTGCTACAAGGGCTGCGGGTTCATCACATCCATCAGACGTATTTAAAACATTGACACTTAAAGATTTTTCTTCCAAACAATCATTAGCAGCAAGAGCTGACAAAATATGTTTGTCGCATCTAATGCTTCTTTTTACAAAATCCTTGATCTTCTCTGTTAACGGTGGTTTATTGAACCAATCACCATTTGAACAACATTCATCTGCCAAAGACAAGTTAGAGGTTTCACCTGTGTTGGAAACAACATTGAATTCATGGGTTTGAACAGAAATTGGATCAAGAATTTTTACCTTTCCAATTGTGGTATTTTTGGAGAGGGTATTGAGGTTGTTTCCTCTGTCAATGAAGTCTTTCAGTCGTTAACCTACAGGGTCTCGGGAAGAAACCTAAGGTTAAAGGAGAATCGACTATAGCAAACTAACTAGTATCACACAGGAGGTATGGGGATTAGTTTTTCCAATTTCTAGATGTCTCCTTTATATAGTTTTCAAATCAGGGTTTGCAACCCAAGTTACCTTGGTAACAAAGCATTCAATATTCACCGTTAGATGAAAAACCTGATTTCTCCAAGCTAATATCTTTCAACTGTTAGATCGAAACTTAGCTTGTCATACACAACTGAAATGTGTTTCATTTAGGTTTGAGTAACCGTACCTAAACGTGTACACTTGGTTGGTTGATAAGCACGTAAATGATATATTTTATACCCATATTTATATTAGATAGGACTCGATATTTGGCTAATAACACTATTTTAGTGTTTTTGTAGAAAGTACAAGCAAATTGGATCATCCGAAGAATAAACCGATAAAGTTGGAGCTAAATGATGTTTGCGACTACAGGAAACAATGCGATAGATTAGGGCACCAAAGGCCTTATTTAAATGTGGCTGGTTTGGTATTTCTATATATCAACACCACAAAAGTATCACATGGAAACAGAAAAATTGTTGTCAGACTCGGTACTGGCATGAACCTGGAAGAAGCCAGTGCTGGTTTGTGTTGGGTTCTCGAACTCATGGCAGTGGTGGTGACTCTCGGTCTCTGATAGCAATTATGAGTTCATGTATGGATGCAATTTGGGGTTTGTTTTGTTTGTTGCTGCCATGGCCGTGATGGAGGAAATGAGCTGGTAATCATTGCAGAAGCTACAGACGAACTGGTGGAGATGTTGTGCCTGCGAAGAAAGATGAGAAATGGAAATGGTCTAGGCTGGAGTTTATGCAGACACGTTGATGATTCAGAAACGATCTGGAATGGGTGTGTTGGTTGATCGAGTGAGGAGACATGCAGACGTTCGGTGGGTTCACTTCAATGGAAGGTAATGGTGAAGTTTCGGTGATTGGCGGTGGTCAGTCTGGAAAGTGGAGCTGTGGCCGGAGTTGGGAAGGAGTTGGACTTTAAAAAGGCCTGAATTGGTTTCGATCATCGAGCTTGGGCCTCGGCAAATTTTTTCTAAGTCCAAACTGGATTCGCAAGGCTGACCTATATTTTGGATTCACGAAGAACAGTAGAGGGGGGAGTTCTACTTTTGTTTCGGAGGCCGCTGCCGGCGACAGAGCTTGAAGACCAGAAACTAGAGAGGATTGGCGGCCGTGAAGGCATTTAGAACATAAGAACAAGATACGAGGAAGATAACATTGGTTTGATATTTCCTCTTTTGTTATCATTTTTGATGGGTTTTAAGAAACCCATAATAATGTCTAGCTAAATCTTTGTAACTAGGGTTTTTATAGTTGAAACCCCTTTTGAGCAATAAACCACTTTGATTCGAAACACATATGGATTTGAGGCTATTTTGATTTGAATAAATAAATTCCATGATTTTATATATTGATTTAATGATGAATTTAGTTGTTGCTTCACCGGTTTTGTATAACCTTTGTGCATAATCGTTAGGACCGCAAATATATTTGTCTACTTATTTGATATTTCATGCTTGGGTTAAATCCTTTGATGGACTATGCTTAGAATAGCCAGGCATTTTTCGTGAACCTATAATTAGTTTCGTATAACTTTCTCGCTAATGCAATTTGATGGTGCATGCTTCAGTTTAGTCTTTTGATGTGCCATGATTAGGAAGTCCCAGTGATATTTGCGACTCTAATACATATAATAGGTGATGTCAATAGAACGAACAATAAATAGTTCATGAATTATGTTTCATTTCAGTAATTGAATAAATATAGTGGTGGATACTATAATACCCCGGTTACCGATTTTTCCACTGAATTACTTTGTTATTTTATTTTTAATCTTATTCATTTTCGATTATAAAAATCCAAAAATTATTATTTCTTGTTAGTCAATTAGGAATACTGGTTATTGATATTTCCACCGCTCTTCGTGGGAACGACCTGTACTTGCCTCTGTCTACTAGTTAGACACCGTGCAATTGCGGTTATTGTAAATAGGTATCTTCGGACCCTATCAACTTTTGGCGCCGCTGCCGGGGAGCGGTCGTGGAATATTATGATTAGTATTTTTGATTTTGTAAATAGTTAGGTGTTTATTTATATTTTTGTACAATATTTTTTTTATATTAGGATTTCTTTTTTCCTTTTGACTTGTTTTGTGTGTTGGATTTTCATTTCAGGTACCTTTTTGAGGATGTTGAGTATTTCTCAGGAGACGTCATCTAAGATGACACTTGGAGAATATATGCGTAGAAGTTCACATCCTCAGGAGACTTCATCTCAAATGACGCTTGGTGAATACATGTATGGGTCACGGTATAAGGAAGTTCTTGCTTATAATCGTCTCAGGTATGGAACTTGGAATCCACGTAATTTCGCTATGGATGGTTATTCAGGTGAGTATCAACCCCAATACCATGAGGGTGAAAATGAACTTGACATTAGAAGTGATTTTAGGAATTATGATATCGATATAATATCTGAGTCTATTGTATCTTATCCAACTCATGATCATTTTACTGATTATTTGTCTATTCAAAAGGACGAGAGTTGTGTTAGAGACGCCATTTATTCAGATAATGATGATTCAGAAGAACATATTTATACAGAAGATACTATTGTTGAGTCTGATGATTTAGAGACAGTAGACGTGCATAATGAGATATTTTCTAATCATTCAAATAATGAGTTTCCTATAAGTCACTTAGTTGCAGATAGTGATGAGGCGATTATTCATGATATTGTTGCTCCATTGTGCTCTTGTTTTTCTGATCCATCTAGTGAGTTTCTGAATGCTGGTGTGAATGTTGAAATATTGATATCGGATAAACTTGAACCAGAATATGCATACTTAGGTCATTGTGCTGAGTTTGATGATTCTTTACCTTTTGAAAATGTCGATTCATTACCTCCTCTGATTTCTAGTGAAGATAATGTGTCGACCGAATGTATTTCAACTGATTTAGAACCTGATTTAGAGTATGCTTCTCAAATAAAAAATAATATACATTCTATGTTTGTTGTCCATGTGAGTGATTTATTTATCTCGACTAAGGACTATTTTCTATTGGGAATGAATTTACACTTCTTTTTGGAGGTTTATAGTGCTTGCAGGTTCAGATTCGCGGCAGACTTGATTTGTTGGATTGATCCCCAACTTTTCAGACTTTATATATATGCTTTGCTGCTTACTTTGGTGCAACCTCACCTTGTTTGAGGTTCTTTATGTGCGCAAACATGGATACAAAGATTATGCTTCATGGGAGTCAACCCATCAGATTTGTTTTCTTTCCTCTATCTTTTATTTGTTTGCTTGAATTTTCCATCTTAATTTTTACGTTGGATAACTCAATTACATTGAGGACAATGTAATGTTTAAGTGTGTGGGAGTGACATTTTCGTGAGGCTTTCTAAAAAAGAATTTTTTTTTGGATATTATGACTAGTTGTGTAGCGGGTCTAAAAAAAACTAAAAAAAAAACAAAGATGACCAGCTGTTTAGTGGTTCTTACAAAAAAAAAAAAATCATCGTTATGATTTTTAGGGTTATGACCAGCTGTGTTGCGGGTCTTGTGTATGATATTTATCATGACCAGCTGTGTAGCGGGTCTAAAAGAAAAAAAGAAAGAAAGAAGATCAACTGTGTAGCGGGTCTTAAAATTTTTTGAATATTATGACCATCTGTGTAGCGGGTCTAAAAAAAAGGTGATCAGCTGTGTAGCGGGTCTTGTGTATGGTATTTAAAATTTCATTTTATGACCAGCTGTGTAGCGGGTCAATTCTTTGTTTTCCTCGAGGACTAGCAAAATATAAGTGTGGGGGTGTTGATAAGCACGTAAATGCTATATTTTATACCCATATTTATATAAGCTGAGACTCGATATTTGGATAATAACACTATTTTAGTGTTTTTGTAGAAAGTACAAGCAAATTGGATCATCCGAAGAATAAACCGATAAAGTTGGAGCTTAATGGTGTTTGCGACTACAGGCACCAATGCGACATCTTAGGGCACCAAAGGCACTTATTTGAATGTGGCTGGTTTGGTATTTCTATATATCAACACCACAAAAGTATCACATGGCAACAGAAAAATTGTTGTCAGACTCGGTACTGGCATGAACCTGGAAGAAGCCGGTGCTGGTTTGTGTTGGGTTCTCGAACTCATGGACGTGGTGGTGACTCTCGGTCTCTGATAACAATTATGAGTTCATGTATGGATGCAATTTGGGGTTTGTTTTGTTTGTTGCTGCCATGGCCGTGATGGAGGAAATGAGATGGTAATCATTACAGAAGCTACAGACGAACTGGTGGAGATGTTGTGCCTGTGAAGAAAGATGAGAAATGGAAATGGTCTAGGCTGGAGTTTATGCAGACACGATGATGATTCAGAAACGAGCTGGAATGGGTGTGTTGGTCGATCGAGTGAGGAGACATGCAGACGTTCGGTGGGTTCACTTTAATGGAAGGTAATGGTGAAGTTTCGGTGATTGGCGGTGGTCAGTCTGGAAAGTAGAGCTGTGGCCGGAGTTGGGAAGGAGTTGGACTTTAGAAAGGCCTGAATTGGTTTCGGTCATCGAGCTTGGGCCTCGGCAAATTTTTTCTAAGTCCAAACTGGATTCGCAAGGCTGACCTATATTTTGGATTCACGAAGAACAGTAAAGGGGGGAGTTCTACTTTTATTTCGAAGGCCGCTGCCGGCGACAGAGCTTGAAGACCAGAAACTAGAGAGGATTGGAGGCCGCGGAGGCGTTTAGAACATAAGAACAAGATACGAGGAAGATAACATCGGTTTGATCTTTCCTCTTTTGTTATCATTTTTGATGGGTTTTAAGAAACCCATAATAATGTCTAGCTAAATATTTGTAACTAGGGATTTTATAGTTGAAACCCCTTTTGAACAATAGACCACTTTGATTCGAAATACATATGGATTTGAGGCTATTTTTATTTGAATAAATAAATTCCATCATTTTATATATTGATTTAATGATGAATTTAGTTGTTGCTTCACCGATTTTGTATAACCCTTGTGCATAATCGTTAGGACCGCAAATATATTTGTCTACTCATTTGATATTTCATGCTTGGGTTAAATCCTTTGATGGAGTATGCTTAGAATATCCAGGAAGTTTTTGTGAACTTATAATTAGTTTCGTATAACTTTCTCGCTAATGCAATTTGATGGTGCATGCTTAGGTTTAGTCTTTTGATGTGCCATGCTTAGGGCGTCCCAGTGATATTTGCGACTCTAATACTTTTAATAGGTGATGTCGATGGAACGGACAATAGACAAACATTCAAGTGGTGGATACTATAAACCCTGGTTTCCGATTCTTTCTTTGGATTCCTTTTATTAGTTTAATTTATTTTCTTTGTTTATATTCTTTCAAAACTCCCAAAACATCATTTCTGGTTAGTTAATTAGGAATACTGATTATTGATATTTCCACCGCTCCTTGTGGGAACGACCAATACTTGCTTCTATCTACTAGTTAGACACCGTACGATTGCGGTTATCACATATAGGGTTCACCCAGGATCCTATCACATTTGGTTCGTAAATAGTTAACCGAGGTTATCCATATGCGTACTTTCACATCAACCATATTCATCTTTCTCATAACTAGTTCAAATGACTCATAAAAACTGGTTGATAGAGTTGTTCAATTGCTTGGGTCTTTATTCATAGACACAATTGAAACAAAATCGGTTTGATTCACTTGAATCAATTCATGAACTTCATAGACAATATATCAATTCACTTCGAATCAATTCACTTGAATCAATAAATCAATTCATAGACACAATATAGCCATGGTTTTCAAAGATTGCATTCCTTATTGATTTATTGTTTTAAGTTCATGAACTTCCGATTTGAGAAATAACCATCTTGGGTACGCGTACGGGTATGCGTACCTTAGCTACCGGATTTGAGTTTGGAAACTCAGCAGAAATTTTCGGTTTGAAAAATTCCGCGAGTACGCATACCTAAGGTGACTGGTTTTTCCAGTTTGTAAACTACAAACTCCAGCAGAAGTTTTCGGTCAGCAAACTTCCGCCAGTACGCGTACCCAACCTGTCTCCTTTACCAATGTCGCATGCACAAGTGCACACAATTGGTTTCTGGCACATGGATTTATACACTAATGTGAGAACACACTATATATGCTTATATCCATAGTTGGTCACATGATCTCAACTCTACATTTCAATCATTGAAACATTCTTCTATAATGTTATAACAATCGTTATTCACGACTATCGTCATCAAAGCTATTTTCAAGATTGAAACGTCATCATGATTTTCATCACAGATAAAGATGAAAAGTGGTTAAAGTGAAAGCTTACCAACACGTATTTCGAGAAAAATATAGGCGAGTAAACTCGGATCGAAATAACAAATGTGCATGTATGAAAACTATCATACTTATATGACTTTGTCTCAAGAGTAGGAGATAGAGAGATATACTTTTGAGTGATAGATAAGTTCAAGTCTCCACTTACCTTTTAGTCGTATGAAGTTACACTAGTTCCTCGAGTAGATCTTCGTCTTCGTAAGATGATCGCCATGGAGTCTGGAGCTCAACTACACTAATTTGTCCTAAACCGAGACTTAGCAATAAGTAGTCTAGAGATCAAGACATATAGTTTTGACACCTAAACTTGAAAAACATGTTTGAGATAGAAACACATGCGAATTCGACCGAGCAGTGCTCTAACACACATTACATACATATGGTTTACGGATCATTATGTAAGGGGGAGTAGTTTTCATTATGAGATGGAAGTATTGACTTAGAGGGAGTGATACATATCACTATAGTATTATTTCAAAGTTGTGATACAATTGGACTTTGATTATCTATATTAATACTATGACACCGTATAACAATGATTGCGAACATCTGTTCTCTTATTGTTATGGCTACAGATTTTCAACAACAATGATGCTGAGTTGAACACGTTCAGAATCGCTGGACTACTTGGAGTAACGAAGAATTCAAGGAATGTTGAAGAGCCAAGGAAATCAAGCATTATGGATGAGAAGCTACAAAGTTCATTATTTTGTAATCCATATGTATTGATAGTTTTGTCATTAAAATTGACAAAGGGGGAGATTGTTAGAGCACTGCTCGGTCTAACTCGCAAGCGTTGCTATCTCAAGCTTGTTTGTCAAGTTTAGTTGATCAAAACTATATACTTGATTTCTAGTCTACTTATATCTATGTCTCGGATTAGGATAGAATGTGTAGTTGAGCTTTAGACTTCACGACGATCACCATATGAAGAAGAAGATCTACTGAGGAGATTGGAGGAACTTCATCAACAAAAGGTATATGGAGACTAAAACTAATCTATCACTCAGAACTTCATCAATTCGTATAGATATATAGACTTTTATATTATACACATTTGATATTTCGAGCCGAGTTTATCTCGCGTATCTATTTCTCGAAATTTGTGTTGGAAGCTTTTTGCTTTAGCTATGTTCATCATATTCTTGACAAGTTTAGTTGAAAACAATCTATTTGTTGGAAACTAAATATTAAGTCAAAAGATGATCATGTGAAAATTACCTTGAACATCTTATATGATTTGTGTGAGACAGTCATTTGATGTTAACTCTGGAAGTTTTTTATTGATCATTCGATCACTTGAAAAGTACTTGAAGCTAATGATATGTGTGAGAAAACCATTGTCATCTTCCAAATATGTTTCAATGATTTAAATGATAGTTTAGAATAATTACCCATGTCTGGATACAACACGGAATGCATACCTAGTATGCGAACTGTATTGTGATGATTCAGGTCCGGAACTCTTGTTTCCGTACCTAGTATGCGAACGTATTTACCTGAGAAGGTCCGGAATTATTGTTTGCGTACCTAGTATGCGAACGGGTTTACCTGAGTTGGGTCCGGGACAGTTGTTCGCGAACCGGGTTTGCGAACGGCTTGACTAGGCCAAGGTCCGGAGCTTCTATTCGTGTACCTAGTTTGCGAACACAGAGGTAAAGTTCTAAAATCGGTTATGTATGATTCTCATACTCATGAGCTAAAATTTTTATGACTTAAGGAATGCAAATTAACTTTGCAAACCGTGGCTTAATGTTCATGAATTGATTCTTGTATAAGTACTGTACGATTACGAATCAAATCGATTTTGATTCAATTTGTTCATATATATTTCTATGAGATAGTGAAAAATTGAAAAACTCTATTGAAATACAAATGAATTCATTTGATTATCTATCATGATTGGTTGTTTTTAATTTTTGATCTAGAAGTGTTAGATGAATACGGCTAAGACAAAAGTGTTCATATGGCTTGGCTAACTTCGGTTAATTGTTATTGAGCCAACTCAATATACACGTTTAGGTACGGTAACACATATCTAAATATAAGTATATTATATTTGTGTAATAAGCTAAGACCATCTGACGGTGGAGATTGATTGTTTAAATTCTAAGCAGACTTAGCTTGAATGTTAAATCAGGAGTTCATCTAACAGTGAATATTGAATGCTTTGTTACTAAGATATCTTAGCTTTGATTGAAAGCAACCCTGATTTGAAAGACTATATAATGGAGAACTATAACAACTGGAAAACCTAATCCTGACACTTTCCTGTGTTCTGGTTGCAAATTAGAGTCGATTCTCCTTTAACTTAGGTTTTCCAAAGCTGTCATTAGGTTAACGACTTGAAGACTTCATTTGGGATTTGTGAAGCCAGATCCAACTATTTTCTCCGTAGTTGCGTATTCTAATCTTACTTGTTCTATCATATTGAGCTTTATCTTCTCTAATATTTACTCGAGATTTATCTCCGTTAGGTAAGATATAAAAAGTAATCACAACAGTTCTTCGTCTCAGACTCTTGTGATTCCGCAATAACTTGTTTTGTTAATCAGGTAGGTTATTGTGAGGTGACTAATACTTCTAGGCTGCTCTTCGGGAGTATAAGTCCGGATTATTAGTTGGTTCATGTTCACCTTGATCTTTGTATCGAAAGACGGAACAAAAACAGAATAATGATTAGACATATCTATGGGAGACAAATTTGTTTATAAGTCTTCGTCTTTGGGTCGTAGAAACTCTTAGTTGTTGGTGAGATCAGCTAAGGGAATCAAGTGCGCAGAATTCGGCGGGGTTCTAGAGGCGTAAGAAATGTGACTGTACCTTAATCGGTGTGAGACTTGGTTAGGGCTCAACTACATTCCAATCCGAAGTAACTTGTAGTAGGCTAGAGTCTGTAGCGGCTTAATACAGTGTTATGTTCAAATATGGACTAGGTCCCAGGGTTTTTCTGCATTTGTTGTTTCCTCGTTAAAAAAATTTCTGGTGTTTGTGTTATTTCTTTTCCGTATTATATTTGTTTATATAATTTAAATATCACAGGTTGTGCGTAGTTTAATCAGTTGATAAATCCGACCTTGTTTGTTGGATAAAACTTGATTGACACTTAGGCATTGGTTGTTAGAGCATAGCTCGGTTGAACTCACCAAGCGTTGGTATGTCAAGTTTGGTTGTCATATTTTGGTGTGTCAAAACTCATCTAAATTTGCTTGATTGTAAACTAGAGTCAACTTCGTTTAGGTTAGACTAGAAAGTCTAGGAATGTTGAGACATACAAGTAATACCCCGAAGACCTGAAGAATGTGAAGAAGAAGCGGACTACAACGTCAACATCATCGTTCCTCTTGAGGTTAGTAATATTGACTTGAACGGTTTCATTCCTAACGTATCTTTTAAGTCGTTCTATATAGAAAACATAAATGTGAAGTTGTATATACTGTACATATTGTATAATACTCTAGTGATGTGACATGGTCATATTTGTATAATCATGGTATTAGGGAATTAGACTACGAAGTATAACGCTTATCTTTTGAACTTCGTAGATATGACATCGAAATAATCTTGTATATACTATTATGATTATTCGAATGGGTTATGGTGAAGATTTCATCCTAGGAAACAATTTTTTACATTTGTTTAAAGGAAGTACATTCATGAACTTGTTTTATGAATCGAAAGGGAAATCGTTAGGCTTATTATTGCAAATCTTTGGATTACCAATATGTGTGAGATGGTTGAACCGGTCGTAACTTTGTTATATATCTTGGTACAACTAATCACAAGTGCATGACTTATGATTTGGTATGACTAGTTTTTATTAATTAGTGTAACTGATCCTAAGTAATCAACATGAGATGGTATGATCGATATTTGTAATTGGTGTGACCGATCACAGAGTGTTGTGTAATCGATCCTTGTAATTGGTGTAGCCAGTCCTGGTAATTGGTGTAACCGATCCTGGTAACTGGTGAGACCGATCACAAGCAATACCATGAGAGTATGGTAACCGATCCTAGTAATTAATGTAACCGATCCTGGTAACAGACGTAACCGGTCCTGGTAACTTGTGTGACCGATCACAAGTATTTCCATATTGAGGTATAAACGATCCTAGTGATTGGTAGAATCGATTGAACCTATGTATGTGATTTTATATTTGATCAATCACGTAGTAATCTTGGGATACAGGTGAACCAATTCTAAACTTGTTTGAAAGTGTGGTATAACCGATTCCAAGAATGTAAATCCGTGTAAATATGAATAAGGATTTACAGCGAAGAGATGTCAATATACTTTGAACATGTACAATAACTCTTATCATTTATTGTTCAAAGATATTTCTTCGTACTCATAGAGATCTTGTGCCGAAATATATTGAGAATCTTTTAATTAAGGTTTTTGGTTTTATATCTTTAATTACCAGCAATTAAATGCATATCTCTAGAGAATAAAAATTAGTAATGTGCATTTACTAATTGGAGATTTTCTATTGAGAGATTTCAGAAATTTTAGACAAGCATTTATTGGAATTAGGAAAATCGAATTTTTCTATTCATTACATATCTTGAGAATATTTTCGGTTTTGGAAATTCCTTGGTGTCCAAACATCCTTGGTCTATAAGTACATAAGTTTGCATTTATAGCAAACTATCCTAACAGCCAGGAAAACTTCATTCTTGTTGTTTCTGGTGGAGTCGTCTAATCGGAGAGGAAAGTATCCTAATTAGGTGAAATCTCTTACGACCGCTCGTTTGATGACTTCTGTGGGATCAAGAGCTCCACGAGTACCGTTGGTGGGAAAGTAGATAATTGCAGTGTTATTAGTTTTCGATTGATTTGATTGACTAACGGTTTTTGAAACTTTGATTGCACCTAGTTTGTTTATTCTTGAGAATCTTCTCTTCTGATATAAGATTCACTCAAACTATATCGAAGTATCGACAGGATCTTTAGAACTGTTAGTATATCTAAAGATATCTTGTGATAATCCATTGTCAACAGACTCTATTATGTGTGTGATTGATCACAAGAGATTCAAGTGGTGTTGTGCAGGTGTTTATTGAAGATCAAAGAAGATTTGAAGACGAAGAAGATTTAGTTCTCATATCTTTGGTGTGCACAAACCTTGATCCGCTGAGATCCAACTAGAATCAGATTTATTAGATTGATTAGTTGCGTGAGATTGGCATTCTCAATATATCTCTTTGAGATTTATATGGATTGAGTGCAAATCTAAACTTAACTACTTTTATAGTTATTGGATAGATTGATCTAACCAGGCAAAGGAGTTTATTAGATTAAACGGAAGAGCCTTTGCATATGACTTGAGATATCTTCATATTGAAATAATCGAAAGAGTTTTTAGCAAATAGATTTGTCGTTCCTTTACTGTTTGGAATATGATCCAAAGGAAATTTTCCAGTGCGTGTACTCATCGAAGTCGGAAGCGCAGGGATACTGAGGAAACTAAGTGAACTAGGGGTAGTTGCTGGTAGAGATTTTAGATAACCAAAATTAATGATTAAATGAAACCCAGTTATATCCGCAAGCACACGGGTCAATAGTAATATAGATAG
This sequence comes from Papaver somniferum, assembly GCF_003573695.1. Classification (NCBI taxonomy): domain Eukaryota; kingdom Viridiplantae; phylum Streptophyta; class Magnoliopsida; order Ranunculales; family Papaveraceae; genus Papaver; species Papaver somniferum. The sequence continues at coordinate 97,749,257 of NC_039360.1, forward strand.
CAAATGCGGTTCGTTCCCACAGGGAGTGTGAAATACTCTACCAACTAATACCAAAAACTAAGTAATCGTAATATGATGTTTTTGAGAGTTTTCAGAAATTCGGACAAAATGAAAAAATAAATAACAAAGACGTAACCAAAATGAGAAAGGGTTGTTAGGGTGTTCGATTTCCACCAATTCAATCATATAAAACTCTACTAATCTCTATTTATTACTCAAGACAAATTTCGAAATCAATCTCATGTCCCGGAAAATGTTATATTAAATTCTAAAATATAGTTTCTCCGCTTTAACTTCCTTCGCTTCATGGGTAGTGATTCTAAAGCATTACCTATCAATCCTTGCATACCTCGTCTAGGGATGTAACCGAAGCACGAAATATCAATTCAAAAGCATAAATAATCTAGAAAACCACATGAACGATAAAACACCAAACTATATGAAGATAAATCACTAATCAATGAATCATTTTTAGAAATATCATCATAGAGTCTATATAAATAAATTGGTTTCAATCTTAACCCTAACAAATAACTTAGAAAATCATGAGAAAAGAAAACTCAAAAACACCAAACCCCTGTCCCCTCTTCTCTGTCAAGAGCCCTGCGGCCGCAGCCTCTTTCTTTCCTGGATGTCTCAAAACCATTTTTGTAGATTGTATGAAATCTTTCCTTTTTCTAATTCATAAACCACGTCATCTATCAATGGAGTAGCGCCACCTGTTCAGGTTACCCAATAAGAGTATGCCTCATTATCTCCGCCACACAATCCCATTTGAAACGTTTTACTCCAGCCAACATTCTCACGGATTTTTGTCTCATTATACCTCACATGCCTCTTTATTCTCATTTAATATTCCTTCTTATTTTGTTCTGAAACTTCCATTTCCGGTCTGACAACTACCTTAAGTGGGAATGTTGGAAAATGGCAATATATGGATGACTGATATGATGTCGACATGACAAGATTCTCATTCTAAAAACACCAACTGTAGCTGTTGCATCTAAACCAATCATCCCTCAAATCAACCCATCACTGCCTGCAACTCTTCACCGTAGACATCAACTGAATGAACGGAAGCAACCAGTTCGACTGCACCTTCTTTTCTTCAACGACAACTTCCATTACTACTGCCTGCACTGCTCAAATCATGGCATCAGTTCTATGCCAACGAACCCAAAACTCAGTTGCCACCTGCTCGAAAAATCACCACTGCCAACAGAGAACTGTTGTCGTTTGCTTCTATGACTTCTCAGTTAAGAAATATCATTCAAACCCTTCTCTATCTTTGTTGTACCAGTCCGTTGATTCAGCCATCCAATATTCTTCTTCACGACTTCACCAGTTCACCGTCGAATCCAGTTGAGCCACAACACCACTTCCATTCGTCTGAGCATCTCAGTCTCGGCACTAGCAAACAAATGAATCCCCATTCAAACAGTGAGGTCACAGTGGAGACCATTCTCCCATGTTCACTCCGATTAGACGAAGCACAGTTGGATAATAAGTCATCTTGTCAATCCTTGAAGTCCCAATCTCCCTCTGACGAAGTAACAACAGCTGCTTCATTAAACAAAAAGGACTTTCTTTGTCTTGATAGAACGGAGACGTGGTGAATAACCTGCCACGTCACTCATCCCGAAGCCCTAGTGGAATTCACGTTTTGGCAAGCCGCAGAGCCAAATGTGATTATCTGGTGACTTTCCTTGGCGACATAAATTGCTTTCTTGATAGCAAATGATTAAGCTTTGACTCGTTCGGTTCCGCGATATATAAGTATTGCTGATATATAGAAAATACGAGGTCAGTTATATTTTATCATCGTGGTTGTTGATACATGGAAATACCAGGCCAATCCATTTCATTGATGCTGATATATGGAAATATCAGGCCAGCTATATTTCATTGCTGCTGATATATGGAGATACCAGGCCAGCTACATTTCATTGCTGCTGATATATGGAGATACCAGGCCAGCTACATTTCATTGCTGGAAATACCAGGCCAGCATAATAAGTGCTGCTGATATATAGAAATACCAGGCCAGCATAATAATAACTGCTGATGTATAAAAATACCAGGCCAACATAATAAGTGCTGCTGATATATACAAATACCAGGCCAGTCGCATTTTGCCATTTTCGTCGCAAACACCATTAAGTCTCACATTTTGCTGTTTATTCGCTGGATGATCGAATTCACTTGTACTTTCTACAAAAGCACTAAAATAGTATTATTAACTAAAACATTGTATCCTAGCTAATATAAATATGGGTATAAAATGTAGCATTTACATGCTTATCAACACCCCCACACTTATATTTTGCTAGTCCTCAAGCAAAACAGAGATATTATGCAGTTGATTTTTTTTTCTCAGAAAAGTGAAAATCTGCAAAAATAAATTGGATAATTACCCACTCCTCCACACTCAAACATTACATTGTCCTCAATATAATTGAGTCATCCAACGTAGAAATTAAGATGGGAAATATAAAAAAAAATAAAAATAAAGAGATGGAGTAGAGGGAGCAAATCTATGGGTTGACTCCCATGAAGCGAAAGTTATCTGTTTCCCGACTTGCCAGTAGCACGTTCTCAAACAATGTGGAGTTGGTACCCCAAGGTAAGCTGCGAATCATATATATAAAGCCTGAAGAGTTGGGGATCAACCCAACTAATATGATTAGTCATAAACATGAACCTGCAGTAAGAAATATTAGTACCCAGAGAGATAAAACTGAATTCAATCTTATTTAAAACATAATTCGAACCTTGAATATGAAGTAAATCAGGTTCGCAGATAATTAGTAAAGATTGTTTAAAGAATTGAACAATTTTTGTACTCCCTAAATCAGGTTCTAAGTCAGCGGAAATAACTTCCACGACTGATATTGGTTCAAATTCAGCTAAGTCGGGCACACAAACATATGTTGGTTCAAATGCACTCTCTGAACAAGGCCTCAATGGAGTAATAATATCACGACTTATAGACCCATTATCATCTAAAATGGTTTCATTATCAATATCATCAAGACGAAAAAATTCAGAACTTAATGGCTTATGGGTCAAGGTCGGAGCATCCTCGACTGATGGAACTAGTCGAGACTCGGACAAAACTAGAGGTTCTAGTTTGGGTTTCCATTTATTAGTGTCTAACAACGGTGTGGAGTCTAACAAGGCATTGACTTCACAAATAACACTATCGTCATCAAAATCATATCCAAAATGAGCTAATCAAACCTCTAATGGGTCTCCCAAGTGGCTCTTGCAAATGTCTTGCGAGTGCATACTTTCTTTTTGCCCGCACTTCAGACTAAAGTACCTAAAAAAAATCAAACAAACTGCGTAAAAAGAACTAAAAGAACAATAAAAATAAATTATGTACAAAAATTAAAAATAAGCTATATACAATGATATCAACTAGTGAGTATTTTGCTACCACTCCCCGGCAGCGGCGCCAAAAACTTGGTAGAGATTTTAGATAACCAAAATTAATGATTAAATGAAACCCAGTTATATCCGCAAGAGCACAGGTCAATAGTAATATAGATAGCAAATGCGGTTCGTTCCCACAGGGAGTGTGAAATACTCTACCAACTAATACCAAAAACTAAGTAATCGTAATATGATGTTTTTGAGAGTTTTCAGAAATTCGGACAAAATGAAAAAATAAATAACAAAGACGTAACCAAAATGAGAAAGGGTTGTTAGGGTTTTCGATTCCCACCAATTCAATCATATAAAACTCTACTAATCTCTATTTATTACTCAAGACAAATTTCGAAATCAATCTCATGTCCCGGAAGATGTTATATTAAATTCTAAAATATAGTTTCTCCGCTGTAACTTCCTTCGCTTCATGGGTAGTGATTCTAAAGCATTACCTATCAATCCTTTCATACCTCGTCTAGTGATGTAACCGAAACACGAATTATCAATTCAAAAGCATAAATAATCTAGAAAACCACATGAACGATAAAACACCAAGTTATATGAAGATAAATCACTAATCAATGAATCATTATTAGAAATATCATCATAAAGTCTATATAAATAAATTGGTTTCAATATTAACCCTAACAAATAACTTAGAAAATCATGAGAAAAGAAAACTCAAAAACACCAAATCCCTGTCGCCTCTTCTCTGTCAAGAACCCTGCGGCCGCAGCCTCTTTCTTTCCTGGATGTCTCAAAACCATTTTTGTAGATTGTAAGAAATCTTTCCTTTTTCTAATTCATAAACCACGTCATCTATCAATGGAGTAGCGCCACCTGTTTAGGTTACCCAATAAGAATATGCCTCATTATCTCCGCCACACAATCCCATTTGAAACGTTTTACTCCAGCCAACATTCTCACGGATTTTTGTCTCATTATACCTCACATGCCTCTTTATTCTCATTTAATATTCCTTCTTATTTTGTTCTGAAACTTCCATTTCCGGTCTGACAACTACCTTAAGTGGGAATGTTGGATAATGGCAATATATGGATGACTGATATGATGTCGACATGACAAGATTCTCATTCTAAAAACACCAACTGTAGCTGTTGCATCTAAACCAATCATCCCTCAAATCAACCCATCACTGCCTGCAACTCTTCACCGTAGACATCAACTGAATGAACGGAAGCAACCAGTTCGACTGCACCTTCTTTTCTTCAACGACAACTTCCATTACTACTGCCTGCACTGCTCAAATCATGGCATCAGTTCTATGCCAACGAACCCAAAACTCAGTTGCCACCTGCTCGAAAAATCACCACTGCCAACAGAGAACTGTTGTCGTTTGCTTCTATGACTTCTCAGTTAAGAAATATCATTCAAACCCTTCTCTATCTTTGTTGTACCAGTCCGTTGCTTCAGCCATCCAATATTCTTCTTCACGACTTCACCAGTTCACCGTCGAATCCAGTTGAGCCACAACACCACTTCCATTCGTCTGAGCATCTAAGTCTCGGCACTAGCAAACAAATGAATCCCCATTCAAACAGTGAGGTCACAGTGGAGACCATTCTCCCATGTTCACTCCGATTAGACGAAGCACAGTTGGATAATAAGTCATCCTGTCAATCCTTGAAGTCCCAATCTCCCTCTGACGAAGTAACAACAGCTGCTTCATTAAACAAAAAGGACTTTCTTTGTCTTGATAGAACGGAGACGTGGTGAATAACCTGCCACGTCACTCATCCCGAAGCCCTAGTGGAATTCACGTTTTGGCAAGCCGCAGAGCCAAATGTGATTATCTGGTGACTTTCCTTGGCGACATAAATTTCTTCCTTGATAGCAAATGATTAAGCTTTGACTCCTTCGGTTCCGCGATATATAAGTACTGATGATATATAGAAAATACCAGGCCAGTTATATTTTATCATCGTGGTTGCTGATACATGGAAATACCAGGCCAATCCATTTCATTGATGCTGATATATGGAAATACCAGGCCAGCTACATTTCATTGCTGCTGATATATGGAGATACCAGGCCAGCTACATTTCATTGCTGCTGATACATGGAAATACCAGGCCAGCATAATAAGTGCTGCTGATATATAGAAATACCAGGCCAGCATAATAATAACTGCTGATGTATAAAAATACCAGGCCAACATAATAAGTGCTGCTGATATATACAAATACCAGGCCAGCCGCATTTTGCCATTTTCGTCGCAAACACCATTAAGTCTCACATTTTGCTGTTTATTCGCTGGATGATCGAATTCACTTGTACTTTCTACAAAAGCACTAAAATAGTATTAGTAACTAAAACATTGTATCCTAACTAATATAAATATGGGTATAAAATGTAGCATTTATATGCTTATCAGTTGCTTGGCCTCAACTATACGAAGTTGGTTTAGATTTTCTATAACTGTTTAATTCTGAGAATATTGAATTCTGGACTTGGTCCCATGTCTTTTACTTTTCTATTTACGCAATTATAATTGTTTATTATAATTAAAAGTAAAATATACAAACGTTAACTCCGCATATACTTGATAGTGATCCTATAGAGTTTGGTTAAGTCCGAACCTATTATCAAGTATCATACTTCGTTGTTGTATTATCTCGATCTTGTATCCATAGTCAATCACACAAGTTATCTTTTTGTCGTATTGTCTCGATCTTGTATCCATAGACGATCACACGAAGTGTGAAGCGATTTGTTGTATTGTCTCGATTCAGTCCACAGACAATCACTTTCGGTAGAGGACTTATAGGTGGATAAATAAAAGATTGTGGTGTATTTGGGTACCCTCTTCTTTTCATTGGTCTTTGGTACCGTCCAAGTTATTTCTCATATCAATCAGGCTCGCAGATTTCTATCTGTTTGATTTGCTGATTTTATTGAGAAAGAGATAAAAACTCTTTTATATAATTCTTGATTGAGTCCCACTTTTAAGTTGGTGCTCTCAGAATTAAATTGGAGTTTAGTCGATACAGATTTCCGAACGAATTATTGGGAGTGGTTGTTATACCCCCGCTTTTTCAGGAATGATTCTTACTACCGCTATATTACTAGTTAATTAGTGGAAATTATCTTGATTAATTTGTTGCACTTACGACACGCATTAATTACCCCGGAGTATTTAGACTTATGATCATTATTACCAATCGACGAAAACGTTTGTGTAGAACGCACAACGTGCTCCGATTTTACGAGTGTCCCATTCCTATAACAACATATGTATAGCATATATCATCAAATTTCAACCAATTGACATCATTATACTCATATGGTACTTTGTGAAAGGAGATGGTACCAAGTACACCACCAACTTTTTCGTTCGGCAATCTGTATGGAAAAACCTAATACAACTGTTAGAAAAACAACTTAATGATCCTTGACAATATGTATATAGAGTTTATATCTCTATATCTTTTCTATCAGAAAGTCTAGTCAAAGGATTCAGTGAACCTGATTGTTAAGAGAGTACTTGGACGATCCCAAAAATCAATATCCGAGATCAATCTAGTCGTATCCAAATATTCAGATCCGAATTATGCCAAGCATGAAACTTGTTATCTATCTTTCAAGATATCAATCTTACAAGAAACAAGTCTCGTAACATATCTTAATTATATACTCCCTATGTACCTATTATATAGGCGGAATATTTCATTTTTCTTGTACCATTAGATAGGCCAAGTGGCAATTTCAAGATGACATTTAACCATTTCACTCTATTTATGTTGCTTGGTTATCTTCGCAATTGAGTTTATATCTCTAACATAGGGAATATACTAAAGGGTAAAGCAGGAAAGACCATGGATATTTATAAAATAAAATAAAAATTCTTAATCTAAGAGATTTTAACTATCCACCTATATATGTGGTACGGAGGGAGTAGACATATCTAATACAATTGAATACGTACCACTTGTGTAGATATCTAAAATACAAAACAAGGTTTGGACAAGTTAGGCATGATAAAGAGTGGCCAAGATTTGTCTAGGGAGAAGATAAATCTATGGGCATGGTTTATACACTTTAATTCCTCGTAATGAATAATTTATTAATTTTTCATTTCATCATAAATATTTCCTTTTTTTTTTTTCTTACAACATATTTCCGTTAATAAATTAAAGTATTAATTATTTCTAAAACAAAGAAAATTATGGTTTGTAAAAGACAAACACTTATGGGGCAATCCGAGAATTAAACTCGGGACTTCTCACACCCTAAGCGAGAATCATACCACTAGACCAATTGTCGGTTGGTAAAAATTATTTCAATATATAATAGTGGTGGTAGTAGTAATGGATGGTGAAAGCTATGGCGGGTGTTGGTGAGTGGTGGAGGTGGTAACAATGGTGGTGGTGGAAGAAATTGTGGAGGTGGATAGTTTTAGTGGTGGTGGGTAAATGAAGCAAAAAAAGAAAAAAATGACGGGTAACATTATATGAATGATGTAGTTGGTTTTTTTTGATACGATTAATAAAAGTAGGTGCTAAATGATACCAAACCATACATAACAAAATGATTATGAACATTGGATCAAACGGTGCCCTGCTATCTTTGGTAACCGATCATGTGAATCATTGTTTTTAGTATTACAATAAAATTAATTACAATACAAAAGAGAATATAGCAAAAAAAATATTAGAGAATAAATTAATTAACGACCTAAGTTTGTTCAACTTTATACATGACATTTGCGATTAATCGCCCAACATCCTTCGAGGGATGCGGTGGTGTTGTGTTTCAGACGGGCATTCGTGAGTAGTAATATACTTTGTTAATTTTGTGCCGCTACAAAACTGGTAACACTATAAAGTATAAGATGCGGTTGATCGTCTTAATGTTAAAATAAACTCGATTAACATACATGACAATTTAAATAAAAAACACTGGGATGTCACGTTATATAATAACTACTCTAAATTACATATTTAACATCAAGATTTTGCCTTTCAATAGATAAATCTATGGTTGTATTGAGATCTCGTAAGTAGTTCTCAAGTTGGCGCTTGGCTTTCTGAATGATTTTGAATACAATGAAACGCTCCCTCTCGGTTTCTCTAAGGAAAACCGAAACCTTCTTAAAAAAATAAAATAATAAATCGAACAACAGTTAGATGGAGCGCCATCACTACCACTGTAAACTTCTCTGAACTGCTACATATCCAATGAACTTTCCACATATTAATTTGGTGATTTCGTCCTATCGTAATTCTTGATAAGGCATGCTATTAAAACTCTAATGACGATTTTTGAAGGTATTTTCATATTATGAAATTCTCTTATAGGTGTTGTTTTATGCAAGTATTGTTTCAACTTGGGTTCTTCTATGTTTTTGTATTAAGTTGATGATTTTTTAAATTTGAATACATGTTTAGATAACATAATTTGATACATATAAGATATTCTCTTTGTAACACCGGTGTTATTCTATTATTTTTACCCATTGACACTCTATAATGATCCCATATTTGTAGACATTATTTGACCAATGTTGGGGTATTTGTTTAATCTCAAGGCTGGTTAAACCTTATGTATTTTCTACAAATTGAAGGCGATATAAGTTTCTGTCGGATTATTTTCCGAAACGAATGATACTTCTTCAAATGGTTAGTTCAATTTATATCGACACAGACATCAATATGACTATATATGTTCTTTAGTGTTCCAAATTAATTGAGTAACACTAGATGTGAGAATGCCACTCATGCAAAAAAAAAAATCCATGAATTTGTTCAATTTTGTGCTATCATTTTATGTTATCAATATGATTGAGGAATGATCTTGCACATGTTCTGATTTACTTTTAGAAGTTTATTTTTCATCTCACACATGTATATCTTAGTCTTCCAATATCCAAGAGTTCTCTAATTTTATAAAACTCTCACATTTGCACAAAAAGAATAGTCTATAGTAGGGAAAATATTATGGGTCTCTGCTTCACGCCGTAGAGTCTTAGTTATCAGTAATGAGTTCATAAATGTCATGGAATTGGGTTGGCAGATTAGGCATATTTATTGTTAGAGAAAATATTTTCTTTGAAGTTAAAATTACTGTTGGATGAAATAGTAAACGAGATAATATCTATTTTATTTTATTTTTAATTTTCAAGCTGGGACAACATTGTTACTGAATACTAAATAGAAATAACATGCTTAAGAAAAACAAAAAGGTAACTAATCATTTTCCTGGCCGAAACCTCTTTGAATATCAAAACTATTTCCCGTGGAAAAAATAAAATAAGCCGAATGCAAACAATGTCGCATTAGAGAAAAAGGCATCCCGTGCCGTTACGACATGGGTTAAGCCCTAGTCTATTATAAAGAAAAATAGTATAATACGAAAACGGAAAAACACAAGACACCAGAAGTTCTATTAACGAGGAAACTATAATAGCAGAAAGACCTCGGGATCCCATCCAGATTTGAACATCAAATTGTATTAAGCCGATATAGACACTAGCCTACAATCATGCTTCGAACTGGAATTTAGTTGAGACTGAATCCACACTCCAAGCGATTAAGTTACACTCGCGCTTCTTATGTCTCTTGAACCTCGCAACACTTTATTGGTTCCCTTAGCTGACGTCCTTTACAACCTAAGAGTTATTTTAGCCTAAGTGAAGACATTCAATACCAATTTGCCTCTAACAGATAAGCTTATTTAAATTCCCTTTAGATCAAAGATCAATGCTTTGTTTGCAATAAACAAAGCTATCAAACCTCACAAATGTGGAACACTTAAACTCATTTAGCTGAGAATCTTGGATTCTTAACCACTTCTCAAGAATAACCGTGAACTAATCAATTAAGAATAATTTTCAGACATCTATGTTGAGGAATAATAAAGTCTAAGACAAAGAGAACTTTGTGGTTTGTTTGTATCTTGCCTGAAAGAGATTAAGAGAACCTTGATAACAGAAAATCAAGACCAGGATACACGAACTATCAAGGTAAAGATAGTCGGACATGGCTTCACAAATCCCCAATTGAAGTCTTTAAGTTGTAGATCTAATTATGTTTCTCAGAGGAAACCTAGATTGATAGAGGACGACTCTAGCAATCATCTAGGACAAAAAGTGTCAAGGATTGATTTTTCCAGTTGAAAGAGCATCTCTATTTATAGATGTTCAAGATTGATGGTTGCTTAGAATTAAAGTTAAGATAACTTGAGATTCAAGCAAACACTTTCTCTGTTTAGGTGAAACTCTAATTAGGGTTTCAAGTAAGCATGTGAGAAGTTAGTTTTGAAATCACATAAAAGAATATACACATTGGTCCGGTTACGGAACCGTGTATAATGATGTTTGGAAAATATGCCTTATGAACTTAAACAATATGATGTTCATTCAAAAACTTAAGAATTTAATCATGATCCACATAGACAAAGTGTTTATCGATCAACGATGTCTTGGAGGTGTTTATGAGAGTCATTACAATGCTAAACATATTTAAAAAAAAAATTATTTGAGCATCTGTTAAATATTCGCTGAGACTGTTGGTGAAACGGTTCGTGAACCATATAGGTTGTTCATGAATCCCGAGCGCAACAGTTCGTGAACCAGGTTGGCCAACTATTTTGTGACTCGTGAACTCAGATGACAATAGTTTACGGGTCCGGTTCTCCAACCGTTAGCCTATCACTAAATTTAGATCACCGTGGTTCGTTAACAGGGTTGGTGAATTATCCTCTTCCGAACTGTAAGGTTTGAGAACTGGTTTTCCAACCTTCTTGTATTACAAAAACTCAGATTTCTAGGGTTTGTGAGATGATTCGCCAACATAACCTAAGCCGAAATTACAGAAGTTCTGAATTTCTCTCTTTGATGTTTGAAACATTCTCAAATAATAAATCATTGCTTGGGAAATTTTCAAATTCAACAAAATTAATTCTTGAATAATAAATTGTTCCGAACTAATATTGTTAAGGACCGTTGAATATCCAATGCTTGAATCATATTTTGAGATGATTAACAAGACAAGCTTGACTCGAAATTTCTTTTTTTCAACAAATTTACCGAAGTCATACGACATAGTCTCGGATAGATAAAATGGTAATTTAACAAGATGATCAATAAATGCACCACCAGATCCAGGGATTTCATAATTCTCTTCCATGACTGATTTAATAAAATCTGTAGAAGAAATTCTATCTAAACCTCCACCAGGTTTAAAATCCCTTGAAATGTTTCCAGGGCTTGAAAAGAAGCTTGAGAGCTTATCTCTTGATGTTGAGTTATACCTCCAGAAAGAGCAAGAATCTCTTGACAGGCTAAATCAAGTTATGATGAATAATATTCATGTTGAGGTTGATATTGATTTACTAATTAGTGAGAGCAATGCTCATCCTCTGCGTAATCCAATTGGTTGTGATAAACTAAACGAATTACAAGAGAAGTTTAAATCTCAGTCATCTGAGTGTATCACCTCAAATCATGAATTGATTCGTTGCTCAATTCCTGATAGGGCTGCACAAGAACCGGCTGAAAGACCTGGACCGGAGTGGAACCGGAATTACCGGACTGGAACCAGACCAGAACCGGTCTAGCCGGTACAAACACCGGTACTAGAAGTTGAGAACCGGTCTAGAATGGTACTAGAAGTTGAGAACCGGTCTAGATCGGTACAAACACCGGTTCTTGGGGAGGACCGGACTTGAACCGGACCATATGTACCGGTGATTATTAGCCGTTAAGATCTAGCTAGGTTTTTAATCGTAGTCGTCCATACTAGGTATAGACTATTGACTATCGAGAGAAGAATCAGTTCACTCTCATTTTTCTTCTTCTTTTTTTCTCTCTGAAAAAGCAGCGGCAACCCTCTTCTTTTCTGTGTTCTTCAGGGTATCATCGATTCACCATCTCTATCAGGTAATTCAACAGTAGACGACAAGAATCAGTTCGATTTGTTCTTCTTTTTCTTCACCATATCTGGTTTGTTCTTCTTCTTCACTATCAGTTCGATTTAGGGTTTGTTAGTTTGATTTAGGGTTTGATTGTAGATTGATTTAGGGTTTTTTCGATTTGGTGGAGAAATTGAATATGAAGATTTGATTTGGTGTTTTACAGGATTTGGAACCTTGGGTTGGAGTCGGATTTGGAGATAGGGGGTTATGTAATTAAGAAAGGAGATATGGTGGTGGTTAGAGATTAAAGAGGATAAACCTTCTTCTTCACTTGTTTTTCTTCTTCTTTTGTTTTTTTTAAGAAACTAATTGCATGTGTGATTTAAGATTTTACGATTTGGGTTTTCTGTTGAAATCAAACAACAAGATTTTGTAATTAAATTTTTGTAATGAAATAATAGATGATTTTTGTAATTAGAGTATGAGAATAGGTTTGGCTACAACTCAATTTGGTTTTGGGCGATTTGTGGGGTTTTATGATCTGAGAATGAATATATCTGATGCTTGGATTGAAGTGGATTGATGGTGAATGGGTTCTGCTTGAACTTCTGATGCTGGTGGTGTAGATGGATTATGATGTAAATTCTTATTTTATTGTATGAATTGTTACAGATTAACAATGGTAGTGCATTGCTAGGTGTTTTATTGTATGAGTTGAGATGATATTTACAATGAATATTGAATAAAAAGAGCTAGATGAATGCTAGGTTGGGTACACGATGTAATTGTGGTACAATTGATCTTTGCTCATCCTACAGTTATGATGATTTTGGAGGTAAAAACCCGGTAACGGACTTGTACCGGACCGGTACAACACCAGGTACAAATACAGGTACCGGTCCTCAAAAAGAGGTATCGGTCAACACCGGGTACATACACCGGTTCCATAAGAGAATCGGGCCGTACCGGAGTATGTGCATCCCTAATTCCTGATACTTCCTATCAAGATAGTAGTATTGTATTCTTTTATGAAGAATCTAGGACGTCTTTTTTTATCAAAAGAGTTTCCCTTCGCAGTACTAAAAACTATCTGCAGAAACTGTTTTTTATAGGTTGGAAAACAAGAAACCGGAAACACAAATCTCTTTGGGTTCTCTTGAAGTTCTTTGATAGACTTATAAGAACAGTTCCTTGGATGTTTCTCAACACTACAAGATTTAAGAGTTGTTGGAAAGAAACTCTTTCTTGGTGCCATGGTGAGCAAGACATTGTTCACCTCAACACAACTTGTTTGTGTTGAAAGTGCATCCTCACCAAGAAATGTCATGCTATGTATACGGTGAGGGAAGCACAATAACTGGGGCGCACAAATTATATTCGGTAAGGATGTAGAATTGAATTGGACTTTTCTAAAAAGGTATTCTATAAACTTGAGCAAGTTTTATGTTTTCATTACTTGTTTGAGTACTTCTAATGGTCCATGTACCTTGATTATCGTTCATGTCTACCTAACTTGATCTGTGTTTAAGGTTCTTAAATGTTTAGGTTTGAAAAAATTAGTTCGGGATGTTTGGAATTCATGGTACACATACCAAGTATGTATAACATCATTTAAAACCAAAATCCAGGGGTTTAAGTTCGCAAACCCCGTCTGCAAACTGCTCCAGGATACAAAAATTCGTTTGCAAACCCATTTGCATACATGACGTCGTTATTCGGTAAAATTATTTTGGCCATATCTATTTCGTACGAACTCGGAATGAACTCATTCTTTTTGCATTCTCTTCCTCTTTGAATCCTATTCAAAATGGAGGTGATGATTATTTAATTTGGATGAGATAGGATTGGTATTTGTCCTGTCTCTTGTTTTTGAGTGTTTTGCTCCGTTTCATTGCACTTGTTCCACTTCTCTTGGACTTGGGAACTTGGATTCACGGAGTAGTACTCTTCTAAGCTCATTTGTAGCTTTTACAAGAATGTTATTAGTGAATTACAAATAAGGAAGTTCAAGAATGGGAAGTAGTACGCATTACTATGTGATTCTTGAATGTTCACAATCATTTTATGTGAACTATGGTGCATGGTCGTTAATGACTTTGTATGTTCTTCTTTGAAAATCTTTTTATACGCCTTTTGGTAGTTATTCTTGTATAAATCCGGGCGAAAAAGATTGATTCTACTCTCTAAGGACAAATCATCTTATATGTGCATTACGAGTTTGTCTTGATGCCTAGGAAACTTCTTATGAGAATTTATTCTTGTTTTTGAGAAGGATTACTAGATTTTAGAATAGAAATTATTGTGATTACACATAGCTATGTCCAACGTTTTCATCTTCATGTTTTTAGATTTATTGGTATTAAATTCTAAAAATATTTGGAGGATGATGTTATTGCAGTATTAATCTTTATGATTTTGTGATATTGCAATATTTTTATGGGATATGTATTGTTTGCATCCGTGAACTTGAAGGTCCCATATGTTGTAAAATGTAAAGTCGTTCATGAATTGGTATTCGTATTAATGAAAGGATGAATGGACTTTAGACAAATACAAAAGTTATGCCTATGCAGTCATTTACTTGATGGAAAATAGGATAAAATATTTTGCGTGACAAGGATAAAGTCTATCATGTCATTATGCATATAGTGATGGAAAGATAGAATAGATCCTTCTATGTATTCCGCGGTATTGATCTTCTTTGATCCATTCTTTTTGTATTACTGTGAAGGCTCCATTGTGTATCTTATGTTGAGCACGATACAACTAAGTCGATTATTCTTGTTGGATTTGTTGGTTGTTCCATAAGATGCTATATGTTGAGCATTATGAACTAAATTAATCATCTTGGTTGGTTATTTAGTTATTTGCTCCGAAAGTCTTCTTTTGTCGAGCAAAAGTTTTGACAGTTAAATTGATTACTTTCGTGATTAGTTTGGTTGTTTGTATTCCAATTAGATTAATTATGGATACTCTTGTAATTAGTCTAGTTGAGTTTTCATATATTCCACAAGTTCTTGTGTTAAGTATACGAACGACTATACTAACCATGTTTTATTGGTTAATGTAGTCATATATTCCGTAAGGTTTTCTTTATGTTGAGTATGTGAACGATTAAGTTAGTCATCTCTGTATGATTACCTTAGTCGTAGCTCCGTAAGTTTACTTGAGCACAATCAATTAAATTGATCACTTTTGTGGTTTTATTTAGTTGTGTATTCCAATTAAATTAATCATGAGTTTACTTGTGATTAATTTGATTGAGCTTTGGATATAGAAAATCATTTTCCTTTGGTTTTTGGTGTCCAATTAAAAATCCTTCTTTTCTTTCGAAATTAAGGTCGCTCTTGTTGTTCTCTCGGGAATGACATCAAATGGGGGAGAGTTCTTTTGAACTTGTTCTTAATGGTAATATCTTGCGGGGTATGCGGCTGTGGAATTTTATAGGGGTTATCTTGTATCTTAAAACTCCTTGATGAATCCATTTAGCTTCGGATTTATGATTGCATCTAAATTAAGATGGTATGTATTTTTTATTTTAGTCTATGAAACGTCTCTTCTCGAAAATTTCATTAGGATCCCGTTCTCGTACATTTCCCAATTTTATTGACAAAAAGGGGGAGAATTATTGTGTAGTTCTACTACATATACATATGGTTTTCGGATCATTGTGTAAGGGGGAGTGGTTTCCATGTGAGATGGAGTATTGACTAAGGGGGAATGATACATATCACCATAGTATTATAGTTAAAGTCGTGTACTATGTCACTGTATAATAATGATCGAGAATCTCGATTTATCTCATTGTTATAGCTACGAATCTTGAACAATGGTGATGCTAAACTTACAACCTTTGGGATCATTGGAGTACTTGGAAGGAAAAAGATTTCAGGGAACGTTGAAGATTAGACTACGGAATAGGAGCCACTAAAGTTTATCTTTTTTGTATTCCATATGTATTATAATTTTGTCACTAAAATTGACAAAAGGGGGAGATTGTTAGAGCATTGCTCGGTCGACCTCGCATGCGTTGCTATATCAAGCATGTTTGTCAATGTTAGTGATCAAAACTATGAGTCTTGATTTCTAGTATATTATAGCTAAGTCTCGGACTAGGATAGAAAAGTATAGTTGAGCTCAAGGACTTCATGGAGATTCATCATACAACGATGAAGATCTACTCAAGGAACCGTGGAACTTCATCAAAAAAAAAGGTATGTGGAGACTTGAACTTATCTATCACTCAAAAGTCTATCTCTTCTATCTCCTACTTCTTATGAGACAAAAGTAGTATGCTATATAGACTGGATCATACACATTTGATATTTCGAGCCGAGTATATCTCGCCTATCTATATCTCGAAATCATGTGTTGGTAAAGTGTTTCGCTTTGATCGGGTTTATCTTCACCTAATGACGAAAGTCATATTGTTTCAATCACTTTGAAAATCGCTTTGACGAGAAATAGTGTAACAACTATATAACGTCCTCTAAGAATGTTTCAATGGTTGGAATGAGAGTTTAGGTCTTGTAGATGGGGAAAAACGATTTGCTGGTTTTTAAGGAATTGAGGAGACGACCGTACGGAGGAGACTCCTCGAACCGAGCGAAATGTTAAACCTCACACAGATGCACCGCTGCAAAGGGGGTGCTTTAGATTCGAGAGATCAATCTGTAGTACTCCGGCCTAAATCAAGACAATGACCGTTCCAGAGTAAATTCGGTCACAAGAGAGGATGGGTTGATCTGTAGGAGGGAAGCTGAGAAATGTGCGGAATCAATGGTAATCAAAGATTGTGGGTGTGTGAATTATGAATATGATAAGCTCTGAATGATTGAAATTGCTCAATTGAGAGTAGTTGCTCAATTGATGAGTTGATGATCTCGTGTATTCAGTTTGACGTGATATTGATGATACTGATGATGCTGATGATTCAATCATGATTCAGAGACATATTTATATTGCTGGAATTTTAGACACCATGATTCCATGAAGTGTGACAGTTGATGGAATCAAGGAGTGGGGAAGTGGAGATCGTGTTTGAAACCAGTTGCTCAACGTGTGGAGACTTGGTCGATTTTCCACCCACTACCTCGTGAATTCCTTCAACTGATTGCACGACTTGCTCACATTCTATCGTGTGTCTGAACACACGTGTCGTAGACCGCCAGACCAAAACTATAAGTCATATCCCCCCAAGTGACACGATTGACGTCTCGTGGTTTGATGGGACGATGATTCCATGTAGTTGAACATGATGTTCTGAAACTCATGAATTGAACATGTCATGAGACAGAGGTATAGTTCTTATGATGAAGTGAGCAAGTATTGCTCATTCGATGGATCGTTGAATATTGATTGTTGAACCAATATTCCTTGGTTTGAGCAAATATTTATCATCTGATCAAGTGTTGCTCATGTGATGAATTGTTGAATATTTGATCGTCTGAGCATGTGTTGCTCATCTGATGACTTATTGGCAGCGTACCAAAAATATTAATTAGAACACTGGTGTAGAACCGAGCATAATTAATAAAATTAATGACCATGAGGCCGTCGTAAAATTATTAAGGTTGGAATCTGGAATGATGATCCTTGGATTCATAAACCCTAAATTGATCAATTGATGATCAATTCATGGTTCGTCAGAAGTTTAACCATGGGACGAAGGAGGGAGCGACTACATGGGACCGTGGATCAACCATGTAGTGTCCATATGCTCACGTGAGCAAATACGAAGAACTACTGAAGAGTTGACGATTTGTTGGTGTAAGAATGATTAAATGCTGGCTTAATCATTTATTCAAAATACTCGTCTGAGCCTTAGGTGAGAAAACCTAATTAATTATGACGAGGCGAGGGACCGACCATGGAGTCATGAAACCGGCCCTGGGTTTTCACGTGACCTCCTGACGATCACTTCATGAAAATCCAAAGTGTTTGGAAGAGTTTTGGACCTAATATGAGCAATTGTGCAAATTAGGTCAAAACTGTGAAAATTGATGGGACCGGCTTCCGTGAGCCAAAGAGCCAATCTTGGTCGGTCAAGATAGCGTGCTCGTGTCCCCAAGGCGTCCGCGTCTCAGTCCTGAGAATTTTGATATTTTCTGGCGTGCAATTAAGCATCCATTCGAGAAAATATGCCAAAATTAGGGTTTCGACGAAACTAAGGAAAACACCATGAGATGATGAAAAATAATTATAAAATAAGGAATGAGGAGGCGTGGGACCGCCGTGGTCAAGGAACGGTCGGCCGGCCGTGACCACGGTCCCGTGGTGCCTTTTCCTTAATTTTATAATATTTTGATGATTTTATGAAAAATTCATGAATTTTGAGAAATTTGATGAATTTAGGGAGTTTCCATGAATTGAAGGAGTTTTCATGAGTTCATGGAAGCAAAATATTAAAATAATAAAAAAACACGGGCGTGTGGGACCATGGAGGCATGGCCGGCCGGCTATGGCCGGTACCACGAGTTTTTCATAATTTTTTAATATTTTTAGGTATTTTTGATGATTTGAGGGAATTTTTCCTAATTTGAGAGAAATACCATAAAATCAAGGAATTTGATGAATTCAAGGAAAAATAGGATAAATAATAATAAAATAATAAAGCAAAGGGCGTGTGGGACCGGCTAGGGCATGGCCGACCGGCTAGTGGCCCGGTCCCACAAGTTTTCATAATTTTATTTTATTTATTATTATATGATGATTTGTGCAAAAATACCATGAAATCAAGGAGTTTTTCATGAAATTAGAGAAATAATAATAATAAAATAATAAGGAACCGTGGGGTGTGGGGCCGGTTGAGACCAAGGCATGGCCGGCCAGCCAATGGTCACGCCCCACACTCCTTTCCTTAGTTTTATATTATTTTTTATGGATTTATGGAAGTACCATGAAACCGAGGAGTTTCGTCGAGACGAAGGAGATTTGATAAAATGAGAGAATTTTCATCAAATCATGGAAAATAATTTAAAATGCATTAAAAATATAAAACTGGCGTGGGATTGACCACGACACGGTCGGTCGTGTGTCCGTGCTCCCAGCATCATGGTCAATATTTTTAATTATTTATTATTTTCTTCTCTATTTTGCATAGGTTCATCGTTTCGTTGTATTTTTGAAATACTCGTTCGTGCGGTGACTGTTAGTGTATCGTCGTTGAATACACCTTCACCATTTGAATCGGGGCTTACTTAAAGGTAGCTCAGATGCCCGGTTGTTGATTATTTATTACTAATTGTGGAATTCGGTGGAGAATAATTCACAAAACTGAGTAATAAGATGTTTATTATTAATTCGTAAGATCAGCTGAGGATTCGACTACGAATTCAGAATAATAAAGTGAGCATTACCATTCCATGGGATCGTAGATTCGACCATAGAATCAAAGTAATTAAGATTTATCTATTACCATTTATGAGACCAGTTGTGGATTCGATCATGAAATCGGAGTAACGAGATAATATAGTTATTGCTATTCTATGAGATCAAGCTGTGGATTCGATCATAGAATCAGAACAATTGTTTATTTCCATTCCATGGGACCAGTCGTGGATTCGACCATGGAATAAGAGCAATAATAGATTATTCTGGGAATTCAGTAGTGAATGTCACGGCAGAATTAACCTTAATTAGGAATAATTAACTTTGTGGCTCTATACTAGCAGAGCAAGCTGTCTAAGAGCATTAATTATCCGATATGAGCTTGTCGGTAAGTCATATCCTTTATATAGTCAGGGTAAACTTGTTGTTTGTTCCTGAAGACGTTATCGCTCTATACTAGCAGAGCAAGCTGTCTAGGAGCCGTCCATCTCGTGATATTATACAGAAATAATCACTGAAAGTATTCAGTATTCATGAGATATGTCGTTGTCCAGTCGTGAGACTACATATCTACATGTACTCTAAGAGAAAGTACTCTCCGTTGAGAATTCGATGAGAGACCCGTGTCTCGATACTCACGTCTGATTGCTGAATCAGAGCTTCGTATAATTACGAGTTTACGATTTTAGCCTTTGTCGAAAATCCACCATCTACAGGTCTACATAACCAATGATGGATATAAGCATTGTGTGGAAACATATGTGCATAAGTCCTATTCCTTAATCCGAAGTTTGCGAACTTTGTTGATTAAGACAAACCGGAGGAATTGGCTTTGCCAAGTCCGCGAACTCAGTCCGCGAACTGAAGGAAGTTCTTGTTCCGAGAATTTCTGCTGGGATTCCAAATTCGTTCGTGTAGTACAAGTCCGCGAACTCAGTCCGTGAACCTAGTCCACGAACTGGCGGAAGTCTCCTTTCCGAGATTTTATGCTGAGTTTGGAAAACTCTGCCGGTTGTCTTAAGTCCGCGAACTTGCTTAGTACTTGAGTGGGTTATGATCTAAAGATGTGCTCTGAACATGAAACTTAAATTACTAAGGAATGCAGTATGCAAACCGTGGCTATAAAGTTCATAAGCCGATTCAATCGAATCGAATCATCTTTGTTTCAATTGTGTCTTGTGTAGTTACATAAGATCTCATAGCAATTGAACAACTCTCTAACTAGTTAA
Organism: Papaver somniferum; assembly: GCF_003573695.1. Taxonomy (NCBI): domain Eukaryota; kingdom Viridiplantae; phylum Streptophyta; class Magnoliopsida; order Ranunculales; family Papaveraceae; genus Papaver; species Papaver somniferum. The sequence goes on from NC_039360.1 coordinate 97,770,121, forward strand.
TTTGAGTCAATTGAACTAGTTATGGTGAAGAAGAACAAGGTTAATATGAAATGCTCATATGGTTGACCTTTTGGGTTACTATGTTGAACCAACATACACGTACATGTTTGGGCACGGTTTCACAAACCCAGTAAACATATATCTCAAGTGTGTGTGACAAGATAAGTTTTCGATCTAACGGTTGAGAAATTTTAGCTTGAATCTAAATCAGGTTTTCTTCTAACGGTGAATATTGATTGCTTTGTAACTAAGGCAAAACCCTGATTTGAAGACTATATATAGGAAACATCTAGAATTGGGAAAAACTAATCCCCACACGTCTGTGTGATACTAGTGCGCTCTTTAGAGTCGATTATCCTCTAAACCTTTGGTTTTCTTCTCTAAAACCAGGTTAACGACTTAAAGACTTCATTGGGATTGTGAAGCCAGAACGATACTACTTTTATCGTAGTTGTGTGATCTGATCTTGCATCTTCTATCGTACGAGTACAATCTATTGATTGGCTTGAGATCGTGAGAGTTCTCAGATAGGCAAGATAAAAGAAGTCACAAAAATCTTCGTCTCACTGTTTGTGATTCCTCGACAATCTACTTGTGTAGTCAAGAAAGATCGTTGAGAGGTGATTGATTAATCTAGGCTGTTCTTCGGGAATATAAGACCGGATTTTTAATTGGTTCCTGTTCACCTTGATTTTATATCTTAATACGGAACAAAAACCTAGGATTTTTTGTGGTAGACAGATTTATCCTTTGATAGACTTTTCTGTGTGAGACAGATTTGTTTATTATCAAGTCTGCGATTTTGGGTTGCAGCAACTCTTGGTTGTGGGTGAGATCAGCTAAGGGAATCAAGTGCGCAGTATCCTGCTGGGATCAGAGGTGTAGGAGTACAACTGTACCTTGAATTAGTGGGAGACTGATTGGGGTTTAACTATAGTCCAGTCCGAACTTAGCTCGGAGTAGGCTAGTGTCTGTAGCGGCTTAATACAGTGTGTATTCAATCTGGACTAGTTCGCGGGGTTTTTCTGCATTTGCGGTTTCCTCGTTAACAAAATTTATGGTGTCTGTGTTATTTCATTTTCCGCATTATATTGTTTATCTTTATAATTGAAATAATACAGGTTGTGCGTTAAAGTTTAATCGATTAGAGATCCGACCTTGTGGTTGTTGATTTCATTGATTAACACTTGGACATTGGTCTTTGGTACCGTCCAAGTTATTCCTTGTATTTGATAAAGACTCGTTATTGTTTTTAGCTTGAGTAAAAATCAAATCAAGAGAGAGATATTAACTCCTTGAGATACTTTTATCTAGATTGAGTCTGACTGTCTAGTTGATTCTCTAGCAAAGTATTTCAGAGTTAGTCCATACAGGTTGCTAAGCGAAATATTGGGTGGCGTTGTTAGACCCCCGCTTTTTCAGAATTTAAGGATCATAATCGCATAAAGTAAAACAAAACTAATTCCCAAACAGTCTGATACTTAATAGATGAAAACTCTCATATAATACGATTATATTAATGTGTTGCTTTACAAATAAACAAAGAAAACATATATATAAAAGATCCATAAACGTTCTTAATCTGCTAAAGTTTCAAACTACGAAACGATTATCTTCATGCGCGCCATCTCTTCTGAAAACTGAAACTGAAGTGGGAACAAGTGAGCACATCATCCCACAAGGGGGCTGAGTGGTTATCATTATAACATTCAAGTAATCACTAAAATGCATCACATTTCAACTAAAGAAAAACGTTAAACATCTTTTACACGCAACATAAAGCAGAATATTGCTTCAATTCAAATCCCAGATATTACATCCATAGTGGTAATATCCGTGAAAGATCCATCTCCGGATGGATCTACGAGAATATAATTAAACAACCTAAACATATGTTATCCCAACCTCCTCTCACTCAATGGAGGAGAAGATGTTAGGAATAACTCCAGTCTCAAATGATAGCATGATTCCAGGTACCGTAAGATATTATCATGGAATGCGTACACCTCATAAAACCCAATGCCACCATCTAAGTCTAGAATATAATAAGATTTTGATTACTATGATCTGACCCCGCACAACATGTTCACGAAAGGCCCGGTCATTGTTCGTAGACCGAAGTCACCGAATAATAACCATATCCAGTCATGAACCTAGAATTTCTTCTTAAGTCAGGATCATGGTAACCCAGTCATACTGCTAAGACTGCACAATCAAGTATAATATGCACATGAGTGACTTTTCCAAATAAAATAATATATATAATAATCAACCGGGGTAAAGCCGGACTACTAGGTAATAATCAACCGGGGTAAACCCGGACTACTATCTTAAGACAATAAAATGTAATAATATTTATCCAGGGTAAAGATGGGATACTAGATAATATTCAAACAACGTAGCATTGCCCTACTAAATTTAGCCAAGACCTATGGGGAAACACAGACACTCTTCGTGGGGAAACCACCCAACGCATATTACACAACATACCCATTGAATTAAAAATAATATGCTTACATAAATTAAAGACTCATCATGCTCGCAGATAACACAAACTTAATGATTAAAAGAAGGTTACAAAGTTCCCACCTGAATTGATGACAAGACATGCCTACCTTGAGATCCACGATCCATGATTCATCCTTTGAATCGATCGTTGTTATTAAATACTAACTGTTAATCACACAATCACTCAAAGAGATTAGCCAAAAGGCTCACACAAGGCTCGTCACATAATTTGATACAATTTCTCTAATTATAAGCCAAGTGAACTATCTATGGTTCTAAGCCCATTAATGGTTCTACCTCTTATTATTCTATACCTTTAGTATACCTAAGAGTTTACTAATCCAATTAGATTGGTTCTATAGTCCATTAGATGTGTCTTAAGAATATCTGGAACTTTAAAGAAGGAACCAAAGGCTAGTTCAGACCATAAGGGTCTAATTTATCAAAATAAGAAAACTATGACCAATCCCAAGTCCACTAAACAAGCCCATTCATTTAAGGTCCACTTCACTCGGGTCAACTAACAGTCAACGTCCAAGGTCAGGTCAATAGTCAACTGGTCCAGTCATGGTCAAAGTCTAGGTTAAGAGTCAAACAAGAACCGGTCAAGGTCAACTCAATCAAGATAGGAAAAACTCGATGAGTTAACTCAGTCCTCAAGACTGATTCAGGTGAGTCAGGTTTACATAAACTCAGTCAGACAATCTGACTAAGATGACTAACAGGCCTTCAAGAAACAACACAAGAACATGCTGAACAAATCAAAATGCAACTACATTCCTACCAACCTAAATCTATCTATTTGATTCAAACACAAGCTATCCATTCTACACAATTAATAAACTATAACACCATATCTAGGTAACACCCAACTCATTCAAATCTCTTGATCTCTATCAACACTGCCATCTTAGCTTCATCAACAACACATCCAAACTGCAGTTCATCATTTCTGTTTCTTCTCTGCATCACATGGACATTGGCATCAGCACCAACTAACCTTGGTTAACTCTAGCTGTAACATCTAACATTAATCACCAATTCCCTTGGTCACAACTACAACCCCAAATCATCTGGAACTGCATACTCTGAGCTTAAACCAAATGCACATGCAATTACCCTTACAATGTATATTGCATTATCTTCATATTTGAAACTTCAATTTAACCTCAGCAGCCCATTCATATCACTAACAAAATTCATAATTCATCTTATATCTTCAACACAACCAATTGCCACTGCATTTAGAACATCACCCTCTTCTTACTACTCCAGCACTTCCATAAACCAAAACTCTAGCACCCTGCAACCCAGCACAACACCCTGACTTAATCTCATTTACTTTTTCCTCTAAACTTCAACTACAGTTCCAACTGCATCAACACTATCAAGTCCTTGCTCTTATCTGAAGATACATATCCAACTCCTATACTTTATTCATACTCTTCTCTTCTGCAACTCAACCCCAATAATCAAACATTACCCCCAACTGCAATCCCTAATACACAAACAATACCATCTCTAGCAACAACAACTCCTGAGCAACCCAACCAGCACCACTAGTTCAGCCAAAACAAAACATAACTTCTTCACAGTCTCAAGCCAAGACCACAACCATACTAAGTCAACATCATCACTACCAATGATTCAATCTCCATCTCCACCAGCAACATTTACATCTTTATAAACATCTAAGTTTCTAACTTAGGAACCCTAATTCCAAAATTGGGGAAGAACGGAAACCCTTATTTTTTTTATTTTTTTTATCAGCAAAGAAGAAGTTGTATTGATCAAAAATAGAGGGTATAAAAGGATTATACCACCCTAAGCCAAGATACAAAGAAAAAAAAGAACAAATCCTACAGACATGCAAAGCTCAAAAAAAAAAAAAGTCTAAAAAGACTTTAATAGCTCCAACAAAATCCTAATCAACCATAGAAAGCTGAGTGCCAATTATGCATAACATCTGTAGAAGAAATATGCTCAAAATCTTTAATACCTAAGGACCAAGAGTAAATACAGTATATGGACTTATTAGTGACTGCAGTTTCATTGCTGACTTTTCCATTAAACACTCTTGCATTTCTTTCTTGCCAAATGCTCCAAACAATAGCTGCAGGGATTAAGTTCCATAAAGTTGTTAAATCTGCATAAGAATGAGATAAATTCCAAGCTTGAATATCAGTTGCATTGTGCTCAGGCATTGAGAAGAACCAATTTAGCTTCTCCAGAAAACAACTCCAGATTTTCTTGGCAAAAGAGCAATGCAGTAACAGATGTGAAGTAGTTTCATGTTCAGAGCAAAAAGGACAATCAAGAGGAACATCCATACCTTTTCTTCTTAAAGAAACTCTTGTTGGAATCCTATCATGAGCAATTGTCCAGAGAAAGAAACCAATTTTGGGTGGATACTTCTGCTTCCATATAAAAGAGAAAAGAACATACTCTTGATCAGTTGAATCTATAGTGGAGAGAAAATCATATAGTGACTTAACTGTGAAATTTTTTGTTGAACTCAAAGTCCACTGAAGTTCATCTTCTAAATCAGTTTTGAAATTAAAAGACCTCAAATCATCAAGAAGGATAGTATGTTCTACAACAGCTTCTCCAAACAATCTAGAAGGAGTTCTTAGATTCCAAATAATACCATTATCACTTGCAACACCAACTTATGCTACTTTCAATTTCTTTGATCTTGAGATATTAAACAAATGAGGATAACAATCCTTAATTGGTCTATCATATAACCAACTATCCTCCCAGAATCTTGTAATTGTGTCAGAATTCACTTTGAACTTGACATGCTTAAGAAAGAAATTATTGCAGTTCATAATAGCCCTCCATATTGAATTCCCATAAGTGCACTTTGGAATTTTAGCCAACCAATCTTCCTCCCCCACTCCATATTTATCAGATACAAGGTTTCTCCATAAGGCATCTTTTTCATTTGCAAATCTCCAAAACCATTTACTAAAAAGAGCTTGATTCATTTTTTTAAAATTTTTAACACCCAAACCTCCAAATTTCTTTCTTTTGCAAAGAGCAGGACATTTAACCAGATGCAACTTCTTTCTTCCAATGTTGTCATGCCACAAAAAATCCCTCACAATCTTCTCAAGCTTCTTACAAACTGAAGCTGGCATTTCAAATAAGCTCATATAATACACAGACAAGCTAGCAAGGACACTGTTAATAAGAGTAATTTTACCTGCTCTTTTTAGAAGAATCTTATTCCATCCAGCTAACTTAGCAATAAATTTATCAATGATTCTATCCCATTTGGCTACTCCTCTGGACTTGTCACCTAATGGAAGACCTAAATAAGTAGTAGGTAAACAGCCAGAGTAACAACCTAGAATATCACAAAACTGAGATAAATTACCTTCATAACCAACACCATAAATATGACTCTTTGAAAAATTGATTTTAATACCAGTTAAGAGTTCAAATGAAATAAGAAGTAATCTGAGATTCTTCACTTGTTCAATATCGGCATCTAAAAAGATTAAAGTGTCATCTGCAAATTGCAAATGACTAATAAGCATACTTGCATCATTCACTTTAAATCCAGATAACAAACCTTGGGTTTGAGCTTGCTTAATCATATAAGTGAGAGCTTCACCAACCAGAAGAAATATGAATGGTGACAAAGGATCACCTTGCCTGATGCCTTTCCAACTAGTAAAAAACCATTTGCACTACCATTGATTAACACAGAAAATTTCACAAATTCCACACAACATTTAACCCATTTTCTCCATCTTGTTCCATAGCCCATAAGCTTAAGAATTTCATCTAAGAACTCCCAATTGACATGACCAAAATCCTTCTCAAAGTCCACTTTACATAAAAGACATGGTTTCCCATATTTTAATCTAGAATCAATGAGCTCATTAGCTATTAAAACCCCATCCAAAATCTGTTTTTTCTTGATGAATGCAATCTGATGCTGAGAAATGATAGAAGGAAGAGTTTCTTTGAATCTTTCTGCCATCATTTTAGAAATGACTTTGTAAGCACCATGAACTAAGCTGATTGGTCTTAAATCCTTAATTTCTTCAATAGTATCCTTCTTTGAATCAGGGCTATAAAAGTGTTTTTAAGCCTCCAATCAAGAAAACCTCTAACCTGTAAGTCCTTCACCACCAACATGAAGTCATGCTTAATAATGTCCCAAAAAAACATATAAAAGCTCATTGGGAAACCATCTGGTCCAGGAGCTTTATTCTGACCAAGTAATTTAATAGCATTTAAGCATTCCTCTTCATCAAAATCCTTCTCCAAATTAGCACATACATCTTCAGTGATTGTGTTAAAATGCATTCCTTCCATATTGACATGTCTTTGAGAATTAGCTTTGAAAATATTCTGAAAAAAATCCAGAATGCCATTCTAAATTTCATTTTCTTTATCAGTTTGAACTCCATTAACCTTAATAGAACCAATATAACTTTTTCTTCTGTTATCATTTGCCAATCTGTGAAAATATTTTGTGTTCTTTTCATTATTTTTCATATTCTTAACTCTAGCTCTCCACTTCTCAGCTCTCACCAAAGTAAGCCTGCACCATTCTTGTTTAGCAGCAACTCTTTCATCCCACTGCTCATCAGAAAGTACATTATGAAGATCTTCTTCTATGTCCAGATTTGAGAAAATCTCCTCCAGATCCTCCAGCTTTCTCTCTAGTTCTCCATATTCTTACTTGCTCCAATCCCTTAGTTTAGGCTTCAACATTTGTAACTTCTTGCAAAAAACAAAACTTTCATTTCCTGAGACAGAGAAAGACTCCCACCAAGTTTTAATTAAAGATAAAAAATCAGGATGAGAGAACCAAAAATACTCACAGCGAAACGGAGAAGGACCACGCTTCAAACCATCACAAATAAGAGCTATAGGGCTATGATCAGAGACTGGTCTAGGGAGCCCTTGATGAATAACATTTGGATATTCTATATCCCAAGGAATGAAAATTAAGAATCTATCAATACGACTTCTCACACTTTGCATTTGATTATTCGTCCATGTAAAAGAAACACCAATCAACAGAAGATCAATGAGTTGATGCTTTGAGATGAATCTGTTCAATTTCTTCATGCCACCAGTAATATTAGTTCTTGTTTATATTTCATGACCAAAACGAATTTCATTAAAATCTCCACCAATGACCCAAGGATAAGTCCAGAAACTCTGAGCTTCTTCTAATTCTCTCCAAAAAAGCTTGACATCTTCAGTATAGGTGGCACAAGGAGCATAAATGCCAGTGAACATCCATTCAAAAGAAGTGCCAATAATTTTACATAAAAGTGTAATTGAATAAGGACCTATAAGAAAATCTGTAACTTCAATCTTTGAAGAATCCAAAGACAAAGAATACCTCCAGATCTCCCTTGAGAAGACGAATCAATCCATTTAACATGCTTATTTCCCCAACATCGCCAAGCAATTAAATCAGTACAACGTTGCAATTTGGTTTCTTGAAGAAGTAAAATTGAAGGCTTCCAATCTCTAACTTTCTTCTTAACAATATCTCTTCTATTCAAATCATTTAACCCTCTAATGTTCCAGCAGACAATCTTCATTAATAAACAGAATACCAGAAGAACCAAATAAAGACCAAATTAAGATGAAGAAGAATTGACACGATTTGTGTCAAAATTCTTAATATGTTCTCTAATTGCTTCCATCATAGCATCATTAATCTCCTCTTTCGGCCCCTCATAGTTAAGCCCAATTTTTGGCCCTAAATTAACCATTTGAATTAAAACATCCTCAAATTGATTTCTCAGAACTAGACATACCTTGTGTCTAAGAGTACTCCATTTTTCAGTAGATTGATGAAGTGCAGTAAATTTCTCCACCTTATGAATTGGATCTACAATCGAAATCGGCGTAGCTTCCTCCAAGCATTCCCCAACTAGTTTCTGAAGGTAAGGGATTGAAACAACATTTTCCAAGTAGTCGTTTACTTCATCCTCATTATGAAAATTTAGAGACAATACCGTTGAAGATTGAATATTATTTTCTAAAATAGCCGTTGAATCCAAATTTGAATTTTCTGAACCCGAAGATGAATTTGAGCTAGAATCCGAATCCGACCCGGATGAGTCCATACCCGTATATTTGGAGGCAAAATTTGAATTTGAATTCACCTTTGAGTTAATTTCCAGCTGTTGTACCGGTAGAGAAAATCTTCTGAATAAATCTCTACGCCTTGAATCACGCGGACGTAAAATTGGCTGTATTATATTTGGTAACTGAATATTGACCGAAACATTTTCCGGCATCTTAGAAACACAATCTTAGGAACACTGACTTTTTTGAAGAATAATTCTGGTTCGCCATTAACGAGCTTCAAAGTCTTGATGTGCACAGTAAAGGAGACTCCATTAAACTGAAACGAAAAGCTTGAAGAAGATTGAATAGCATTTTTAACCTTGATACGAATACCAGAAACATCTTCCCAACATAATTTGGACGAATGTACCTCCAAAAGACCACCAAAATGACTTCCAAGTGATCTAAATAAAGAATCACCCCAAAGATTGAATGGAACACCTTTGATCTCAATCCATGAATTATCATGCCTATTGTTAACATGTGAAACTGCATTAACAGCGTCCCACCATGGTAAAAGTCTAATTGAAGTTCCATTAAAAATCCAAAACCCTATTTTGACTAAGTCTTGTTTGATCTCCTTAGTAACAAAGAAGAAATCTCTCTTATCATCAAAAGGATATATATCAAAATTGTTTTTTGAATTCAAATCTTTTTGCAATTTCATAACCAATTTGATCCCATGTTTTGTTCTCATCTGAAACCTCAACAATCAATGATAAATCCCAGTTGCTTGACGAGGAGTTAAAAACTGATGAAGGATTTATCACTGTTGAAGAATTAACCATCGGATCCCTAATATCCCGTGGAATATGAGATTCCTCTTGAACAAACTTTGATTTCGACATAATAATACTTGAGAATGCTGTTGTGAAATGAGACCATCTGAAATCCACAAACTCTGCTGGAAAACACATCGATTTTCTTTTTTGTTGGATGAGAATGAAGCTCTGAAAAACTCACCATATTTATTTTCATTTCTTTAGAAAAGAATATGTTCATCATTTCTATGAAACGTCCGGTACCATTGTCCATAAAAGTTTTTTTTGGATTCCTTTCTCATAATATTCTTCATCCAAACAATAGCTTCTCTACTCACCAAAACTTGAATAACATCCTTTGTATTTCTGGTTTTTTCCTCCAGCATTAAACCATTTCAAACCTTTGTAACGATGAAAGATTTGTATTTGCAATTGATCGAGACTTGATAGACTGTGTTTTGCTCCTTGATTTTTTGTTTGCAACCATTTGCCAAGCATTACCATTTTCCAGATCCAAACTTGAAGATGAAGAAATCCCACATACCATACTTCCACCACGTACAACTTCAACCCACTTCTTTGTAAGACTAGTGTTTATCTTCTTTCCTTGCAAGCTCTTCCCTAAAATCTGATCTGACCACGTAACCTTTTCTCTGATCTGATTTGATGATGAACCTTTCTCCATTGTAGCCGCGCGAAAGTCGGACACTCTCTCTCTTTTTTGGTTGTTTTGTGATTTATTGCCGAAACCCTAATTCTTTAAGAACTCAAAATTAAACTTCATATAACCATTTAGACTTCAATCAAACACAGACCCATATACTAATTCAATCAAATAACAACAATCCCAAGAAGGAAATCAAATTAATTGAAACCCTAAATTACCTTGTTCTGTGATTCTTCATAAGAACAGCTTCAGAACTTTAATTAAACACCAACCCATTCGATCTGCATCCAATAAGAACTCAAAACTCCTCTTAATCTCGCTTCCAACTCGAGAACAGAACCCTGATTGATTCAACAACATCACTTCTTCTTCTCCCGAGCTCAAGTAACATCAACAACACCACCGGTAATCAATTCCTAAGGTTTACTCTAAGTTTCTCTTCGATTCGACCTCAGAATCATCTCACAAAATCGCCAGAGGCGATGGACAGAAGCAGAAGGAGAAAAAGAAGGAAGAATGAAGAAGAAACGAGAAGACAATGAGCTTATATGCTCGATGGCTGAAGGGGATAAGGCCAAGAATAATTATTAAGGTGCCCAGAAGATGGATAAGGGCAGCCAGGCGGTTTAGATGCAAAAATGGTTATTTTTCTCTTCTCATTAATCTGATAATATCTTCTTCGTCCGGTATCCAATTGACATGTTCGAGTATTCTATCTCACATAACCTTTCGAGACCTATCTAGTGATACTAATTTCGTAACTAGATCGTTGTTAGATTAATGTTCTTGTTAAACTAATCGCGTTATTATCGGCTTATTCGCCACTTGACTGGTCTAATAGCGTTGACGAACTTGAGGCTCGTTACATTCTCCCCACCTTATATCATTTTCGTCCTCGAAAATAGATCCACCATATAGTTTTCAAAAACTCCCCACCTCGACTAAATGCAAGTATTGCTCATACTTACAAACGCGAGAAGGTAACTCATTTAAAATGAGTTCACAACAACAAGAAAAGAAACACAAACCTATATGGTTTTCTATAACTAAAATCTATAATTTGTATCCCTTCCATAGAATAATTTTCTATTTCATAAGATGATTGTCTCTAAGCTCACTATGTTGAATTAAATTCTAACAGATGACTACGTCTAAAGTTTTCACTCTAATTTTCTACTTCAATAGATTAATGGTTCTAGATATATGTAAAGCTACTCAGTAAGTTTCAAAGTGAATTTGGGATCTGTTAAACCAATTAACTTCACTAATTTTTCAGTCTTGGATTGACTACGTGTAGAAAAACTATAAACTACTTATTCTCTAAATCTCTGTCAGCTTCTAAAGCATAATATAATTGATTCAACCTACAATTTATAATTCAAAAAATGTACACACAACAAGGAAAAAAAATCAATCACCCAACAATCTTTTAGTGATTAAGATTTATCTCACAGTCTAATCCATTTCTAATTAACTAATCTAATTCACTAACTGTCACTAGCTATCATCTAATGTATCACATGTAAGATCTAATAGTGAGCTCTGATACCAACTTGTCACGTCCCAAGTACTAAACCTGCTTAGCTAAATATAATATAGCCTAACCTGAAGTAACAAAATCTTGATCTTCGAACTTAAGGATCATAATCGCATAAAGTAAAACAAAACTAATTCCCAAACACTCTGATAATTAATAGATGAAAACTCTCATATACTACGATTATATTAATGTGTTGTTTTACAAATAAACAAAGAATACATATATATATAAAAGATCCATAAACGTTCTTAATCTGCTAAAGTTTCAAACTACGAAACGATTATCTTCATGCGCGCCATCTCTTCTGAAAACTGAAACTGAAGTGGGAACAAGTGAGCACATCATCCCAAAATGGGGCTCAGTGGTTATCATTATAACATTCAAGTAATAACTAACATGCATCACGGTTCTACTAAAGAAAAACGTGAAACATCTTTTACACGCAACATAGAGCAGAAGATTGCTTCAATTAAATCCCCTGATATTACGTCCATAGTGGTAATATCCATGAAAGATCCACCTCCGGATGGATCTACGAGAAGATAATTAAACAACCTAAACACATGTTATCCCAGCCTCATCTCACTCAATGGAGGAGAAGATGCTATGAATAACTCCAGTCTCAAATGATAGCATGATTCCAGGTACCGTAAGATATTATCGTGGAATGCGTACACCTCATAAAACCCAATGCTACCATCTAAGTCTAGAATGTAATAAGATTTTGATTAATATGATTTGACCCCGCACAACAAGTTCACTAAAGGCCCGATCATTATTCGTAGACCGAAGTCACTGAATAATAACCATGACCAGTCATGAACCTAGAATTTCTTCCTAAGTCAAGATCATAGTAACCCAGTCATACTACTAAGACTGCACAATCAAGTATAATATGCACATGGGTGACTTCCCCAAATAAAATAGTATATATAATAATCAACCGGGGTAAAGCCGGACAACTAGGTAATAATCAACCGGGGTAAAGTCCGACTACTATCTTAAGACAGTAAAATGTAATAATATTTATCCGGGGTAAAGCCGGGCTACTAGGTAATATGCAAACAACGTAGCATTTCCCTACTAAACTTAGCCAAGAGCTACGGGGAAACACAGACACTCTTCGCGGGGAAACCACCCAATGCATATTACACAACATACCCATTGAATTACAAACAATATGCTTACCAAAATTAAAGACTCATCATGCTCGCAGATAACGCAAACTTAATGATTACAAGAAGGTTACAGAGTTCCCACCTGAATTGATGACAAGCCATGCCTACCTGGAGATCCATGATCCATGGTTCATCCTTTGAATCGATCGTTGTTATTAAAGACTAACTGTTAATCACACAATCACTCAAAGAGATTAGCCAAAAGGCTCACACAAGGCTCATAACATAATTTCATACAATTCTCTAATTATAAGCTAAGTGAACAATCTATGGTTCTAAGCCCATTAATGGTTCTACCTCTTATTATTATTATATATCTTTAGTATATCTAAGAGTTTACTAATCCAATTAGATTGGTTCTATAGTCCATTAGATTTGTTTTAAGAATATCTGCAACTTTAAAGAAGGAACCAAAGGCTAGTTCAGACCATAAGGGTCTAATTTATCAAAATAAGAAAACTATGACCAATACCAAGTCCATTAAACAAGCCCATTCATTTAAGGTCTAGTTCACTCGGCTCAACTAACGGTCTCTAACCGTTAAAGGGTCAACTAACAGTCAACGTCCAAGGTCAGGCCAATAGTCAACTGGTCCAGTCACGGTTAAAGTCTAGGTTAACGAGTCAAATAGGAACCGGTCAAGGTCAACTCGATCAAGATAGGGAAAACTCGATGAGTTAACTCAGTCCTCAAGACTGATTCAGGTGATTCAGGTTTACATAAACTCAATCAGACAATCTGACTAACACCATGTTTGTTTACTCCTGACTCATCTGAGTCGTCTGGATCTGAATCATCTGGATCTGAGTGAAATCACTTGACTCATCTGGATCTGAGTCGATATGTTTGTTTTGAGTCAGATCTGACTCGGAAATAAGTGAGTCAGTGGTTTGGTCCCATGAGTCAGGGGTATTTTGTTACCTGACTCAAATGAGTCCGAGTCAGGGGTTATGTCTGAGTCAGAAGTCGAGTCAGATCTGACTCAAAATGGAAAACAAACGGTCTGACTGCTGACTCGGTCCGAGTCAGGGGTTGACTCAGATTCAGACGCCGAGTCAGCTGCAAACAAACAAGTTCTAAGATGACTAACAAGCCTTCAAGAAACGACACAAGAACACAATGAAAAAATCAAAATGCAACTACATTCCCTACCAACCTGATTCTATCTATTTGATTCAAACACAAGCTATCCATTCTACACAATTAATAAACTATAACACCATCTCTAGGTAACACCCAACTCATTCAAATCTCTTGATCTCTATCAACACTGCCATCTTAGCTTCATCAGCAACACCAACTAACCTTGGTTAACTCTAGCTGTAACATCTAACATTAATCACCAATTCCCTTGGTCACAGCTACAACCCCAAATCATCTGGAACTGCATACTCTGAGCTTAAACCAAATGCACATGCAATTACCCTTACAATCTACACTGCATTATCTTCATATTTGAAACTTCAATTCAACCTCAGCAGCCCATTCATATCACTAACAAAATCCATAATTCATCTTATATCTTCAACACAACCAATTGCCACTGCATTTAGAACATCACCCTCTTCTTACGACTCCAGCATTTCAATAAACCACAACTCCAGCACCCTGCAACGCAGCACAACACCCTGACTTAATCTCATTTACATTTCCTCTAAACTTCAACTACAATTCCAACTGCATCAACACTATCAAGTCCTTGCTTTTATCTGGAGATACATATCCAACTCCTATACTTTATTCATACTCTTCTCTTCTTCAACTCAACCCCAGTAATCAAACATTACCCCCAACTGCAATCCCTAATATACAAACAATACCATCTCTAGCAACAACAACTCCTGATCAACCCAACCAGCACTACTAGTTCAGCCAAAACAAATAATATCTTCTTCACAGTCTCAAGCCAAGACCACAACCATACTAAGTCAACATCATCACTACCAATGATTCAATCTCCATCTCCACCAGCAACATTTACATCTTTATAAACATCTAAGTTTCTAACTCAGGAACCCTAATTCCAAAATTGAGGAAGAACAGAAACCCTAATTCTTTAAGAACTCAAAATTAAACTTCATATAACGATTTAAACTTCAATCAAATACAGACCCATATACTAATTCAATCAAATAAAAACAACCCAAGAAGGAAATCGAATTAATTGAAACCCTAAATTACCTGGTTCTGTGATTCTTCATAAGAACAGCTTCAGAACTTTAATTAAACACCAACCCATTCGATCTGCATCCAATAAGAACTCAAAACTCCTCTTAATCTCGCTTCCAACTCGAGAACAGAACCCTGATTGATTCAACAACGTCACTCCTTCTTCTCCCGAGCTCAAATAACATCAACAACACCACCAGTAATCAATTCCTAAGGTTTACCCTAAGTTTCTCTTCGATTCGACCTCAGAATCATCTCACAAAATCGCCAGAGGCGATGGACAGAAGCAGGAGGAGAAAAAGAAGGAAGAATGAAGAAGAAACGAGAAGACAATGAGCTTATGTGCTCGATGACTGAAGGGGATAAGGCCAAGAATAATTATTAAGGCGCCCAGAAAATGGATAAGGACAGCCAGGCGGTTTAGATGAAAAAATGGTTATTTTTCTCTTCTCATTAATCTGATAATATTTTCTTCGTCCGGTATCTGATTGACACGTTCGAGTAGTCTATCTCACATAACCTTTCGAGATCTATCTAGTGATACTAATTTCGTAACTAGATCGTTGTTAGATTAGTTTCTATTAATTAACATTCGTGTTAAACTAATCGCGTTATTATCGGCTTATTCGTCACTTGACTGGTCTAATAGCGTAGATGAACTTGAGGCTCGTTACAGAAACTCACTTTTCCGTATTTGTTATGATCACGAAAAGTCAGTTTTCGTCTCATTAAGCTAAGCGAAACAGACCCCGGGTTGCAATGTTCCTCATTTTTTACTTGGTTATTTTTAAGCTATATCCAAACAAAATGATCAACCATAATGGTAGACCTAACAAAAATACTCATATGAAACTAACATTATACTTTTCAACATAATGATTTGCCACTTAGGGTGCATTTCTGCAAGAGTGGGATGTTCACGACTTGGTTTCAGTATTTTACCCAGAAAGCCTAACTCCACGCCACTATATCTAAAGTTCAATTATGACTTGTCTAAATTAAAGTCTATAAATTTCTCAATCTAAAATATCGAAAAAAAAAAGAAAAAACTAATCCAACTTAAATCAAACGGGGATCCACTCGTACTTTTATTCTCACATTTTAGACATTGTTTTTCTTTCTAAAATCTAAACAATAACGACCCGAAACTAATATTTTGGGATATGTTTCTCTTACATAATTTTATACACTACTAAAAGTGAGTGCATTCCAAAATACCAATCATCATTATCTATCGATCATAATTTCAATAATAGATGGAAGCGTTATACGTTACGGAAGGTGATATTTTTTAGTAGGTATATAGAGCTTGTAAGATGAACATATCTACAAACTCTTACCGTTTGGGTTTTATTCGCACACAATGTTGTCTAAAGCATGAGATGGTGTGAGAATTACGTGAGTGCATCGGCCCTCGTTAAAACATGGCCAAAAACAATAATTGTTGTTTACTCTTCCCACCATGATTTTAATCCTCAATTATTATTTTTGCTCTGTTTGATCACTAATGTCTTTCTTACTTTTGGACTTTGATCACAAGACATATTTGATAATGATAGCGAAAAGGAAGAGCAAATAACAACAAAATTAACGTTTAGTGCGGAGAAAGTTGCCTGCCTAGCCTTGTTCTTCGTCAGAACAAAATAGTAAATGCACGCGAAATTGTTTACGAAATGTAAAATTCGTACAAAGATAAGATGCTGACCATGATGACGCGCAGCTATTAGCTAGGGCAACTGGATCTACAAACATTACGTCACGGATGACCTATGCAGTCGGAATGTTTTATGGGCAAACAATTGGACTTTTTGGCTAATTGGCTGTCGGTCTCTGTTCGGCAGGCTGGGTCCTGGGATCCTAATATTGTGTGGTAACTGGTAATCTGTACTGCTTCTGTTGGAAACCTATATAAGTAAAGTAACCCGTTATCCAACAGTGTAAGACTCTAGGATTTAGAGTGAAATTCAGGTTGCCCAAGCAAGAAGCAACTCTTTGCTGAAAAACAAAATGAGGCAGGATGGTTGGACATTTGTTTGAACTCGACTACTAAGTTGGACAAGAATTTAGAACTTGGTTGCGGGTTTGCTATTCATATGTCTTACGTGTTGTCAATAGTTTGAGCTCCCATAATATCTGAATGACTAAACCAGTTAAAGCTTCTTAATTGTCTAATTTGACTTAGCAGCAAGGCGTTGCTTTAATGAAGATTGTTGTAAGTGCTGCAAAGAGAATTACGATTTAAAATTTGCATTTTGTTACTAGTATTTCATTGAACTGTTTAAACTGAACATGATTCAACTGAAACCCAGATGACAACAAGGAGCAAGACATTTCTACTTGAGAACCTATTGTTAGAAAAAACGGCTTTGTTATACCAAATTTGCATGGACTATGTTTTGATCTCTAGACCTATTGCCCACTACTTGTTTTTTCATTTGAATAGATAAAACAATACTCCCACATATACTAAAATCTAAAGAGTTTTAGACTTAAATACCATAGAATTGGCTAAAAGGGCATGGCCCTTGGGTCATTAGACTTTTGTGTGAGGGGGGAAGGCCTAGAGTAGGGCAAGGTTGCCTTTCCCGTACGCGCGGTGCTTCGCATAGAAGCACGCACGCACGCCGCCGCTTGGGCTTGGGCTTGTCTGTACGTATTTGTTTTGGCAACACTGTTTTTAACCAACACACTGCTCTAAGCCTGACAAAAGCAACACTGTTTTTAACCAAACATTATCAGTAACCAACACACTGCTCTAAGCCTGACAAAAGCAACACTGTTTTTAACCAAACATTACCAGTATTTTTGTATTACGCATGGTTTTGTTGCATGCATTTTTCCTCTCGTTTGTAACGTCTTAAACACTATATAAGGGAGGAGTCTTGAGCTCTTTTGAGACACAACAGAGAAACATCTCTTCTTCTGCTCTCCCTCTGCTTTCAGAAAATAAGTTTTTATTTCTAGTTTCTCTGTTATGAGCTTTTGCTAACAATGCCAAGTTCTAAGGGTACTCTCTTTGTATGCTACATTGAGGGGTACTATCAGTAGTTGTATCCTAGAGGTGACTCGCCAACTGCTATAGCATCTCAGCGGAGTAGCAGGCGATATTGCCTTTAGGACAGCGTATCGTATACGTGCCTCTACATTTTCTGTGTATCTCCAGCAACATCGGTTTGAGCTAAGTATCTTCTTCTCAGTTACATTATTAGTTTTATTTCCAAACACCTATGACCTATAACTGTATTCAACTACCTACTTGTCCAACTCAAGATGATGCTCGCCGCACAAACTAACACACTAGTGGACTTGTTTGATTCCTCTCAGAGGCTGTTTGTCACGGTAGTTTGAGTTTAAACACTCTATTCTTTAGTGATTTTTAATTTAAACCCAATCATATTATTAAGTTAAGATTTCGTATCATGCGGTAAGGTATAGAGAGTACTAACATCTTTAGTGATTTTTAATTTAAATCTAATCATATTACTGAGTTAAGATTTCGTATCACGCGGTGAGGTACGGAGAGTAACAACCTTACTCTTTCGCCATTTTAAAATATTAAGTTTAAATTGAACAATGGTTGGTATGTTATGTTTTGGAAATACAGATGGATAGGTAATGACACACTACAAGCCACCTTTCCTACTCTCTAAGAACTTTCTGGAAACCCATATGCTTAGGTTAGAGTATGGACTGTGGGTAGTCTCTAAACGAGACTAACTCCTTCATTTTGAAAGAGCACTTCCCGTTATGGGCAGTGGCGCAGCTCAATGAGGACTCGGGAGGACAATTGTCCCCCTAGACTTTTTGAAGTTGCAAAATTAGGCTTGGAAATTATGGATTTTGCATAATTGTCCCCCAAGCATTTGACAAATTACCACAAATCAAAGCATTTTGTAACTTTTGTAGCATCTCCGATATAGCAAAAACTTGAAAAAGACATTAAAAAATTTAGACGGCCTTCGGCCGCCATTGTATACAACGTTATAATTCGGCATGGTTAGTATTTGTCCTCCCAACAACAAAGTTCTGGCTCCGCCACTGGTTATGGGGAAGGAGAAAAATAGGATTAGAGGGAGAAAAGAGCATTTCTCGTTATGGGGAAGGAGGAAAATAGGATCAGAGGGAGACTGTTCTATGTCTAGAGAAAAAATTCAAAATAAAATAAAATAAGGGAAAATTGGAGATATGTCCAAAATTGACTGTCATTTTGGGGATATGCCTCAGGATTCCAGTTTTCGGGAATATGCTTCAGCCGTCCAAAGTCCCATTCCATCCAAAATCCCATTCAAAACCATTAAGTAGTCAACATTCACACACACTTGGAATTACATATACGAATTAAAAGACATATATACTATATACTAACACCTTTACAAGGTTCAGGAACATATTCAAATAGAAAAAGCATCGAAGAAATTAGAGAGATAGTTCAGACACATTTACGATAAATTGACTATTTAACCTTCCTTGACGGAAACCATTACTTTGGAGCATATTACCGGAAACTGGAATCCTGGGACATATCCCCAAAACCCTACAAGGGGGAATCTCCCATCCAAGGAAATTCTTTTTTCTACACGGGGGACAGTTCCCCGTGTAGGGCAAATATTTTTACTACACGAAGATAGTCTCCCATGTACCCTTCGTTTTCACGAAAGACAATGCCCTGTATGTCCGCTACCAACCACTCATTCGCCTAAAGGAGTGTAGGAAAGAGTTGGGGATGAAGGAGTGCCAAAAGACCCCCATAATAGGAGCAAATTAGTTTTAATTCGTAGTCTCTCCTTCACTTTGAAGGAATGACGATACTCGTAGGATTTACTCTTAGGCCAAGTATTATGGTGTGGTGTATCGCTTCCCTATCTCCTATTTGTAGTAAACGCATATGAGTCACAAGGCAACCTCACTATGATATGTTTTTATCCCTTCTCTATACTGCACGGAAACTCAGTTTTCGTGTAAATAGTGCCAAACGGATACTGAGTATCCGTTTTTTTCTTCTTCTTCCATTTTTTAGTTTTTTGGCGTTGGAATATTTGTATAGGTGAAAAAGATAATTTAGAGTAAAAAAAAGAGATATAATAGGTTAAAAGGAGATATAATAAGTAGAAAAAAAAAGAGTTTTAGTAAAAAAAAGAGTGAAAAATGAAAGTTTAAGTGTAAAACTTGGAAAACCAGAAACGGTTACTTAGTTTCCGTAAAGCACAATTTGTGTCATTTCCCTTCCCTATTACCTGGATCAGATCTGATCCACTCTGAAATGTAAGGAAGGAATATCCCTTCTGGGTAGGGATATGGAAGACCATAGGACTTGGTTTTTTAGATTTTTCCCTACATTTAGGGGATAAGGAAGGGAAATTATGCACCATAGTGCTTGGAATCCCTTCCTATCCCTCAAATAAAGGGAAGGGATATCACAAGGAAGACAACCTCACTATGGTTCCCTTTCTTCCCTTCTCTACGTAATACGGAAACTCAATAGCCTTATGAATAGTGCCATACGGCTATTTAGTTGCCGTATTTTTATTTTCCAGTTTTTTTCCAATTGGAATATATTTGTCTATGTAAAAAAAGATATTTTAGAGTAAGAAAAACGATATATAATAGGTAAAAGGGAGACATAATAGGTAAAAAAAGAGTGAAAAAGGGAAGTTTTAAGGTAAAACTTTAAAAACTAGATACGGAAACTCAGTAGCCGTGTAAAATGCTACGTCTACTGAGTAGCCATAAAGTGTAAAATCATACGTCAACTGAGTAGTCGTGTGATTTCCCTTCCTTACAAGGAGGATCAGATGTGATCCTCCTTGTAGAGAAAGGGAGGGATATGGTAGATCATAGTGGTTGCGATTTTGGTTTTTTCCCTACATATGAGGGATAGGATAAGAAAAAGGGACACCATAATGCTTGGTCTATCTGTGTGTGTTGAACCCTTACGGGACCTGGGTGGGTTAGGGACTGAAAACCATGGACTAGCGGGTGCCATAATGTTGGGAATAGAGCTGGCAAACAAGCTGAAACCCGCGGGTTAACCCGTGCCCGGCCCGTAAAAATCCGAATCCGGCTCGGCTGGTTTCTAAACAAGCCGGGTTCGGGTTGGAGAAATGCCGGCTTGTGAATAAACGGGTTAACCCGTCCCGGCCCGTGAATCCGCGGATACAACCCGTAAACCCGTCCACAATAACTAATTAGTAATTTTTATATAATCATTTGGCTAATCTCTGGAAGTTGGATAATCTTTGGCTTATGTATAATCCAAGACCTTCCCTTGAAACTCCCTGGCTGTGGTGGAACATCTCTTGAATCAATGCCTCGGGAATCCCTGGTGCTGAGTGAGCAATCTTGCAGACATTAACATATGCACGTTAGTAAGACGTGTGCTATCTGTCTTCTAAAAAACAGAACCAAAAACTAATTGAGCAGGAAACAACATATTGACGTAGAATTTCAATGAAGATTACCGGAATTCCAGATGAAAAATGTATACTCCATTCCCTATACGCTGCTTTCTTGGAATGACGGTAAAGAAAACTGATGAGTCCTTAGATGCCGGAGTGAATCCAATTGTGTTTATTAAGAAGTTCGACAGGACTTGCTGTAGCCTTAAATTGTCACCGTACAAAATACAAATACATGGATAATACTTCCACAGGCAAATCCTGGATGAACTGCAACTGTCGCTCCTCACATAGAGGCCTTCCTTGAATCATGACGGCTTCTAACGCTTCTCCTAAACTGAACTTGAGAATGTTCATCTCTAAGTAGCTGTGATGGCCATGTCGGAAAGTATTCAGTTTCACATTTTTCAACAGATCAATTTAATAATTCTTTAACTATCATGAATAGTAAGGAAATACAAGCAAAAAGCGATGTGAAGAGATCCATACCACTCTTCCACTCTCCAAATTAGCATCACTTAGTATCATCCCTAATTGTTCCTGACAGAGATTGCCACTCTTAATAAGTTGCCGATGCTCTTTTGACAATTCAGAAGCCTCCATCAAACTTCGGGTAAACATTATCCCATTAAGTGAGTTTTTGATTTCTTGGCGAATATACGTCAATTCCTGGAGGCTATTTGCAGAAGCGTATTCCGACATGCCCTGCAGCTGTAAAGCATGTTGAGGATCGGGCTGGGTCACGTGTAAAAAGCAGAGAACCCCCGTAATCTTACCCTCAGCGTCCATCCGCTTAGTGGCCGAAAGTAGTGCATCTACAAGCTTACCCTGCCTATCAAAGAACCCAAACAACACTTTCTCACCATCTTGTCCTGCAATTACACCATTCAGTAATGAGATTTCTGAATTGAGTCATGGGCGGGCTAACCCGTGAACCCGCGGGTTTAACTCGTTACGGGCACGGGTTGAAGAAATGACAACCCGTGAAGAATTTTAACCCGCGGGTTTTAACCCGTATTAACCCGAACCCGTGGAACCCGTAACGGGCAAGCCCCGTCCCGCCCGTTTGCCAGCTCTAGTTGGGAAGGCTTTTGGGATATATGTGGGGGTACTAGGCACTTTTAACAATAATGATCTGGACATGTAAAATCACAGTCTGTATGTACAGCTGGTTTACCTGCTCAATGTTTAAAGGGAAAATTAGGCGCATGCCCAAAAAAAATAATATTCTCATTGTCAGGTCCACAATTAATTTTAGGTACTGTGACACCCATAATTATTTCCGTGACACCCATAATTATATGAAAATTATTAAAAATGTATGCATGACGGATTATGCATCCGCATGACAGGTTATGCATCAGGGGTATAATTGACAACGCAACTTGGATATAACATATCTAAAAATCCGTGCCTTGAAATTTTACAAATTTTATATCGTTGGAAATATTTTTAAGAGAGCTACGCAACGAGTACAAACAAGAACATCAAATTTTTGTTTTTCACGAAATAATTGGAGGTGATCATCATTTTAAGCAAAATTTTCGAAAACTTGATGCATAACCATTATGCAGCCACCAAAAAAGATGCATAACACATTCTGCAGACGCATAACAAATTATGCAACCATTTTCTCCACTGCATAACAAATTATGCATTTGGATAACAAAGTTATGCATCTATAACAAGTTATGTAACCATTGTTTTGGTTGATTTTAGTGCGTACATAAAAAAATTTGATGGATAATGCGGTATGCATCCATATTTACGGATGTATATCAGGTTATGCATTTATTTTCTCGACGCACAATGCATTATGTAGCCATATTTTCGGACGCGTAACAGGTTATGCATCCATTTTCACGACTACATAACATGTTATGCAGATATTATTATAGGTGCATGACAAGTTATGCAGTCTTTGTTTTTGTTGGTTTCAATAGTAACAAAAAAGTTACTGCATAACGTGTTATGCAACCGTTTGCGGGACTGCATAACAAGTTATGCAACAAATTTTGTAGATGCGTAATAGGTTATGCAACCGTTTTCATAGCTGCATAACAGATTATGCAACCATTATGACCAAACACCAATACCCAAATGGCCAATAAATTTGTAGCTTCCCAACCAACAACACCAACTCCTCAAACTCAGCTTATCCGACCATTATCCTCAAATATCAGAAATGATGACATTTTAATAACAACAATAAAAACCATAGCTAAAAAATATGTGTTGTTTTACTTTCTTTAAGTAACTAAAAGTTTTGTTTATGACAATGCATAGCAAATGAATTTTAATTAACTTTACTAATAGAATAATCGGCATGAACAAGGTACAACTTAGGAGTTGTACTCGAGCTTTATTTATTAAAAAAGTAATCAAGCACGTGGAAGAATAGCAGTAAGGTCAACAACGATTCAGAAGAGAAGGATGATTAGTCCGGTGAAGTTTACAACAAGAGCTTCTGGACCACTGACTAGATCTAGCTCTAAAAATGTCTGTAACAAACCCGTATCGGCAGTGCAAATTGCAAGGAGGAAAATAACCATACCAACAAAAGCATGCCATGGTACTAGTCTTTCCCTTGTTGGCATTCCAGCCCCAGGGTACCACCAGAAGGAGAAAAATGCAAACAACCACTATATACAAACAATTCCTAAACATAAGCAACGAAAGTTTATATAGAAATAAGGAAAAAACAGGTGGTTAATCAAACATTAGTGTAATATGTTCTCAGTAAATGGCGTTATGGACAATCTGAAAACAAAGTAAATGGTTCTAAAGAATAAATTCATAAGAAAATGGTGATCATGCTAAGCCATGAATGCAATGTGAAGCCAACAAGAATCAAACTCTAAAAGAAATGCGAACTTACTGAGCTCGAGCCTCTTCTTCACCGCAACAATAATCAATCACCAGAGCACACGTAATCTCTCCGCACTTCAAACACAACCACAAATTCATGGAAGCAATTCAATTCCTTCCCCCATTTTTTCTTATTCGAAGACTTCTCCAAAACTCTATCGAATCAAATAAAATCAAAAACTCTATCAAATTCAATTCCTTCCCCTCACTTTCCCTGGTTCCTTCTCTTTACAAAAATCAAAATCCATTTAATCTTAACCTTCACCAACGCTTAAAATCATCGTTCCTGCTGAGATTTCAAACTCAAAACAACCCCCGTAATTAAAGAACCAAATCTAATCAAAACCCTTCTTTTTATACACTAAAAATCAATACCCATTTATTATACATCATCAACGACATCAAATTAAATCTGTATAATAAGATCAGTTACTTCACGGCTACCGTTGGTTGCAATCTCGAACAATTTTCAGACCCAATTTTGCAGCCAAGAAAAAATCCCCTAGAAACATCACCCTTCAATTTCATCTCGTCCATTATCTTCTCTGCAAACTCTAATTTTCGATCTTTAAATCGAGCTCAGCTTCACGATCTCTGACTAACCCATCGGAAAAAAACACCATTATACATAGCATGTTCCCTTCTTCTTATCGAAATTCATCTTCATCCATTCACCACCGTCTTCACAATCCCAGCAGCAGTCACAAAGAAATTGGGGATAATACTGAGACTAAAGAGGGATGAATTAATAATGGGTGGAGTTAGCAGAGTTGGAAATGGGAGCTGCACAATTTCAGAAAATATGAGTTTGGGACAAATTTTTTCCCTAGAAATGAGTGTGCGCCTGTATTATTGTGACAGTGAGTTTCACAGTGGAAAAAAATTGAAAAATGAGTGTGGTGGCAGTTTTCACTAAAAGCAAACATGTCATGGATGTCATAAAAACTAAAGGCCTTCAGCAGATACGGCACAACCAAATTAGCATATACGGCACAATCAAATCAGCTTTCAGGCCCATTGTAGAATAATTTTCCACCGTTGTGTGTGAATCAATGATTTGATCAGGACCAAAGTGATCCTTGAGACCATGACCGCCAATAGTACACCGACATTTCTTCTGATTACTATCAAAATGTCAAAAGAACTGTATAAGTCGACTGATAAATCCAAAACTAATAAGACCAACAAAAAAGAAAAGAAGAAAAAGTAAAAACCCAACGGGGAGAATCAACCATACACAAGGATATTCCTCAACTAGAGGAGTTATTACTTCGACAAACGTTGTCATTTGGAGAACAAATATATTGTTATGCGTGGAAGCTCACTACATCAGTAAGGTGTTTCTTTATGGACCATTCATATGTAACTAGTTGACCTACCATCCAACAACTAATCAATATATTATCCACATCATATTCATTTGTACTATTGGTTCGTCCGATGTTGTCGCTTGTATATTAATATCAACTACGGACACATAAAAGCTTGCCGAATTACTCGTATGGATGTCTGCATGCCAGTTGTATGACCATCCAAATAATTAATGTTTTATAAATGCGACTGGCGGTAATGGGGTTAGTTAGTTGTTTGATTGATCCATTCAGTGTACGTATGGTATGCCATCTTAAGGAATCGGATGATCTTGGATAGTGTTCAAGCTAGATCTTATGATAGTGTTCAAGGTTCAGACGCGTTGACACCATGTCAACCAAGTCTTGCTTTTGAGCCTTATCGAGATTGACGTCCTAAAATGCATTTATCTCGATGATGATGCTTTTCTGTGGCGCAGTTCGCGGGATAATTGCGTTTAGGTACAGTACATACAACGGCGCATCTCTGAAAATGGCATCACTGGCATAGCTCTAGCTACTTGCAAATGCATTGCTGGCATGTCGAGGGCTGGATAAATCTACTTGCGCAAACATATATGACATTTTGCTTCCTAGCTAAGATGTTCTCACATCCTCGAAGATATATCCATATAACCAGAATAAGGGCTACAAGGTCTGCTCATATTTTTTTTTTCTTTTGAAGCAATTCCCCCATCATACTCACTGGAAAACATGGATTGCTATCAATTTGGACAGTCTATTTATTACTAAGGGACATAGTATTAACTAACCAACAACACCGTGGACCACGTAGTTATTGTTCGGGACCCAAATTATGAGTAAATTTATGGGCGTAATTTCTGATGGGGTGTCAGGGACCAATAATGAATTGCCACGTCCTTCAGGTAAATCAATTGTATGGTCGATTAGATCATCTCCAACCCAAAAGGTCAAGGCCATCCTAGATGGAGGTCCTATTTACACCTTTTTACTTGTGGGTTATTGTTAAATGACAAAAAATAATGAAGGTAAAAGTTTTTAGCTAAAATTCATCTCCAATCCTCAAGGTTTTATTCAACCATATTTATTTGAATTTAGAGTTTCTCCAATGGAATGTATGTGAAGAAAAAAATATTAATCCACATAGGATATACAATAAAATTTATAAAAAATCATCTCCAACCCATTGATTTAAGGATGATGTGGCAAAAAAGAAGTTAGACATCCTCTAGTGAACCTCTAGTTTTAGACATTCACTTAGAGCTAGCACTATGGTGCACTCCATCCCTTCCTTATCCCTCATATGTAGGGAAGGGATAGCACAAGGAACCCAACTTCACTATGGTCCCTCCTATCCCTTCCCTACATGATACGGCTACTCAGTAGCCGTATGAATAGTGCCAAACGGCTACTCAATAGCCGTATCAATCAACTCGTTGACTTGACCAATACGGCTACTGCGTAGCCGTTTTATAGGTTTTAGTCCACAGAACCTCGCTCGGATTTCCCGCTTCTTCTTCTTCTCTAGTTTTTCATCCTCTCAAAACCCTTTCAAATCCCTCTTACCCCTTTTTGATTTTCATATTGATTCATTGCGATTCGATGACTTAAATTAAAAGGGTTTGATCGTTACTCCAAGGTGAAAAAAATCAATTCTTCAATTTCGAATTTCATCCAAAAAATCATCTAAGGTGAGTGATTCTAATGTTAGGGTTTCAAATTAATTTGATTTTTGATTTCTATTTTGATTTTGATGAAATTGTAGATATTAGGTTGGTTAGGTATGTAGTATGCAATTCAATGATGTAATTAAAACATATATTTAGTGAAAAATCCATGATTAATTGTTGTGTTTCTTGATTTATGTTGAATGAAATCTTTGTAAACTAGCATATCAATGTAGAACATTGATTGACTTGTATTTGTGTATGTATGCACAAATTGATACTGTTTTTGTTGTTTGCAAAGGTGCATAATGAGTCTAATGCGTGCTTATGTGAGAGTTAAATATGGAATCTATTTGGATTTCTCTAGTGATGAAGAATAGAAAGCTTTGCTAATGTTTACACAACTATGTTTGGATGAACGATTGTGTACTATTAGACAACTTGTACCAAGGGAGGTACAGCCGTGATCGAGTGTGGCATGATGCCAAAATGATGAATGATTATTTTACGCCTGGAACTGGTTATACCTCAAGACAATTCAAACAACGTCTAGGCATGAGGGAAGACTTATTCGAGAAATTGTTAGGAAAATTGCTTGAAGTCGATCAAGAATGGCAACAACGTCCAGATGCAACCGGTATTATGGGGCATTTTCCGCATATGAAATTAGTTGTCGTGATGAAATGTTTATGCAAAAGTACGACATCTGATAGTGTTGATGATTACACTCGTATGGGTGCCACCACAATATACTATCATCTAAAAAGATTTTGCCACACAGTTTGCTTGGCTTTTGGAGAAAGATATTTGCGTGAACCCACTCCTGAAGATGTTCAGAGGTTGCTAGCTGAGAATGCAGACTGAGGTTTTCCTAGAATGCTTGGTAGTGTTGATTGTATGCAATGGCTGATCCATACTTTTGCGCATAACTTCCTCGTATGATGTCGTGGTGACATCATTTTTACGCCGGTGGCTTCGTCTTTTTGTTGTCTTCAACATGATGAGAAGAAATCCAATTTTTGAGCGAGTTCCACTTCTTTTTGCTCCAATGACTCTGAAACACCTATAAAACTCAAAAGCAAACATAAGATACATAATTTACAAGAAAACTCGCAAAGAAAGCATAAACAATAGATAAATATCAAGGCTTTTATCACACATATCAAATTCCCCCACACTTAGACTTTTCTAGTCCTCGAGCAAATCAAACAAAACTTATTCAAAAAAAACATACATACAAGTCCGTCTCGTCGAGGCTACGGTTACTCTTAGCATAAATAACAAGCCTTTAAACCCCTAGGTGTCCCTAGTGGACGAGTTTTAGTCTCGTGAAGGTTTACAAGAGGTGTACCTACAAAACCTTTACTTCCAAAATCCTGCTACCTGTGAAAAGTCTAAAAATGACACTAAACATTTTGTAATTGGCATACCATAAATGATTACAGGAGGAAGTACCCACTTTCAAATACAATTCATAAATTAGTAATATATCTTTTTCAGAAAGTTGAACACAACCACAATACTCGGAATCTAATCAACCACAATCACATGAAAAGATTAAGAAGATGGATATAGAAAGTAGATGGTGGCGGACTGGTGACTAAGGCGAACGGTGTTTCCCATATCTATCTGAAGGTCACTGCCAAAACAAACCTAAAAATCCTATTGGATTGAGCTACTGGTCTGAATGCTAATATCAACACGCCTGACATATACAAGGGAACCAGCGGTCAACAAACTTAATTCTAGATCAATTCACTGGCATATACAAGGGAACCAATGATCAATTTTATTCAACACAATAATAATATTTTTTTTTAAATTTTTTTTAATCGACAACATGATTGGATCTTTTGGATTCAAGCGCATGATTCTTGTCAGCAAATTACATGGTAATTCCCATGGATCCTGCATTCCACGCTTGTTCAGGCGACGAAGACAGGGAGAACACACACATATTGCTATCCAAATGTCAATCTTTTTTTTATGTAAACCGTTTGGTCAAATTGGTCTGGTCTCTTTTATTTTTTAGTAACTCAATCACTCTATTTCATCCTAGCAGTGATAACAGTTCGATGCTGGTGCCCCACCAAATCACTTAGAGAAACAATAGATAAATATGGAAAAATAAAAATAGAACGTGATATGGTGACGACTCCGAGATATGGCGACAACTAACATGTTAATTACTTTTATATTTTGTTCGTTTTCATATGAATAGACTCTACTAATGGGTTCCTCAACTCCTACAATCACGATGTTTCCATTAGTGTAAGGCACAAGTTTCTAGACCTAGGAGTTTATCATCTTTTTTTTTTCCTTTATTTTTTTATAGTTTTTCTACTTTTTTTTTATAAACACAAGGAAAAACTAACAAGGCTAAAAACTCTATATGAGAACACTCCCCCACACTTAAATTTTACATTGTCCTCGATGTAAAATTTAGTCAATCAAAGTAAAGTTCAAGATGGGAAATTCATAACATGATATATATACACAATAAGAAAATAAAATGCATAATAAAAACTGATACTCCAACTCATAGCTATTTCTGAACAATAGAGGATAAACACTAAACAAGCTATTTAGTTGACATCTAATCCCAACTCACCCAATATATACCTCATCGTCAAGAAAAAATTCCATCTACTTAGAAAGGCTAGTATTTATTCTAAATTGTTCAAAAATCTCTAAAAGTTGGAGTTTTGATATGAAAATATCCAAAATAAGAAAATAAAGATAAAAGACTTGAGAAATAAAAAAGGTAGAGATAGATACACAAAACCAGTGGGTTGCCTCCCATTTAGCGCTTGGTTTAAAGTCGTCAGCCCGACTTGCAAGACAAATTCTCCGTACACCAATAATCGGAAAAGTTGGGGATCCACCCGTAGCACCTGTTTTGCAAACACTAGCTTCGCACAAATATTAGTAATATAAAACAGAAACGAAGCTATCGACCGAAAGAAGTTTCCCCCACACTTATTCTTTCCACACTTGGAAGTGTATAAAGAATATAGAAGTCGGGTACTTCCACGATTTCTTGTTCCAAAACCTACATAGTATGAGAATCAAGCATCTCTAATGGAGAATATCACGAAATAAAGTCATTCAACAATATTCTCGAAGCAATACATTCAAACCAACAAGAGGCAAAGGAGAAGAAACAATATGCAAAGGGTTAGACAAACCTTGCACAATATCTTGTATCACGGAATCCTCTTCATCCTTGAAAAACTCGAGTGAATTACTCACCTCTTTTATATCATGGTCTTTTATCAAACCTTGCAACAATTCTTCGTCCGTTTCTGCCTTAACCAAAGTCTCGACATAAACATCATCATTACAATTCTTTGCAAGCTCAATTGGGTCTTCCACAATATTGGTCAAATCGGTCACATTCTCAACACACTCGTCATCATTAGGCTCAAACCTTGTTGCAAGGAAGTTCTGTAAAACACTAGTTTCATCATACTCATATACCTTTTGAATAGGTGTTTGATCATTATAAAGATCAAGAGTTGAGTCAACTACACTAATGTCATCAAATATCTCCAAAGGTTGGTCCTTTTCAACACAATCATCTTCATTTTAAGATTCACCATAATAAGAATCGTCGTTAGTTTCCCAACCTTTATCACGACGCCGTTTAAGCTCCATGTGAATGGTCCTACTAATTTCATCGACAAGCTCTTCCGAGGCTCCATCATCTTCCAACTTGTATAATTTTTGTGCAAGTTTCTTGACGTTCACACGCTTACCACCGTTGGCTACAATAGGTTCTCTTTCCCATGACTCTTCCCTTTGAATGGGTGAATGATCATAACTACGATCTGGAGTCGGGTAAGAAAAAGTGTTGCAAAAATTGGTTTGTGCGACGTTCTCTCTACTACAGTCAAGCTGGTCTAGTATTTGTTGCACGTCTTGCAATCCATTCATAATCTGCATACAACTCGAATGAAGCCAATTAGAAGTAGAATTATCCCACCTTGGTGCTTGACTTACATACCCACTACAAGGTTGTTGTTGGTATGTATGAAAATCACCGTAAGGTTCTCTAGGATATGCATCATAGCCAATAAATTGGTTTTGATTGTATCCCAAAATTGGTGGACAATTTTTATAGTGTTGTGGAGGTTGAAAACCATATCCGTTGTTCCACTATGCTCCTTCCATAAGTACCTGAAACAAGAGTTCTCAAAAACAAAATAAAAAAAACTAAAACAAAATAAGAAACAAGAATAAAAACAAATATAAGAAGCCAAAAACAAATAACAACCCGCTGCCGGGGAGCGGTGCCAAAATTTGATCCATACTTTTGCGCATAACTTCCTCGTATGATGTCGTGGTGACATCATTTTTACGCCGGTGGCTTCGTCTTTTTGTTGTCTTCAACATAATGAGAAGAAATCCAATTTTTGAGCGAGTTCCACTTCTTTTTGCTCCAATGACTCTGAAACACCTATAAAACTCAAAAGCAAGCATAAGATACATAATTTACAAGAAAATTCGCAAAGAAAGCATAAACAGTAGATAAATATCAAGGAGTTTATCACACCTATCAATGGCTATGGAAGAATTGTACGGTATCTTGGAAAGGAACTTACTGGGGTAAAGATAAAGAGAGTAGTTTGGTATTAGAGGCAGTGGCATCATACGATTTGTAGTTTTGGCATGTTTTTTTTGGAATGCCTGGATCAAACAACGATTTGGATGTGTTGGAACACTCACCCCTTTTCGATAACATGCTAAAGGGTGTACCTCCTCCATGCAATTATGTCATCAATGGTCACCACTACAATATGGGTTATTTCTTAGCCGATGGTATCTATCCAAAGTTGTCTATGATTGTACAAGATTTCTCTCAGACATTGGACATTCCCGACTATGTGAGATTCAACAAGTATTAAATGGATAAAAGAAAGGATGTCGATCGTGCTTTTGGAGTGCTTCAAGGTGAATTCAGAATTGTCGGATCTCCATGTATGTATTGGCAACAATCTGACTTGAACCTAATTATGAAATGTTGTCTTATTTTACACAACATGATTATCGAGCATGAACGTCGGGATCCGGATTGGGGCAGAGTTGTTCCTGTTCCGATTCCGGAACCTATAATGGTCGTGTATTCATGTCATCTCTGAAAAACCTAGAAATGCACCTACAACTAAGAAATGATCTCGTCAAGCACATTGTTGCGCGTCCTGGTAGAGGAGGCCAGGCATCGGAGATTATGATGATACAAACTTAGAAGAAGAAGTTGTTCCTGGTCAAAACGAGGATGGAGCATTTGATTATTATGGAGATTACAACGATCAAATCCCAGATAACTTTGAACATGCAGTTGAACATGTTTATGAAGATGGACATGTGGGAGACGAATATGAACATGATGGAGATGACGATGAGGATTCTGGTGATGAGTAGGATTATGACGATGATGAGGACGATGACGATGAGGAGGACGATGATGATGAGGATTCTGATGATGACGATGATGCTCTGTACGATGATGCGGGTATGTATGATGATGATGATGTTGAGGCATAGGATGTATTTCACTGTTGTGTTTTAAGATTTCGAATGTCACATGCACATGTAATAACAGACTTTTAATTATTTTTGGGTTTCAATTATGTACGCAAATGAATACGTTTATATTTGATGGCATATGGTTTACAATTAGGAAAATCCGTGAAATCATTTAAATCTCCTTGTACAATATACATATATGTATACATATCCGTGAAATCTCTTTCTACAGTATATAGATTAGTATACTTATCCGTAAAATCTCTTTCTACATTGTATGGATATGTATACTGACCATGTATAAAGGATTCACAATCTCTTTAGCAATAAAAACATTAGTTCGACCAACTCTGTTCTCCATCTTCAAAAATAAACACTTATTTATCGTTAAACCGACGGGCAAGAAACCACACTTTAATTATGAACCATCCCACATTTGTTCAAGGACAAATCATGTTAGGAAATTATGCATCAAGTACAATGATTTTCTCCATAGGTACAGAAGGGACAGGTCCGCTGCACAAGAGGCATATAAAGCCTGGAGAGGAGAACCGTTTTATCATATCGAAGCGGCATTGATCGTTGAATCTCACACCAACAAAAATAATAACATGTAATGTATTCAGACCTATCGTGCACCATGTTAAGAAACGAGGGCAGAGCGATACACGCTTTTAATCGAATGATCTGTTGTAATTTCTTTTTGAAGTTATTAATTTGAATATGAAAATCGTTTGGTTACAACACATTGAAACATTTAATTTATTCAAACAACAATTTAAATTAATTTAGAGAACACTTTTAAAATTAAGTTGACAACAATACTAACTAAAAATTTAGGACAACACTTTTAATTTAAACATGGACTATAAATTAAAAAACTAAACTCAATAAAAGATAAAACAATTAGAGATGGATTACATCTTCATCTTCTGAATCTTCAACGCTGATTATATTCATCCCCTTCAAAATCCCTTTTTGCTTGTGTCGATAATATTTTTTTTCGTTGGGAGCTAATCGACTAAGGTCCATAGACATTATTGCATTGTCTTGATCTAAATGCATTTCTTGTTGATGAATCTTTTGCAAATTGAGTTTTTCTTCCATCTGATAACTCGGTTGTTGAGTATACTCCCAAATTGTTTGGTATTGGGATTTTTGTTCCATTTTCATTTTTTCCTTCCTTGATCGTGTTTCCTTTAGATACTCCAAAATACTAGCACTTTGCCGATAGATCCTATCTTCTTCCATCTTAACCGAAGATGTTCCCTCATCACCTTCTATAAATATACCTTGCTCACGATCCTTCTTCTGTCTAGCTAGCATTTTGGATTTTTTGGTTCCTATAGGACGTGCATTATGCTTGTATTTCCAACGAGTCTCTCCATTAGGAAGAACTTAAGTACCATCTTCGTGTGATACAAGTTACGATGATTATTAAACAACTCACTGTTTTGGCTCATAGCGAGTTCATAATTATATCCAGGGAACTTTTCTCTAAACAATTCATAACATGCATCATACTTGAATGGTTGTCCTGTTTGTTCCTGAAATTGCTCCAGACCATCTTTTGTCTGAAAATTATGTAAGAAACATTAAGTTTATTACTATTATCACCAACTATATGGAAAAACTTAACAAATTAATAGAACTTACCAAATTTTCGTGGCTCACCCCGCTTTTGGTTTGCCGATATATAACATTAAGAATAGACACGAATTCTTTGACATCTTTTTTTATATTCTTCATCTTGGTTTTTAAGGCTGCCCAATCTCTTTCATATGGATTATCGTTGCGTTCGACAAAAATTTGGTGAATACGTATCCAAAACATACGTATCCATGTCACATAAATAAATTCAGTAGTAAGATCAATCTCTTCCCGTTGAACAAAATTATAAACCATTTTGAATGAACTAAAATATAAAAACTCGAGTAGTAGAAGATAAATATAAAAATCAAAGAGGTATAGTAAGAAGAAGAGAAATAAGAAATCAATTGATGTAAGAAGAAGAAAAATAAGAAATCAATTGATTTGGTGTGATTTGAGTAGAGAATTAGAGTGATATTCATAGAGGATTTTGAAAAAATGACCGTTGGGATCCGATGGTGGAGAAGATAGAGCCGTTATTAATGATGGATGGTTAGGATCGGGTGTGAGAGAAGTGTAAACGAAAAAAGGTCAAACAAATATTTTTTCTGAAACGGATACTCAGTAGCCGTGTAAAAAGCTACGGCTAGTCGGTAGCCGTATCAACGGTAATACGGCTACTCAGTATCTGTAAAGCGTAAATTTATTCGGCTACTGGGTAGCTGTGTGATTTTCCTTCCCTACAAGCGGGATCAGATGTGATCCTCCATGTAGGGAAAAGGGTGGATATCCCTACACATGTAGGGATATGGGAGACCATAGTAGATGGTTTTTGGAGATTTTCAGAGATAGTGAGGGATAGGGAAGGGATGGAGAGCACCATGGTGCTAGCTCTTAGAGGATGTCTTCACACTTTTATAACTAAGAGTCTCTCCAATGGAATGTGTGTGAAGGAAAAAGCCCTAATCCACGTAGGATCCACAACCATATTTACAAAAAATTATCTCCAACCCATTGGTGTGAAGATGATGTGGCAAAAAAAAAGTTAGATATCCTTTAGGTGAACCTCTAGTTTTAGACATTCACTTAGAGGATGTCTTCCCGTCCTAGTCACACTTTTGTTACTAAAAATCATTGAGAAATAAAAATGAAAAGGTTTTAACCAATTGTATGCCTAAAAATAAGTAAACAAACAATACAAAACTTTATGGGTTGGAGATAAAACTTTATTTTTCCTAATATTTAGGATTTTATACTCAAAGGATGTCCTAGAAGTGATGCCACATATGAAATATTCACATTCACCATTGGGGAAGCTCTAAAAATCAATGAAAAATAAAAATGAAAATATTTCTAACCAATTATAAACCTACAAATAAGTAAAACAAATATACTAAATCTTATGCGTTGGAGATAACATTATTTTCTCCCTAATATTAAGGATTTTCTACATAGATGATGTCTTAAAAATGATGCCACATGTGAAACACATACAATTACCATTGGAGAAGCTCTTAGAGACAAAATGATGATGTGGATCCATGACCCAAGGTCACGAAGAAAGTCTAATTAAGACTTTCTCATTTACCCCCACTTAGCCATGTCATCACTTTTTATGACCTTGACACTTACATTGGAGATGAAATTGTGGTGTAAAAAGTCTTAAATCATATGTGACATGCTTTTTTAAGACCTTGACCCCTTGCATTTGAGATGCTCTTACTGTCTACTCTTTTCTTCTGGACTAACATGAGAAATCCCAATTCAATCAAATCACAACTCGTAAAAAAAAGATTCATTATCACGTAACCCCTATTTCTTCCTGCTTCCATTTTATAATCAAATCAAAATTTATAAATAAAACAATTTCTAAGAATAATACAATATAAACAAAAAAGAAAGTTTGAATCCCATTCACAGTATCCACAACATGAATTACGAAACCCTAGGATTATAAATAGCGGGACTATCTACTATCGAAATGTGTCGAAACTTGAGTATATCTTTAGAACAACATTTTTATTTTTTTTGATCCTACAAATCATCGATCTGAAACTTGGTTGCATGAATGGATGACGACATGTATCCCACATTTGAAAGAGGTGGAAAACTTGATTTGCATCTATTAGTTTTGGTTATGTATGATTGATACATTTTAAAGAGGCTTGTATCTAATAGTTTTGGTTATGTATAATTAATCAATCACAAGTAGGCACGGTTAGGGTTTGGAGGGTATGCCAGGTTCCAAAAGAGGCAGAACTACCATTTTGACACCTTGTTGTTCAAATTTAGCTGGTTGCTTTTAGTAGGATTTTATTATAATACTACCATTTTTAGAAAAGTTTAAGTTACTGAGATTATTTAAAAAAAACATAGGTTTTTTTTCTGGAATGACCTGATTTACTTAGGATTTGCACCTGTGGAATGATCTTATTACATTACAAGGGAGACCGAGACATACAGTTAATGAAATTAAAAAAGGAAAACGACAAAATAATCTGAAATCCGAAAATGTCGTGCCTTAAAATATTCGACCTTAAAATATGTTCAAGACAATTAACAAAGACAGCCAATACGTTATTGGTCCCTTACGCGTCCATCTGAAATTGCCACCTGTCAAAAATTTACTCCCCAAATTATAAAGTGCAACAAAAGTATCAATACTTAGTACCTTATCGAAGGAGATTGTTAGAGCACTGCTCGGTTGAACCCACCAAGCGTTGGTATGTCAAGTTCGGTTGTCATATTTAGTTCCAAAACTCGAGTCACTTAATAAGTAAACTAGAGTCAACTTCGATAGGTTAGACTAGAAATGATAGAATTATTGAGCTCCAGTTACTCACAAAGATCTAAAGATGGATTGAAGACAACAAATACATTTTCCTTCAGCTTGAGGTTAGTAACTACGACTTGACTTGTTCCATTTCTATCTCGTGTCTTTCAAATCTCTTAGATTGAAAACATAACATGCGAAGCTACGAATGATTATACTATAGTTAGACGTAGTATTAAGGAATACAATACGAAGTATAACGCTTATCTTTTGAACTTCGTATATAAGACATCGACATAATCGTTTGAATGTTATTGTGATTATGTATGAGTATGAGGTGAAGATTTCGTCCTAGGAAACAATGTTTTACATTCGTTTAAAGGAAGTACATTCATGAACTTGTTTTGTGAATCGAAAGGCAAATCGCTAGGCTTATTGGTATTTTTATTCATTGCATATCTTTTGAATTACCAATATGTGTGTTTAGTATAACCGCTCATGACTTGTTTATGTTCTTGGTAAAACTATTAGCAAGGCCTGAATTTTGTATTGGCATGACTTTTATTAGTGAAACCGATCTTAAGTAATCACCTGAGATGGTATAATCAATTTAATGTAATTGGTATGACCAACTCTATTCATTGGGGAACCGATCCTAGTAAGAGGTGAAACCGAACACAAAAGGGGAATCGATCCTTGTAAGAGGTGCAACAAGTTATTGGGGACGAATCCTATGAACATGTGCAACAAGTTATTGGGAACGGATCCTATGAACATGTGCAACAAGTTTTTAGTTATTGGGGACGAATCCTATGAACATGTGCACCAAATAAAAGTTAGATACCATATATATGTGGGAACCGATCCTAGTACATAGTCAACCAAGTTTTGGTAACTAGCATGACTAATTCTAGTACCCACATGGAGATAGAACCGAAACTTATTTTGGTAGAACCGTGAAACCCATGTTTGGTGATTTGATAGGATAATCAATCACGTAGTTCTTGGAAGTCAGATGAACTAATTCTAAACTTGTTTGGAAGTGTGTCAATTCGGTTCCAAGATTGTAAGTATGAAAAATGACTTACAAAGTAGAGATGTCAACATACTTTGAACATGTGCAGTAACGCTTATCCTTTATTGTCCAAAGATATTCCTTAATAGCTAAAGGAGAATCCCGGATCGAAATAAATTAATAATCTTTTAATTAAGGTTTTTAGTTTTGCGTATCTTTAGAAAATAAAATTTAGTAATGTGCATTTACTAGTTGGAGATTTTCTAAGAGATTTTCGGTCAATATTTGGACAAAGCATTTCCAGGAATTATGGAAACCGAATTTGGAAATATATTGCATATCTTGAGAATATTTTCGGTTTTGGAAATTCCTTGGTGTCCAAACTTCCTTGGTCTATAAATATCGAAGTTTGCATTTCAAGCAAATTAATCCTCAGAGCCAGCAAAACTACCTAGTTGTGTTGTTACTGGTGGATCCTCCTATTCAGAGAGGAAAGTAACCTAATTAGGCGAAATCTCTTACGACCGCTCGGTTTAAAGACTTTTTTGGGATTGAGAAGCTCTATTAGAACCGTTGGTGGGAAACTAGATGATTGCATTGTTATTTTAGTTTTCGACTATTTATTTGATTGATTAACGGTTGTTGAATCTTTGATTGCACCTAGTTTGTTTATTCTTGAGATCCTTCTCTTCTGATATAAGGCTCACTCAAACTAGATCAAAGATTTAACGTTTCTACAGATCTAAGTTTTTCTAGATCCGTAAGATAGATTCATTGATTTTCCATTGTTAACAAACTCCGTTCTGTGCGACAAATCAATAAGGAATCAAGTTTGTTTTTGCAGGTTGTTACTTTGAAGATTAAATTGAAGATTGAAGAATTTGAAGATTTGAAGACTATTGTTCTTGTGTTTTGATCTTGGAGTAACTTTATGTGACTTGATTTTCCGGGATTAAGAGGATGTTTATTTTCAATAAACATAACCCTTTTTAGATCAACAAGTAGTTTGTGATTTCATCGTAAACCTTGTAATCAAGACTGATTATTTCGGTAATCATTGTCTTGTTTGATCTTGCAATCAAGGAGCTTCGGATCTGTTAACAGGTCTTAAAAATAGAAGATCCTTAACTGTGCTTATATCATATATTTCGGTATTGTGATTATAAAGTGAGTTTTTTTACCAAACAGTTTATCCTTTACTGTTTGGAATACGATCCAAAGGAATCTTGTCTTTCTAGTTGAAAGATTGGTAGAAAAAGTTAGTGAGAACCATTAAGAAGATATATTAGATTTAGTCCTAAAGAGAACGCC
Organism: Papaver somniferum; assembly: GCF_003573695.1. Taxonomy (NCBI): domain Eukaryota; kingdom Viridiplantae; phylum Streptophyta; class Magnoliopsida; order Ranunculales; family Papaveraceae; genus Papaver; species Papaver somniferum. The sequence continues at coordinate 97,809,537 of NC_039360.1, forward strand.
TGTTCTGTTAGGATATCTAGTATCAAACATCTATTGAGAACTTTGGTTCTGCTAGATATTATCAAAACAAATATCTATTGAGAACTTCGGTTATGCTAGATATTATCAAAACAAGAATACTGCTGAAGCTGAGTAACAAAGATTTTAGTTTACTTAGTATTGTCAACACGAAGTTGTAGGTTTACTTTTTGTAGCATCTTAATTCATTGAGTATTCAAAACTGGACTAGGTCCCGAGGTTTTTCTACAAGATTGTAGTTTTCCTCGTTAACAAAATTCTGGTGTGTGCTTTACTTTATTTCCGCATTATAATTATTTTTATATTATAATTAAAGTAAATACACTTGTACGTTAACTAGGCACTTGATATTTATCTTATAAGGTTTTACTATTATCAAGTGAACACTTTGTTGTAGTATTGTCTCGATTTCATATCCATAGACGATCACACAAAGTGTGTTGGATTTCTCCACTTGACTTTGATATTCTCACATTGTTAGGCCAGTCCGGACTAACCCTATTTCGAGTGGACACTGTATTGAAATATTCCTTGAGTAATTGTATCTCCAAGAGGTTTATACACAATGAGTCTTGTATAGGTTGTGATCAAAATAAAAGATTGTGGTGTATTTGGGTACCCTCGTCTTTTCAGAGATGTCATTTTTTTTCTTCTTTCTTTCCTTCAATTTATTCAAAACAAAACATCGATTACCTGATCGCGGTGAAAAGAACACCAAAATATAAGATTATCAAATCCTAAAACTTGTATTCTCTATTTTCATCAATAAAATACTTGATTTTACAAACTTATCAGTTTAAAACCCTTACGTTTTTTCTTCCGTACCTCAACTGCTAGATAACAATTAACCACTTTTATTTTATTTTTCATTCTTTATACTTTTTTTTAATTTATCTTTTTATTGAAACAAATCAGTCCTTAATAGTTCTGGAATTTCCTTTCCTTCTTCCACATAGAAGTACAATCGTCTTTGGATCTATTAAAGACCCATTTAATGTTTTTTTTTGTAAATATATAATAATAGTAAAATTATATAAATAAACAAAAAAAATTATTTTCTTTGGCCAAGGAGTTAAGGTTAGGAAAAATAAGATAAAGATTTTTATTATAAGTAAATTTATGAAATCAGATAAGTTTATTAACAAAAAAATCTAAAATCTAAAAAAAAATATCTTATTTAGAGGAAGACTATAATGATCAATTGTTAGTCGGATATCATCCATTATTATTTGAAATGTTGAGTACCAAATTAAGGTACTGGTCATTTGTTGTACCATTAAATAACCGAAAAAATAAGAGGGAAATTACTTACAACCCTAATTTTGTCCAGGGTTTATGTATATCAGCTTCGAAAGAGATTTTAAGATAATTATTGAGTTAATAAATAATTTAAAACCTAATTTTTCCTCTGTTTCTAAAAAAGAGCTATTATTATCTTGTATTTTAACTTATTTTTAGGCTAAAATGGAAAAGTGATATTAACTATTTTTCAGAAACGAACAGGGAATGAAGTAGTCATTTTCATATTTTACCTTACTTTTTAAATTTCAAGGCAACTGACTCTGCTCCAAATTACCGAACTCTGAAATTAAAATTTCTGGAAAAGAGCACAACATCGGTCACTAGGTACTAGAGTGTGCTGCTCACTTAGTTTCTTCAGCATAATATCAACACTCCACCTAACATCAGAACACCCTGGAAAATTCCAGTTCACTACTCACTTAGATTCTTAGTATTCAACATCAGCTTCAAATTTTTGCTTATATTAACCGAATTACTAATTGCCATCCCTGGTGCAACTATGGTGAATCCTAAGGCAAGACGTTCTCGATGAATCCTTACCTTGGTCCTCAATAAGATTGTTAGAATCATTTGTAAATCTTGACCAAGTTGACAGGCTATGACAACTAGCAACATAATCTTTTTTTCTCAAGATGGAAACCTTAAGAATGTTTCAAGCTACAATTTCATCTTGTTTCATAACAACAAGCTCAAAACCTATTTTGTATGCATATGGGCCGATGAATGCATCACCTTTACTTGTCAGTTTTTAGTTAATTTCATTGTATTTCACCTTTTCAGCAAAGTTGTTCCCCTCTTTTAGTTTAGAGTAGATTAAATCTCTAGTACCTTTTGGATCGTTTAGTCTAGTTACTTTTAGTTATTTGGAATCAACAGAAATTTGGATATCATTATTAGTTTATTCGAGTTGAGTTTGGAATTCATATTATATATGTATTTCAGTTCTAGTAATCTTGTAATAACACTAATCCTTCAACGACAGAATTTGGATTCTACTTCAAGACACAATCAAAACTCAAGACTCAATTTGAAGCTATGAATCAAGCCTAAAAATAAAATAATAGACAGATATCACTCGGACAGACTACCGCAACAACAAGATTCAAAAGCTTGACTAACAACTTCAATCAACTGCATCAAACACCTCTACCTCCACCTAAGTTCTTGCGGACACTGTCGTGTTCATCAAAAATACAGCTTTTCTTGTGGAAAGCGTTGACCGAAGGCCTTTCGACCTTCGACACCAATATCCGCCATCGGTGCAACTCCGATCCGAAGACAACTATATTGTTCCAATAGCAAGTTGATGAAGATTCATACCTTATCAATCTAGTTCTTATTGATGAATCTTGGGGTATTTTATATCCTCGTGTAATAGTCTTTTAGTAATTTAATAAATTACATGCTTAAAAAAAAACTAGGTACTAGAGTTTGTATAGCCATTTTATTAAAACAAAATTGTTATTAAAATATATTTATATATGTATCGCTTTTATGTTTGATTTATATCGTTCAAGATCAATAAATATAACCTTTGAATCCAGAGCACTTTTTTGCATCGCGGCGAATAATATCTTGGTAAGCAGTGGTTGAACCAGAAATTAACATTGAGGGTTTTTCCTTGCGAATTAACATTGAAGGTTTTTTCCTTCAATAAATATGCAGATTTTGATAGACTAGATACTAAATATAGGTGAGCTAAATACAAATTACAACATAAAATTAGGGATTTTATGTGGTTATTAAAATTTTAGGAGGGGTTAGAGCCACGATTAGTTAACCATTGGCTCCGCCACTGGTGAAGGACCAGTACCCGATATATCTTGGTTATTAACTTGATCACATTGATTTTTTTCCTATCAGCCCCCAACTATTTCACTAGTATTAGCGACCGAGTTGGTTCACTGGTGAAGTGTTATTTGAGCCGGATCACACCAAACTAAATCCTAAATCTCTTCATTTTTCCATGTTTTTTTTATCCAGCTCTATTTTTAACCTAAGAAAAAAATCTAGTTCATTCATTTTGGCAGTTTTGGCGGGTGGACATTATTCTGAAGTGATGTCACGCTATTAGTGTTGCATTTATGGATCTCCACATCATTGTTGGCTTAAATTAAATTTGTTTTGTTATTTTGTGCATCCATAAATAAGATAAGAATTAATCATTGGCATGAAAAATTGTACATGATAACAAAACTCTAAATTAAACAGTTTATTAATTATTCCATTGGTTCTCGAATAAAATATTTGAAATTCACAATTAAAATCCGACATTTTTCAGTTTCAATAACAATAATTCATAGCATACCGTGAATGTTTGTCCATGGAAAAGAATAATTAATCGGGTATATTACGAATAATTGGGAGATATTTTACTATTCATGCCGGCATGATTTTTTAATGCCGACAGTTAAAATCGGCACGAAAATCCATGTCGATATGAACAATGAAATATCCCACAATTATTTCCGGCATACCCAATTAATCATCCATGGAAAATCCCAAGATACACTACTCTGATAGGACTCGTGTTAGCCTCCGTGGTGCAGCCCACGGGGTTGTCTCCCAAGGTTTTGTATGGAAGACTTTAACTTGCCCAAATTTGTTCATATTCTTATAACGAGTGTATATTTCACATATTCTTCTAGTTGGTTGATTATTTAATTGATGGCGCCATTACCTTTCATGTTTAGAATCACGACTCTCGTTACATAACTTCCTAAACTAAATAAAGGGTAGAGATTGAAATGTTACGTGCACACTTGTTAAGAAGTGTGCACAAATTCGGACTCGACTTTAACGGTGTACGTAGAACTGCTACAGACCCCTGTTAGCCTTCGTGACGCCGTGTCTCCCAAGATTTTGCATGGGAGACATTTACTTTCAGTAAATGCGATGACAAAAAGTTCACTATGCTGCTTTTAAGTCTTCACGACTATTACATTCCACGTTTTCCTTCTGTAGTGACAACCAAAAAATATTGGGGAGACAATGAAAAGGATCATTCGGTCCAAGAGCATAACTCAGCGTATCCCATCAATTCCAGTAAGGAGGAAGTCAGGGATTCGAATCCCCATCGTAATAGTAGAGATTTGTATTTAAGTTAGTTGTAATGAGGGATTTTGCGGGGTTAGGTCTGGTAGTGGGGCTAGTGGATTTGTGTAGGGGCCTGGGTCTGGCTTTAGCCTACGGTGAAAGTGAAATGTAGAAAATATGTGAAGTACAATGATGGGATCTAACTACTATCATTTATACCGTAGGAAAAACTACTGTACTACTCATTTATTCCTATCAAATACAGTTACCAATCGAACTTACTTACACTTGCGTACTCTACACTTCAGTCTAAATTCAACAAAATCTATATAATCGTCAACCTCTCATAATACAAAGCACGAACTCACAAGACCATTCTTTTCTCTCTTTCAATAGGAGAGCATCCATCCACAGTATTTCTAGAAAGAAAATCAGTAGCTAGGCACACCATTAATGGAGTCCAAGAAATCTAACCTTCATGTATTATTGGTTTCCTTTCCTGCCCAAGGTCATATTAACCCTCTTCTCAGGTTAGCAAAATGTCTTGCTTCAAAGGGTCTTCTAGTCACCTTCTCCACAACTGAAACTATTGGTCATATGATGAAAGAAGCAACTAACACAAAGAGCACCAACATAGGCCAGGGTGAGCTTCGTTTTGAGTTCTTCTCTGATGGTTGGGAGATCGATGAACCACAGCGAGCCAATCTTGCTACCTGGATGCACCAGCTGGAAACTGCCGGACGTGAATCATTTACTGAACTCATCAATCGACAATCCGAAATGGGTAAACCTGTTTCCTGCATAATCAACAACCCATTTGTTCCATGGGCAACTGATGTTGCCGCAGAAATTGAAATCCCTTGTGCTGTATTATGGGTTCAATCCTGTGCAGTTTACTCCATTTACTACCATTTTCAACACCAACTTGCTAGTTTCCCAAATCCTGATCAGAGAGACATGATGCTTGATTTGCCTAGTTTGCCGTCTCTGGAATTCGATGATATACCCGACTTTTTAACGTTGAATCCTTTCGATTCTTTGAGGAAGGTAATATTAAGTCAGTTTAAGAACCTCGACAAAGCTTTTTGTGTGTTGGTTGATTCATTCGAAGAACTAGAACGTGAAACAATCGAAGTTATGTCTCGTATATCAGCTCCGATCAAACCCGTTGGTCCTTTGTTTAGATCCACAAAAAATGCTAGTATTAGAGGAGATATCTGGAAGGCTGCAGACGATTGTCTTCAATGGCTAGACTCTCAGTCTCCAAATTCAGTCGTCTACGTTTCTTTTGGCAGTGTAGTATCTCTATCCAATGAGCAACTCGAGGAATTAAGTGCAGGTCTGTTAAAATCCGGGACACCGTTTTTATGGGTCGTTAAAACCCCACCACCAGACATGGGTTCTAAACCGGAATTACCTCAAGGTTTCAAAGAAGAAGCGGAAGGAAAGGGAATGGTGGTAGAATGGTGTCCACAAGAACAAGTTTTAGCTCACTCAGCCGTATCATGTTTCCTGACTCATTGCGGATGGAATTCTTCCATGGAGTGTTTAACTTCAGGTGTTCCGGTCGTTGCATTTCCTCAATGGGGTGATCAGAATACAAACGCCAAGTTCTTGATCGATGTTTATGGAGTTGGAATAAGAACCAAGAAAACTCAAAGAGAAAAGGACGGAATAGTAGTGGTAACCAGAGATGAAGTGGAAAGGTGCATCTTCGAAGTTACAAAAGGGCCTAAAGCGGAAGAGATAAAGAAAAACGCAATAAAATGGAAGGAGGCAGCTGAGGCTGCGGTGGCTGATGGTGGTTCTTCTCATCGGAATATCGAATTGTTTGTAGATGACATCCAACGAATGGCATCTAATCAATCAGGATTCAGTGATCAGATATCTCAAAGCTGAAGATGTTTGGCATGCCTCGATGACAACCGCTTGTTTTCTATCTTAGATTTGTGATTTTAGTAACGTGGCAAAATTGTAGAAGTATGTTTCTAGTCAATATCAAAATTCCTAAAATAACTAACAGTTTCCTTTTGGAAAATTGTAATGTCTATTTCAGTTGTTGTAATAACACCAAGGTCCCCACTACGAGGCTAGATTGGCTCTCCAACAATGCCGAACCTTTCATTTCAAGATGTCCCAACTGAGTAAAGATTTGAGAAAGGGTGTTGCAACGTTAGGGCGCTACTGCCATAACAGTCCTCAAACCACAAGCGGCGATACATATCCAACTGAAATTGTGTATATTCCAATCCGTGTATTTTCTTTTACGAACCACGATGGCATCCATTTTATTTTCTTCACTCAATCAATGACACCCATTATACATTTATACATCAATTTTCAACGACAAAAATCCCTTTTCTAGTCAAAAAACAATAATAATTGTAATTGCTCTGATTAGCTTTATATATTAAACAACTAGGCCATGGACATGCATTATTTATAAGTCTAGACTATTTGAAAGCATGATATGGCCATCCATCAGAGCAAGGGCATGGAGTGAGAGCCCTCATTGCATTTGAAAGAGTTTGATCAAAATAGATCAAATTAGATGCTACTGTGTGATGAGACCTCTTACCCATACACCCAAAATCATTCACATACTCATTCAGATGAAGAGTGTCCTAAAGTCTTCATTAGGAGGCTAAAGATTTGCCGCTCACTTAAAACCCACCAAAACCGGCTGAAGTTGAGCCGTTTCAATAGACTTTTTAGTTTTTTATCTTTTTTAAACTCTTTTATGCGGGTCCCATTAGAGTTTTACAAAAAAAAAAAACCTAGGAGGCACATCTTTAGCCGCTTGGAGAGAAAAATTCTCTCCAAACGGCTGAACTTCAGTCTCCTAGTCTATAAATTTGCTCGCCCACAGTCACAAAGTTACTCTTTCAGCCAGACTCTTATTGGTTTTGGCAGTGAATGAATGTTAAAAACACTCATTCCATAGCCCTTTCTCTTAGAAGTCGACACAAGCTTGGAGGCATCAGACGAAAAGATGGAAAAAGATCAGAGACAATCACATTTAGATATTAAAAGCATGAGTGCTTCTGTTTCCTCAAAAATATAATTTAGAAGTCAAAATGTTATTTCTGGATGTTCATCCAACATACTACAGTAGGAACAAAAATAGACCGAGCGGGCCAAAACATTCGCTGCCTCACTATCATGTGCATCTAAACTTGGTGAATACATGTACCCTCATATATCATGTGTGCTTTCTACGCCTGCCGACATGTGCATCTTAATTATTTTGGTAGTCGATAGTTCTATTTTATTGTTTTTTGGCAAAGAAGGCTAAACTTTGTTGATGAGAAAAGAATTGAGGGTTCACACACCATCACCTTACAGCATCCCAGTTGAATATGATGCAACTTACAGGTTTTCCTTCAAACGACCCTGTTTCTGACATCCATAAAGTTTCTAAAATGATGTACGTTGTCTTCATCTTTCTCCCAAATGCTCTTTCATTTCTTTCTTTCCACATAGCCCAAATAATAACATAAGGTGTTATATTTGAAATCATTTCGTTTCTCGTAGCAACCACATCAAATCTCCATACTTCAAAATTTTGAACTAGAGTTTTATGCATATACCAGGACATTCTAAATGAATTTATCAAGTGTAACCAAATTGTATACTCACAATGAAACTTGATGTGATCACCATCTTCATCATTTTTTCCAGATAACTTGCATAATATGGATTTTATATTCTTCCGTGTTGAAGATTCTTCATTGTGTGCAGTGAGTTATGAAAATTCAGGGAATGACGAGCCCTCATTACAGCAAGTCATTCCTAGTTGTATGCTTCATAGCACTTTTTGTTATGAATTTCCGCGAGGTCATCTCATGACAACATTGATAAGGGTGCACTTTCTAATCCTTGGATGTTACATCCTGGATTTAATCGTAGATCGAGAAAATATTTAACTAATTAAAATGTTTTCCTTTTTTTTCCTTTTTTTTTGCACCCCTTAGTTTAATTCAATTTTATTTCTTCTATCTAAATTTTTAATTGGTTCTTTCTAGTTCGCTAAATCCGGAACCCTAAGTTATTCATGATTAACATCAAAGAAGAATTCATTTGTAGACCCGAAATAATAAGCGACATAAGAAATGTTCATCAAAGGCATCGAGAAATAGAAATATATCAATTTCGTTGTTCTCTGGTGGTGGCCAACTCTTCTCTCCCTGAATTACTTCATCTTAATTAGGAAAACACAGTTCACAACCAAAATAAGATGGCAACATCACCACTATAGTAGTTACCACGATGACGCCTAGATTACAATACATTACCAGACGTATGAACGAAGAAATTCAATACATTTTTGGACCCACGGAGACGTGTTGATTCTATATGATTTTAATACAAAATTGCAGTGCAAGAATCAACCAGTTCAAAAGAAGGCAATTTTTGAATGTATGTGCAAGCTTAAAGCTTATGCTTGTAATGTGGAAATTTTCGAAAGAATTAGTGATATAATGAACATGTTCTTGTTGATATGAATCACCATTTTTACTTAGTCCATGAGACTTGATTGCAACAAACAATAAAGACCATATCCATGTGAAATGAACATGCTAGAGAGAACGAGTTGAAGAACTTCGTTTGTTTTCGATTCATCAACAGAGATATATAACACAATCTGAATCAGCAAGAATGGTGTTTCTCTTTATTCGTTAGTTTCGATCGTATATATTTACTAATTTGTTAAAACATCACTCGAGAAAATAGATAAGTTCTTGAGAGTTTTCCATTAATGGTGGCGTCCATTTGCAATGACCTTTCTAGGTTTAAGAAACTAGAATGAATAAAAATAAAGGTAAATAAAATGAAGAAAAATAATTTAAAAAGTTTGTTACTTAAATATTATCTCGAGATGCGGAAATATTTGGATGTAACATCTAAAGATGAGAAAGTGCACCCTTACAGATGTTGTCACGAGGATGACCTCATCACGGCAAGACTCAAGCAAGATACTGATTCTTTATAGTTGTTTGTTGCTTCTTCTTAAGTTAAAGGTCCCATTTGTTGTTCCCAATTGCCATTAGCTTTTATGCAATCTTTTAGAGAGTTCCACTTTGTACCAGCTCTTTTGCACGCAGCTGTAAATAAGTCTTTTAGAGTATCATCTCTCCCTCAGTTATCATGCCAAAAGTGGTTTCCACGGTCATTTCCTACAGATAAGTGCATACACGATGACAATAGAGTCTTGCTTCTGGAAATGCCTTTCCATAACCCTGCGCAATATTCATGTTCACTTATACAATGGTTGATTCATTTTTACTTGTTCTTTGTTGAACCACAGTTCTCCATAGTGTTTTATTTTCTCTTGCATACCTCCGTACCAATTTTAAGTGAACTGTTTTGTTTGCGTTTGTCATATTTTTTATGCTTAGTCCACCTTTCTTTTTATCTCTGCAAAATTTCTCCCATGCAATCTAACACACTTTAACTTGTTGTTCTCTTTAATTCCCTATAGAAATCTTCTCATGATGCTCGTCATTTCTTTTCCAGTTGAGCTGGCAGAGTTAGGAAAGATAGATATAAATATGTAAGGTGGATAGTTTATTCTTGATTAACACAATCCTATATTCCTACCTCCTTTTGGACCTTTTCGTAAGAACTTAGTCTTCCATTGAGCTTGTTTATTTTCCGTTCTTTCTATCATTGTTTCCCATACTGAGAAGGTTCTTGGTGTGGCTAGCGGCAAACCCGTTTATTTGAAAGGCATTTTTTCAGTCTTGCACCCCATCTTTTCTGCTAGCACGCCCACTATTTCATCTGCACCTACGATAATCAGTGTACTCTTTTCTAAATTTAGCTTTAATCAAGTCAGTGCCTCAAACAACATCAACAAGACCAATAGCATTCTGACTTCTTTGACTTCAACATTCAGAAAGATGATCGTATCGTCAGCAAATTGTAAACGGGATTTGCTTATCCGTCACTTGAGACTCTAACACCTTATATTATGTTTGTTATTGAAGTTTGAGGTATCTATTTTGCCAATATTTCAGCAACTAAAAGAAACAAGAAAGGTGATAATAAGTCGTTTACTTATTTTGCTACCCGGCGTTTCATCTTGGTCGTTTACTGATTTTGTTTCCACTTTACTATTTTTTCTTTTTCTTTCAACAATATTTGATTTCCTACAACTAGAAATTTTACTTTTGCAATTGCGTTATAATTATATGGATGTTTTAGTTTTTATTTTAGTTAGCTTTAGCTTTTTCAATAAAATAATTCTAAAAAATATTAATCTCTACTAACTATTATTTATAATATTTCATTATGAAATCTGTTTTAGTTATACACAATCAAATTTTCTCTCATACTAAAAATGAATAATATTTTATTATTATTAATTATATTAGTCTTATTAGTAATTTTTTTTTTAAAATATTTGTTGTTATTCAAAATATCAAAAATTACTTCTCGTCAAAATTATATTTACTGAAAAATGTTAATCACTTTAAATTTCTTTATTAATTTATCAGTCTTTTATGTAACTTTTTATGATTAGATATATAGTTTGTTTTAAATAAATGATTTTTATTATTTTTTTCTATAAAAAAATAAGTAGTTTTAATTATTGAAATTATGACTTACCTAAAAGTAATAGTATGATTTCTCGTAAAAATTCAGTGATTTTCTAGATAATCGAGATAAGTTTATTAGCCAACTATATATAGTTTGATAAAGTTTTTGAACAAATAAATATTTAGAAAGTAAAAATAATGTATTTATCAATTTTATTCATAAACACGAGAAATAGCAAACCTCACCATCTACCAATTTTAATTTCAACCGTTAAATTCGAACGACTGACATTCAAAAGGGTAGATGGTCGTTTTACACATCTCGAATTGTGTTCATTTTTTTAAGAAATGTAGAGTCTTATAAGAGGAACATATCATCAAAATATTACACTTAAATTCATCGTCGTTTGGGTTTTGCGGAGAAAATGACACAAATTTTGTCTGACCTTGTCCAACTAAGAGTGTCCATGGATCCCCCTCATTTGTAAATGATAGAAATTTATTTTCTAGTCGTTACTTTTTTGCTTAATTTATTTTCTAGCTAGTTAGAAGAGTTCTTTCTTTACAAAAGAAAAGAAAGAATTACCAAGGTTGCGGCGTTTAACACCAAAAGAAAACAATAAAAACTTACCAAGGTTGCGTTTGACATAAAGGGCTTTTAAATAATATCCTAATTTCGGAAATTTTAGGGGACAATTTGTCCCACTAGTCTACATTTAGCTCTGTCCATGTGCCTTCAGCTGGAGGTGACCATTCGGAACAGACACTGGGGGTAGAGATGGCGGGGTTAAGAGATACTTATTAGGTGCACCGGTAAAAGGTGGCATTTGATTTGATGAAAGAGGGGCATTGGTTTGGTGAAATACATATCACAGCTGGATTCCGAATAAACCAACAGAAAGCAGCTAAAAAGAGGAAATGTGAAGGACGAGCAAAGAGGAAATCCAAGACTGGATAGAGCCAAACCATAAAGGAACATTGTACTAGTAAGTGTACAGAAGTTTCACATGTACTAATGTAATGAAAAATATCAGAGTAATACCAAGAAACAAGTTACGGGTGAGCATTTTGATACTTGTTATGCTGATGAGATTCTAAATGTGGTTCCATTTAAATGAATAAGGAAGCACTGTTAGCCCATTGGTAGGAACATGGGATGGAAGTTGAGAACTAAGATGATGGAAAAGAGACTTAACAAAAAAAAGGCATCATCTACTGGAGTGGCAACCCCTAATCGAAATTGATAAACTGAAGCCATAATTTGAGATTTCGGATGTGGATTTGATGGGTTTTCCAATATTTCTACTATCCATTGCAACCCTTAACATAGTGTCAAGGACATGTTAAACTTCAGTGTACTCAAAGTACGGCCAAAGGATCAAAGAAGCAACCATCAACAAGACAGACATGGTTATTAATATGCAGATTCAGCTTTTCCTCTGGTGGCTAGGACATGGAAGAATTAGATCCAGAATTTCGCTGCTGTTATAATCAACTCAATGTCAATATTGTGATGTTTAAGATAAATCAAGTGGGACTAGAAACCCTGAACCTTGTTACTTCCATTTCCTATGAACCACATTATTAAAAGAAAATATGGAATTTCATAACAAAAATTATTTTCATAAAGTTCAGAATACAAAGGTTCTACCACTTTACCTACCTAGTCATGGATTCACATCAAATTCTGCTACATCTACATTTAAGATGGAATTGTCATGATACAAACAGTCTTCAAGGTGCTTGAGAGTTGTTCCTAACTCAAAAAAGAGAAAGATAAATACCATTTAGAAACTTGAATTTCAGGCTTACATGGCAGCTCGTAGATGAAAAGGTCCCAAAGATCAATCCTATTAAACAGCTCCTAGTAGTGAAGCTCACCTGCCTTCAGTACAGACCCTGCCCAATGAATTTCATTAACCTGACATCCAATTCTAACCCTTCCACAATCTGCACCAATAGGTTCTTAGAAAGTGTACGAAGGACATACTCAATCAGTCTCCTCTAAATTAACGATCAAGTTGCTTTGATATCTTACTTCGCGATTGTTGAGACAAACTTGCTTCCTCTGGTATCCTGCAAAGATAAGTTATATATATTAGTGAGTTTGGGTAATAGAGATCTTAGCCACATTCGAATCAAGGTCAACCTTGGTGATCTCATCCAGAATGAACATTATTTGCTTAAAGAACAAAGTGGGGTTGTACAAAAATACATGTAATTAGAGATAGTGTAACTATCTTATATTTATGGTAGCATTCAAAAACTACTAGACTTTCTGGATGACCTAAAGAAGTCGATCATATGGCTGTACACATCTTCGTTAGCATTGACACTCAATATGAAGTCGATGTGGCCATAATTCTCAAGATACAGCAATTCCGGCCTAGACTTCAGTTCATTAACAGTTTGCTCCAGATCAGTTATATCTGCTAAGGCATCATTACCCCCGTAACCCATCCATATACGCAAAGAAGTTGGTATGCTCGAGATGTCAAACACCGGGGGTTGGAATAAACCGTATCGTTTGATGTTGCCCCATAATCCATAGTCATACATTGCAAATTTACCTTTGTGGATCACTGCCAAGATAAAAGTAAATGTTGAAACAGCTCTGTTCGAGAAGTTGTGACAATGGAGTAATATACATCATGTTTCACTAAACGTCTTAAACAACAAACTAATGCATCGAAGGGTGATATACTGTAATATAAGCTCAACCATAAACCAATGCTAGATGAACAAAATACTTCAAACTTTTACATACTTGTGAAAATGCCTTGTACATGGTCGAAGTCCAACAATTCAATTCTTAAAGGTGCAACCTTTTACTGAACTACACAACTATTTTTACCATAAAATTGCAGGGAGTGTTCCAAGGTCTGAAAACACTTACTTTGAAAAAGGTGGTTCAAGTTTTTCGCTGTAAGATGGATGTGGTTCAAACTCTAGATAGAAGTCAACGTGCGAATTATTGAAGCAGCAGTTCTTCCCTGCAAGGCAGTCCAATTGAATTTTAAGAACATTATAATTTTATCACCGTATTACTCCTTTAGTTCCACTTGTTTAATCATAAATACTTGATTGTGAGACTCTGTTAATGGCTTAATGCTTCATTATCATAGACAAGTTTCAGTAGACCACATCATACATTTACATAGTTCACTACTTGACCAAGAGAAAATGGTACTTGCAAGACTAGGACGGGACTTCAAATTCTTATTCCATATCGTAGACAAGCAAATTGAGATGTGACCAGAGGATAATGATTGTCTCTATCTAAACAAATGATAAGGCTAACTTCCAGAATGATGCTGATAAGATATGTTTGACCTAGGTAATACGTAGCTAAATTCAAAAAAAATTAAGTGAGTAGCTAAAACGAGGAGAAGGATAAAGAGAAGAAACCTGTTAGAGAAGTTAGCAAATCGTTACAGTCTATATGGCCTTCACATATTGAATTTACTAGGCGAACACCAACTTCACTGAAGACAAAATAGAAGGTTTCAAATAGTCTAATCGGGACAAAAGATGTAACGTTCATAAAATTTATTTCAAACATAACAAAATCAAGAAATTATGTCAAGAGACCTTCGAAAATTGAGCTGATGGACTCCCATAGCCAAAATCATCTGTGGAAATAGTGCACAAAAACAATTCCAGCAGTCAACAGTAGAAAAAAGATGCTTCCATAGGATTGTATTCGTCATCTAAGTAAGAAGTGTACCTGATCCAGATGTGTGCCAACTGCTCTAAGTACAAATTGAGCACTAATATGGCCCAAATAAGATATGGGGCAAAGAAGAGCAACAGCTTCAACCTTCTTCACTATATCTGTTTGGGAGAGAGCAGCTAGAGCCATGATGGTTCCCTATGAAGATATTAGAATGAATGAGCTGCAGTGAGAATGAGTAGCAAAGAACATATTAAAGTACCAAAATGAGAAGTGACAGGGAGATCATACCTGTGAATTCCCCACATAGTACATTTTTGAACTTGTTACTGAATATACATAGTTGAACATTTCTACAAGGTCATTTAAAGCCAATTCCTGCCAACTCCAATCCCGGAATTCCTGCAAAATCAACACAGCCTTACAAGTTACAACTCTGAGAAGCCTAAACCCAACCATAAGTGATGCAGGGGGATAGTGCGCTTCTTTAGGATTGTTTTCGACTCAGAAATGTTTTACTAGTTTCTAATCTGTAGGAGGGTGTTTCAGTCCTTAGTAATGTGTTTCCTTTCCTTGGGGTTTCTTTGTAGTAGAAATAGTTAGTATCATGTCATTTAGAAGGAAGACTTTTATGATTTTTTTTCTTACGACTAACAACTTATAGTCTATTGATATAGAAGGGTGTTCGGTTGAACCTAAACTCGGTTTATCTATGCTCTTAAATTTCAACTTCATGTTCTATCTGCATATATATGTTTGTGTGCATTGTTCATTTCTTTGAACTTCCAAGATCTAAGAAACCCATCAATATGGTACACATGCTCTGAGTGTGTGTGAGACGGTGTGGTTAAGCAAAACAGAATCAAACCTCATCCTTCTCAGATAAGGAGATATGTCCATGGCTCCAACGAGTACCGCGTACATTCCCAACCCAAACATCAAAACCAAGGTCGGCAAGGATGAAGCCTAATGATTGTTCTGCGGAATTCAAAAACCAAGCATCACCACCCTGTACATGTATTGAAGTTAGCTTGAACCTCTCCATTGTTCCACAACAGATATGTAAGAAAAGTAATTGACATACAATGCAAAACTGATTTGTTAAACATATTGCCACTCTGATTTAATGAAAGAATTTCAACATGTTAACATGAAGAGAGCGAGACAGGTATGGGACTTATGTTGAAATAAACATTCCCAAACTATGTAGCTTCTACTGGATGCCTGAGTTAGCCATGAAACAAAACATGCGGCCTTTCGTCTAAATGACCTCTGGCTCCTAGAGGTTGAATGCAACAATTTACTAAAATCCTCATGGCTGGATACTTGAATACGTATTCACATTTCACCAAATCACAACTACCTCCTATCAAATTCAACCTTAGTTCTGAACTTTTGACATGTGAAAATTGGACCTACTACAATCCTTCAAGCCTAAGGTATTCAATATAAATCAATTGCAAAGTCGAAAGTACTTCACGAATTAATACAGAACTCTGAGAACTACACACATGTTCAGAAAGTTTCACTGGAAAGGGAAATTATTTTTAAATGAAGCTTAAATACTCAGTTCAAAAGCCAGTGCGGAAAAAAAAAAAACGAGTGCACACAAACTCACAGTAACTTTAATGATAAAGATCGATCAAAACCTGAAAAAGTCCATGTTGAAGGAGAATTGGAGGACCGGAGTTAGCTTGTACAGCTCCATTACTTGACGATACACGTTGAATGCCTAATATGTAACCATCTTTTGTTTGAGTCTACAGGAATTGGAACAATAAAAATGTTAAATGTAAAACCCTTCTTTAATCAATCAGCTATATTTTTAATAAATTACCACCCTAATAGTAGTTGAACAGAGGAAAAGAAAAATGCTGATGAAAAGGATAAGAAAATGTTACGATGTGTTCAGAGCATGGATAACCAGAAGGTTGAATCAACTGAGAACATAAACCTTCATTACTTAATCGACGATGGAGATTGGAGATTGAATTCTTTGGTAGATAATTCACTCTTTCCCAAAAAGAATCCATTAAACATGAAGGAGAAGAAGATGTAAAGTGAGAAAATCTCCATTAACATCACTCTCCTCCCCATTTTCTGCCACTTCCCAGAAATGGCATGTTTCCCTATGGAAAAGTCAGAGACGAAAGTGTCACGGGAATGTTTGTTTTTCGGATCTTATGAGTTTGCATGGGGATCCAAAAGTCGAACCAGATACTACGGGGAATGGAATTCGGTAGGGGTACATTTTTTTTTCCCATGTCATTTGGAAGAAGTAGCACTTTAGGCATTTTAAAGCATTCCGAGACCCAACCCCCTAGTTAAATTAATTACAGCGTGTTTGGATACATATCTGGTAGTTTTTTGATTTCTAGAAGTCAAAAAGTGAAAAGTCAGTTTGGGTGTGGAATTTTAGAATGACTTCTACAAGCATAAAAATTGATTTTTTGTGAAGCAAAATATATGGACTTCTGACTTCTGGAGAAGCAGAATTGTATCCAAACGCGCTATTAATGACACATGGAATGAGGCTCACCATGCCTCTTCTAGATTTTGTGTTCTCTTGTCTAGCCGGAGTTGTCGACCGACTCAATGATCCGTGGCAGCAGCTAGATTTTTAAACGGTTAGATTATTACCTTATAAATAACACACCATTTCAAACACTAAAACTCATACATTTCGATTTTTTCTTAAATTTTCTACTATAAAAAATAATTCTAGTATTTTAAATTCTTTAATCGAAATGTCTCGAAAGGCTATTATATTTTTCATGATGTGAAACTTGAAATTGATGTTGTTGTGATAAGATATGTGCTATTTTTTTTTAAAATTGAAAATATTAAAAGGGGAAGCATGGTGCAATTAGAAGTTAATGTAGGTGAATGTTCTGCTATAAGGAAAAGAAAAACTCACGCTTTCAAAATTAACATACGAAGTTACAAAAACCAAGAAAATTCCATTCCAGAATGTGTTGAATATAAGATACGTCCAATGAAGATACCCATGAGGCCATAGATTGTCCGAGATTTTTATCGAAGTCTTTATTTAAGTTTTTATTGTCTAAGTTATATCTTTTAAAAAATGGACACTGATATTATTTAATTGGAAAATATTTAGAATTTAAAAGTTCGACTTCCATTTTTGATTAACGGTGTTTATTATTACATTTAGACTTCATTTAATTAACTTGGTTTAATAGCGGAAAAATGCAAAACTAAGTTTTGTACTCACAATTTAATTTCGCCATAATGGCATGGAGTCAGACTTGTAAATTTGTAAAGCGAAATTGTAAAGCTCGCCTGATTTACTGTTTTAACTCGCGGACTCCGACCCGACCGATTTTTACCTGTAATCTGATGTTATTAGGGAAACCGATATTTCTTCTCTGGACTCCTCTGTTAGAGCATTGATCGGTGGAACTCGCATGCTTTGCTATCTCAAGCATGTTTGTCAATGTTAGTGATCAAAACTATAAGTCTTGATTTCTAGTCTACTATAGCTAAGGTCTCGGACTAGGATAGAAAGTGTAGTTGAGCTCAAGAACTCCATGGCAATCATCATACAAAACGAGGGACTACTCAAAGAACCGGTGGCTCTTCATCGAATAAAAGGTATGTGGAGACTTGAACTTATCTATCACTCAAAAGTATATTTATCTCATATCTTGAGACAAAAGTCGTTTTTGCTATATAGACTTAGATTATAAACATTTGCTATTTCGAGCCGAGTTTATCTGGCCTATCTATTTCTCGAAATATGTGTTGGTAAGCTTTCTCTTTAACCAAGTTCATCTTTACCTAGTGACGAAAGTCATGACAAGTTTCAATCACTTTGGAAATTGCTTACTTTGACAAAAAATATTTTGTGAATAACATCTATAGAATATCAACGTCCTCTAAGAATGTTCCAATGATTGAAATGAGAGTTTAGATTATATAACCATTGGAGGATATAAGCATTGTTTTGGAAACACATATATGTATAAGTCCTTATTCCTTGAACCGAAGTCTGCGAACTTTGTTGATCAAGAGAACCGGTATGGTGGCGTGAGCCAAGTCCGCGAACTCAGTCTGCGAACTAGCGGAAGTTCTTGTTCCGAGAATTTCTGCTGGAGTTTGTGAACTCCGTCCGGGAACTTAAGTCCGCGAACCCAGTCCGCGAACTTGAGTAGGTTATATCTAAAAACTATGTTTGTGAACTTATTCTTATATAAACTAAGGAATGCAAATTGCAAACTGTGGCTATATAGTTCATGAACCGATTCGAGTGAATCAAATCGTTTTTTCTTCGATTGTGTCTTGTGTAGTTACATAAGATTTCCTTGTAATTAAACAACTCTCTAAATAGTTCATTTGAGTCACTTGAACTAGTTATGGTGAAGAAGAATATGGTTGATATGAAAGTGATCATATGGCTAACCATTTGGTTGACTATTGTTGAACCAACAAATGTACAAGTTTGGGTATGGTTACACAAGCCTAGAAACGTGCATTTCATTTGTGTGTAACAAGATAGTTTTCGATCTAACGGTTGAAAGATATTAGCTTGAATCTAAATCAGGTTTTCATCTAACGGTGAATATTGAATGCTTTGTTACCAAGCTAACATTGATTGCAAACCCTGATTTGAAAGACTATATAAGGGAAATCTCTAGCAACTGGGAAACCTAATCCCCACACCTTCTGTGTGATACTAGTTGTGCTAAGCTAGAGTCGATTCTCCTTTAACCTTTGGTTTCTTCTTCTAAACTAGGTTAACGACTTAAAGACTTCATTGGGATTGTGAAGGCAGACCGGTACTACTTTCCCGTAGTTGTGTGATCTGATCTTGTTGTTTCTATCGTACGAGTACAATTGTAATAATTGGCTTGAGATTGATATCTCCGATAGGCAAGATATAAAAGTAATCACAAACACTCCGTCTCATCGTTTGTGATTCCACAAAATCTTTTTTCGCTGCGTCGATTAGGATTATTGTGAGGTGATTGATAATACCAGGATGTTCTTCACGAATATAAGTCCGGTTTATCAATTGGTTCATGTTCACCTTGGTTTATCAAAAGACAGAACAAAACTCGTAGGTATATTCGTGGGAGACGGATTTATCTATTACCGTAGACTTTTCTGTGTGATAAAGATTTGTTTATTAAAGTTTTCGACTTTGGGTCGTAGCAACTCTTAGTTGTGGGTGAGATCAGCTAAGGGAATCAAGTACGTAGCATCCTGCTGGGATCAGATACGTAGGAGCATAATTGTACCTTGGATCAGTGTGAGATCGATTGGGGTTCAACTACAGTACAAACCGAAGTTAATTTGGAGAAGGCTAGTGTCTGTAGCGGCTTAATACAGTGTGTGTTCAATCTTGACTAGGTCCCGGGGTTTTTCTGCATTTGTGGTTTCCTCGTTAACAAAGTTTTGGTGTCTGTGTTATTTATTTTCCTCATTATATTTTGTTATATAATTGAAATATCACAGGTTGTGCGTTGTTCAATCAATTAGAATATCCGACCTTTTGGTTGTTGATTTAAATTTATCGACACTTGGATATTGGTCTTTGGTACCATCCAAGTTATCTCTCTAGTATTTGATAAAACCTCGCAGATTTCTATTTGCTTGAGTATATATCAAATCGAGAGATTAAGATATAAACTCTTTGATATAGTTTTTATCTAGATTGAGTCTGACTGTCTAGTTGATTCTCTAGAAAGTATATTGGAGTTTTTCCATACAGATTGCTAAGAGAAATATTGGGTGTGGTTGTTGTACCCCCACTTTTTCAATTGGTATCAGAGCAGGAAAATACGTTCAAGACCTTACAAGTCTGTGTTTGTAGCGATCTGAGGATGGACGATAGTATATCTGATAAACGCGTCACCAGAAATAAAGGCTATGTTTTGTCTAATTCTATTAAATATAAAGATTCTTCAATCTCGAATATAGATGAACCATGTGTTCCAACAAGACAGACAGGCTCCGACATGAGTATTTCCGATTACCCTTCAAAAGAGTCTATCTCTCTAAATGAACGGGAAACAGCTGAAGAGAGTGTCTTGATTCTAAATCTTGCTAGAATCCAAGTTGATAGATTTAATCGGTTAAAACACCATGTCGATTTTCTGCTTGGTGTAATAAGAGACTGCAAATTCAAAGAAAATACTGAAGATCATTCTTCACGTATGACTCTTGAGGCTAGCCTCAAAAAGAATGCTTTGAAAATAGAACATCGCTTGAGTAAACTCTCTATTCAAGGATGCTCTAAGCAGTCTAATATACCAAGCACTTCTGCTACGCCTGAATCCAGAAGTAAAATTGGAATCTCTTCCTTTTAAAAAGAATGTGAATGAATTTCCCATTCATCAAGGATGTTCCACATCACATGGAAGGAAGAAATCTCCTAACGAGGTTGTTAAGACTACCGTGTCTAATCACTCTAGTGATCAGAAAGTATGCCACTTTTGCGATGCAAAAGGCTCTGCTAAACAAAAGAGAAACTCTAGGTTGAATAAAACCTCCTTGGTTCAACTTTAACACACCTTAGACTTAATTATCAAAGGTGTAACTGACATTCGTATGTCTAAACCAGTTGGTTTTCGTACTTACCATGTGCTGTTACCAGGAAGGTCAGTTCAATGAGTTCCTCAAATGCTCTAAAGCAGAATATGAGTCTTAACAAGAATCGTCCAAGGAAAGATTATGTCGTTTCCTCTGGAAATAACATTTCCCTTAATGTGAACGAAATTCCAGAAGAAAGAAGAAAATTTGATTATATGAGAAATAACCTGATGGAGATAATTGAAGGATATAAAGAAATTGTCGACGGGTTGTCATCCTCCTCAAGTCAAAATTCTTCTGGTAAGAACTCTAACTATGTCTCGTATTTTTATGACAGTAAGTTTTATGATAAATTCTCACATAAAAATGGATCTCTTTCTAGATTTGGAAGGAAAAAGAGACTCGATCATAAACACAGTTCTTTTAATGAGCTCAGAGCTCATACTTGTGCTAATTAATCACAAGGGTTAATAACTTGATCATAAAAATCCCGTTGAGCAAGATGTGTAAAAATCAGGTATACTATGGCAATTTGGTGTTCTTCTTAGTTGAGCTATCCTCTTATCGTTTATAACTAAACTAGTGTTTGCAAACAATATTGCCTAAGAAGTATTTGTGTTGTCTAGTATCGTTTCTCTCTTTATGCAATTCTTTTGCAACTTTGTGGACTGCTACACTTTCTATAAATTACTCCTATGGTAAGGAATTTATTGAGCTATTTATGAATTCTCATGTAGCAAAAGTTCTTTTGTTGTTTTATTCCTTATGGGCCATGTTGTATTCGTATGTGTCCAAGGGTTACCATCACAAGTCAACGGTTTGCAAACCCTAGAGGTCTTCTTCCCTAAGAAACCATATAAATACTAAACCTCTGAGTCACGTTTGCGTACTCTAGGTTATTTTGGTTTATCAATAATATCATCCTTTTCACAATCGTGTGGTTTTGCTAAAGGTTTTCTTGATAAAGGTATTGGTTTTTAATCCGAAGGGAGGAAGAAAAGAACCCTTGTAGATGAAAATCATCCCAATGCCTCGTGTTACTATGCATATACTCATGAGAACGTTGAGAAGGATGATATGATTTCTTCTGAAGTGGTCCATGACTTTCTTAAGTATTTTGAGGAAGCAAAACTGCAGCTCGTTGATACTCTGAAAAGTCTTGATGTGTTAAAAACTGAGTTGAAAAAGGTTTCAACTGACCTTGGTCTCATAAAACCGCACATCAATGATCTTCATAAAGAGAATCTCTTCTTCGAAGATGAAATCGATGCTGCTAATAACAAGCTCAAAGACGCTAAGACTCGTGAGGATCTTGAACCGTCTATTTGACCTTTGTTCGTGTTCGGCCATGGCACTGGAGTATGCTTGTGTTCCCTAGCTTGTTGATTTCTTCTTTGTTTTCCTAGTAAATATTCTTTTCTTTTTTTTTATTAGAAGAAAAACTAGAGTTTGGAATAGCCATTATTGTGATTACACATAGCTATGTCCAATGTTTTCATCTTGATGTTTTTAGATTTATTGGTTTAAATTCTAAATTTGTTTGGAATATGAATTTTGCAGTATTAATCTTTCTGGTTTTATATATTGCAAATTTGTCATGGGATATGTGTGTTTACGTCCGTGAACTATGATTGTCCCATACCTTGTCAAAAGTAAAGTCTTTCGTATGTCGATATGCATGTATTGATAAAAGAATGAATAGACTTTTGACAAATACAAAAGTTAAGCCTATTATGTCAATTATTGATGGAAGATAGGTTAAAATCTTTTGTTTGCAAGGATTATGTCTATTGAATGTCATTATGCGAATAGTGATGGAAAATAGAATGAATCCTTGTGTATTCCGCAGTATTGATCTTCCCGATCCATATTTTATGTATTACTGTGAGGCTCCATAAAGTGTCTTATGTTGAGCATTGAACGACCAAGTTGATTATTTTTATGGCTAGCTATGTTGTTGTTGTTCCGTGAGGTACTTTATGTCGAGCATATTCAACTAAATTAATCATCTTGTTTGATTATTTAGTTGTTGCTCCGTAAGTTTTCTTATGTCGAGCATGACCAATTAAATTGATTACTTTTGTGATTAGTTTGGTTGTGTATTTCGATTATATTAATTATGGGTTCTCTTGTGATTAATCTAATTGTATGTTTTTAAGTCTCCATAAGTTCACTTATGTTGAGCATTTCTCGATTAAATTAATCATGGGTTCTCTTGTGGTTAGTTTAGTTGAATATTTTTGGATTCAAATTCATACTTGTATGTGATTTTTTATGTCCAAAGAAATCCTTCTTTTCTTTCAAAATTAAGGTCGCCCTTGTTGTTCTTTCGGGAATGACATTAAATGGGGGAGAGTTCTTAATTGAACTGGTGCTTAATTGCCAAATCTTTGTGGGGAGTGCGGCTGTGGAATATTATATGGGTGTCTTGTATTTTTATAAATTCCTTGATGAATGCATTTAGCTTTGGATTTATGATTACATCTAAATAAGATAATATATTTTTGCTTTCTTTTGGTCAAGAAATGTCTCTTTCGGAAATTTCATGAGGATCCCGTTCTTGTATCTTTGCCAATTTTATTGACAAAAAGGGGGAGAATTAATATGTAGTTCACACTACAAATACATATGGTTTTCGGACCATTATGTAAGGGGGAGTGGTTTCCATGTGAGATGGATCATTGACTAAGGGGGAGTGATACATATCACCATAGTATTGTTGTTGAAGTTGTGATACAATTGAACATTGACGCTTTGTAATAATACTATTGCACTGTATAACAATGATTGAGAACTCTTGTTTTCTCGTTGTTATAGCTATGGATTTTCAACAACGATGATGCTGAACTTACAACCTTTGGGATCATTGGAGTACTTGGAAGTGACGAAGATTTCAAGTAATGTTGAAGATTAGGCATATGGAATAGGAGCTACAAAAGTTAATTTATTTATTTTTTGTATTCCATATGTATTGATAGTTTTGTCACTAAAATTGACAAAGGGGGAGATTGTTAGAGCATTGCTCGGTCGAACTCGCATGCGTTGCTATCTCAAGCATGTTTGTCAATGTTAGTGATCAAAACTATAAGTCCTGATTTCTAGTCTACTATAGCTAAGGTCTCGGACTAGGATAGAAAGTGTAGTTGAGCTCAAGAACTCCATGGAAATCATCATACAAGACGAAGGACTACTCAAGGAACCAGTGGATCTTCATCGGACTAAAAGGTATTTGGAGACTTGAGCTTATCTATCACTCAAAAGTATATTTATCTCCTATCTTGAGACAGAAGTCATTTTTGCTATATAGACTTAGATTATGCACATTTGCTATTTCGAGCGGAGTTTATCTCGCCTATCCATTTATCGAAATATGTGTTGGTAAGCTTTCGCTTTAACCAAGTTCATCTTTACTTAGTGACGAAAGTCATGACAAGTTTCAATCACTTTGAAAATTGCTTACTTTGACGAAAAATATTTTGTGAATAACATCTATAGAATATCAACGTCCTCTAAGAATGTTCCAATGATTGAAATGAGAGTTTAGATTATATAACCATTGGAGGATATAAGCATTGTTGCGGAAACACATATATGTATAAGTCCTTATTCCTTGAACCGAAGTCTGTGAACTTTTTTGATCAAGAGAACCGACATGGTGGTGTGAGCCAAGTCCGCGAACTGGCGGAAGTTCTTGTTCCGAGAATTTCTGCTGGAGTTTGTGCACTCCGTCCGGGAACTTAAGTCTGCGAACCCAATCTGCGAACTTGAGTAGGTTATATATAAAAACGATGTTTGTGAACTTATTCTTATATAAACTAAGGAATGCAAATTGCAAACCGTGGCTATATAGTTCATGAAACGATTCGAGCAAATCAAATCGTTTTGTTTCGATTGTGTCTTGTGTAGTTACATAAAATTTCCTTGCAATTGCGTGTTCTATTAATACCTTACAACATCAAAGTTCGCGTGGTAGTAGAAGACAAACTCCAAATTCAAAAGCCCAGCATTTCAGAAAAGCTATGAATGAATAAAGTGGGGCTGGTGTTTAGAATGCAACAGGAAGTTCCGACATGTCAGCTAGAGGACTTTGCAATTTCTGCAAGAAAGACAAGGAGAGACACCACGAAGGTTCATTGTTCAGTGCAAGAAATTTGATGGATCCAGGCAGGGTACCAATTGAGTTGTCACAATTAACAAATCCTGAGAGTTTGCTTATAGCACGTGTGCACCCGACGATGTCAGTATATAGGGTTAAAGGCCAACAGTACAAATATGGGGGAAATGTCATTAATTTTGTGCAAGATGTTAATGTCATCGCTAGTGTTCTTCCACACAAACCAAAAGATTTGTCTGCAGTTTTGATTATAAAGAGGACCGGAATGAATTCAAACAAAGAGTTTGTTGTGCGGCGGGAATATGTACGGGAAGCTCTATTGTGGCTGGAAAAAAATCATACATATTACCATGGTATATCTATCAGTGATGGAAACATCAATGAATTACCTGAGAATGGCATTCCCGATGACCTTCCGGGTATGGGTGGAAATGAAGACCAACAAAGAAGCGATAGTCTCTTCGGGGAACAAAGCAATGAGGACGGGTACGATGGACCTCCGGAGTTGCAAGACCAGAGTTTTCATATAAATGAGTTTGAAACTGTTGGTACAATTGGAGCGATCGTACAACCAGATCAACAAAGATGTATCATAAGAGCTTTGGAGAGCGCCGAGGTAGATCAAACCATTGCAGACATGTCGTTTACAGGTGAGCTCAATATATCTCTATGTTAGGTTCTTAACAAACTTACCATGCTGACATGAACACTTCTAACTTAATCATATTTTTGTAGTTTGTGGTATTGTATCTGTCTGTTGATGTCCCAACTTCAATACCACCATAAAAAATCAAATCAGTTAGCCAGATTAGTCAAAGAAACATCAACCTACACATGGCATACTTTTTGATCATAATTTATTAGTTAAGGAAATGCAAATACCTCTCCGACGGCAAGTACTGGAATCTTAAATAGTTTATTGAAACACATCAAAAAAAGGGGAAAAGGGCGTATTGTAGTTTCGTCCTTTCATGATGTTTTGTACATCTGTTCTTGTTCTTATTAATATCAAAAGCTAATTTTGTCGATGTTTTTTAACTTCTTTTTTTTATCTTTGAAACTGATCATCAAGTCTTCTTATATACTGTGCTTGTTTACAGGTGAAGTTATCGATGAGTTTACAACAAAGAGGTATATCACCATGGCGTTCCCGACTCTATTTCCTTATGGTACTGCTGATTTGCTACAATTGAGGCCTAGAAAAGTCCGTGAATGCCAGTATTTTCAATACCTAATGAAATACAAGGATGGGCGCTTCGTACGGGACTCGAGATTCAGGTATTTTGCACTAAATTCATTGACTAGGTGGCGTGCATTGTCCTTAGGATCCGTTTATGTCAACAACAGTCCGCAAGATGGTAACGAAAAAGCTGGGGTCTAACAACACCACCCAATATTTCGCTTAGCAATCTGTATGGACTAACTTCGAAATACTTTGCTAGAGAATCAATTAGACAGTCAGATTTAATCTAGATAAAAGTATCTCAAGGAGTTAATATCCCTCTCTTGATTCGATTTTTACTCAAGCGAAAAACAATAGCGAGTCTTTATCAAATAAAAGGAAAAACTTGGACGGTACCAAAGACCAATGTCAAGGATCAATCAATATCAATCAATAACCAAAGGCTGTATTTCCAATTGATGATCACGAACGCACAACCTGTATTATTTCAATTATATAAAATATAATGCGGAAAAGAAATAACACAGACACCATAAATTTTGTTAACGAGGAAACCGCAAATGCAGAAAACCTCGGGACCTAGTCCAGATTGAATATACACAGTATTAAGCCGCTAGAGACACTAGCCTACTCCAAGCTAACTTCGGACTGGACTATAGTTGAACCCCAATAAGTCTCCCACCGATCCAAGGTACAGTTATCCTCCTACGCCTCTGATCCCAGCAGGATACTGCGCACTTGATTCCCTTAGTTGATCTCACCCACAACCAAGAGTTGCTGCAACCCAAAATCGCAGACTTGATAATAAACAAATCTGTCTCACACAGAAAAGTCTATCAAAAGGACAAATCTGTCTCCCACAGATAAACCCTAGGTTTTGTTCCGTCTTAAGATATGAAATCAAGGTGAACAGGAACCAATTGATAATCCGGTCTTATATTCCCGAAGAACAACCTAGATTAATCAATCACCTCTCTACAATCCTTCCTGACTACACAGGCGGTTTGTCGAGGAATCACAAACAGTGAGACGAAGATGTTTGTGACTTCTTTATCTTGCCTATCGGGGAACTCTCACGATCTCAAGCCAATCAATCGATTGTACTCGTACGATAGAAGATGCAAGATCAGATCACACAACTACGATAAAAGTAGTATCGGTCTGGCTTCACAATCCCAATGAAGTCTTTAAGTCGTTAACCTGGTTTTAGATAAGAAAACCAAAGGTTAAAGGAGAATCGACTCTAGCGAGCGCACTGGTATCACACAGACGTGAGGGGATTAGTTTTGCTCAAAGCTAGATGTCTCCTTTATATTAGCCTTCAAATCAGGGTTTTTCCTTAGTTACAAAGAAATCCATATTCACCGTTAGATGAAAACCTGATTTAGATTCAAGCTAATATTTCTCAACCGTTAGATCGAAAACTTAGCTTGTCACACACACTTGGGTAGACGTTTACTGGGTTTGTGAATACCGTTCCCAAACGTCTACGTGTATGTTGGTTCAACAAGTAACCCAAAAGGTTAACCATATGAGAATTTCATATTAACCTTGTTCTTCTTCACCATAACTAGTTCAATTGACTCAAATGAACTAGTTAAAGAGTTGTTCAATTGTTGTGAGATATTATGTAACTACACACGACACAATTGAAACAAAGATGATTCGATTCGATTGAATCGGCTCATGAACTTTATATCCACGGTTTGCATAAAACATTCCTTAGTAATTTAAGTTTCATGTTAAGAGCACATCTCTAGATCATAACCTCTTAAGTTCACAAACAAGTTCGCGGACTTAAGTAAACCGGTTGAGTTTTCCAAACTCAGCAGAAATTCTCGGAAAGAGAACTTCCGCCAGTTCGCGGACTGGGTTCGCGTACTTTGCAGACAAACGAGTTTTGAAAAATCCAGCAGAAATTCTCGGTCGAGAACTTCCGACTGTTCGCGGACTTGGCAAGCCAATTCCACAATCCTTCCGATTTCTCTTGATCAACAAAGTTTGAAAACTTCGGTTCAAGGAATACATGGTTATGTAATTTAAACTCTCATTTCAATCATTGAGACATTCTCAGAGGACGCTATGTAGCCGTTACTAAAAGACCGATTCACGTCAGAGCAATTCTCAAAGTGATTGAAACTTTTCATGACTTTCGTCACTAGGTGAAGATAAATTTGATCAAAGCGAAACTCTTTACTAACACACGATTTCGAGAAAAAGATAAGCAATGAATTCTCAGCTCGAAATGTCAAATGTGTATGATCTAGTCTATATAGCATACGGCTTTTGTCTCATAAGAAGTAGGAGATAGAAGAGATAGACTTTTGAGTGATATATAAGTTCAAGTCTCCACATACCTTTTTGTTGATGAAGTTCCACGGTTCATTGTATATATCTTCTTCGTTGTATGATGAATCGCCATGAAGTCCTTGAGATCAACTACACTTTTCTATCCTAGTCTGAGACTTAGCTATGTAGGCTAGAAATCAAGACTCATAGTTTTGATCACTAACATTGACAAACATGCTTGAGATAGAAACGCATGCGAGGTTGACCGAGCTATGCTCTAACAATCTCCCCCTTTGTCAATTTTAGCGACAAAACTATTAATACATATGGAATACAAAAATGATAAACTTTAGTGGCTCCTATTCCATAGTCTAATCTTCAACGTTCCCTGAAATATTCGTCCTTTCAAGTACTCCAATGATCCCAAAGGTTGTAAGTTTAGCATCACCGTTGTTGAAGATACGTAACTATAACAATGAGAGAAATCGAGATTCTCGATCATCATTATACAATGTCATAGTATTATTATGTAACATTAAAGTCCAATTGTATCACAACTTTAACAATAATACTATGGTGATATGTATCACTCCCCCTTAGTCAATACTCCATCTCGATCATGGAAACCACTCCCCCTTACACAATGATCCGAAAACCATATGTATTTGTAGTGTGAACTACATTATTTCTCCCCCTTTTTGTCAATAAAATTGGCAAAGGTACAAGAACGGGATCATAATGAAATTTCCACAAGAGACATTTCATAGACTAAAATAAAAATACATACCAACTTAATTTAGATGCAATCATAAAGCCGAAACTAAATGCATTCATCAAGGAGTTTTAAGATACAAGATAACCCCTATAAAATTCCACAGCCGCAAACCCCGAAAGATATTACCATTAAGCACAAGTTCAAAAGAACTCTCCCCCATTTGATGACATTTTCGAAAGAACAACAAGAGCGACCTTAATTTCAAAAGAAAAGAAGGATTTTTTAATTGGACACCAAAAACCTTAGGAATGATTTCCTATATCCAAAGCTCAACCAAATTAATCACAAGTAAACCCATGATTAATTCAATTAGAATATGCAACTAAATCAAACCACAAAAGTGATCAATTTAATTGAAGATGCTCAACATAAGTAAACTTACGGAGCTACAACTAAGGTAAACATACAGAGATGACTAGCTTAATCATTCACATACTCAATATAAGGAAAACCTTATGGAATATACGACTATATCAACCAATAAAACATGATTAGCATAGCCGTTCATATACTCAACACAAGATTTATGGAATATATGAAAACTCAACTAGACTAATTACAAGAGAACTTATAATTAATCTAATTGGAATACAAACAACCAAACTAATTACAAAAGTAATCAATTTAATTTTCAAAGGATTTTGCTCAACAAAAGAAGACTTTCGGAGCAAATAACTAAATAACCAACCAAGATGATTAATTTAGTTCATAATGCTCGACATATAGCATCTTATGGAACAACCAACAAGCCAATAAGAATAATCGATTTAGTTGTATCGTTCTCAACATAAGTCACACAATGGAGCCTTTACGGTATTACATAACAAAATGGATCAATGAAGATCGATACCGTGGATAACATACAAGGATCTATTCTATTTTCCATCATAACGACATAATATACTTTATCCTTGTCAAACAAAATATTTTATCCTATTTTCCATCAAATACATGACTGCATAGGCATAACTTTTGTATTTGTCAAAAGTCCATTCGTCCTTTCATCAATACGAATACCAATTCATGAACGACTTTACTTTTGACCGCATATGGGACCTTCAAGTTCACGGACGCAAACAATACATATCTCATAAAATTGCAATATCACAAAATCATAATGATCAATACTGCAATAACATCATCCTCCAAATATTTTTAGAATTTAATACCAATAAACCTAAAAAATAACACAAGAAGATGAAAATAAAAATAGCTATGTGTAGTCACAATCATCGCTATTCAAAGCACTAGTTATTCTTCCAACTAATCCAAAAAGAAGACATACTAGGCAACAATTCCTTTGAGAAATTCTTTATCATTCCTGAACTCCTTGTTATCGACAGCCATCGGGACATAAGGTTCACGGAGATAAGTGTCAATACCCACGAACTGTCTTGGCTGAAGAGGTCGAATTAGGGTCCTCTGAATTTCCAAAGATTTAGACACGAACGTCTTTATTTCATAAATCTTCGTTCTTATTTCCTTTAACTCATCAAGAACATCGGAAAACTTCTGATACTTGGAAGGAACATCCCTGGGTTTTCTTGTATTCCTTATTTTTCTTTTCAGGGACTTAGAGACATGAGATTTGTCTTTTTCCTTGATTGAAGACTTAACAATCATGTTGACATCCTTTCTATATGACGACATAGTGCTTTGAGAACAGTTATAAACAACTGGATTTGTGTGATTGAATCACTTAACTCAACAAGTAGTCTTATATAGGATGTCAAGAGGAAAAATGAATGTAGGGTTCGAAACTTATTGACAGGTTCGTATACGCCCAACTCTAAAACCCTATGAAGAGTAGAATTGTTGATAATAACCCTTTATTTTATTTGATAGACAAGAAATAAAAAAACTAAGAAAAGAAGGAAAAACTCTTCTGAAGCCTGGATCAACACTCAATCTTGTATCTTTTTAAACATGCACATGAGACAAGATTTTCCCAACAACACAATCAAGTTTTGTTTCGATGAACAATGATTTGTCCATCTTTTTCCTCATGGGAGGAATCCTCTGATATTTGTCTATCAAAACGATTTGACCATATTTTCTTTTCAAATGGTCTTATTCTATCCCTGGAAACCAACTTCTTAGATGAAGATAAGATCCTACATACCTCGGAGGTCTTCTGAGCAAGTTTCAGCTTCCTTGCTAATCGATCTACTCTTCGTTGAAGTTTGATGGCGTGCCTTATTTGGTGATTGTATTTGTAATACCTTGATAGTTCGTGTCCCTTCATCGAACAAAACGAGCACGTCAAACTTGGATAGTATTCAGGCATCTGAGATGTGCAAGCAAACAGACATACAGTTGATCCTGAAACATCACTGACAGGGTTTCCAGTTATCGGATTCAAAGAATCTTCCAGCTTGATTGGGTTTCCCTCTTCTCCGAACCCATTGAGGTTGATATATGTATTGCTACAACTATCAAAATCTATGTTTTCACAAAGAAGCCCTACACTTGATTTCCTATCTTCATCGGAATCATAGGTTTCAGACATTTCATCAAGTGTTACAGCTAGACCTTTATTCCCAGTGTATTTTCTACGATTTGGGCATTCGTTAGCAAAATGGCCAAAACCCTTACACTTAAAGCACCGAGGCATGTCCTCGTCAGCATCCCTGTTTTTAGGAGGTACGCGACCGTGAGGTTTGTTTGATGACTTAGGTTTGTCTCTTGAAAACCATTTACTTCTCTTCAACAGAAGATCCCTAAAATGTCTTATGATCAAGGAGACTGATTTGTCAAGGTCTTCATCCGAAAAATCATCCTCAGACTGATCATCCTCAGAGACATGAACACTCTTACCTTTGACAAGTAATTTAGTGTTCTTTTGTGTTTTAAAGGAAACATCCTTACCGTCTTTGGATGTATGCTCATGATCAAATATCTTAAGCTTACCAACCAAGGTGTTTCTGGAAAGATTATCGAGGTTATTCCCCTCAACGGTGGCATGCTTCTTAGACTCGTATCTAGATGACAGCGATCTGAGAATTTTCATCACAATGTCCTTTTCAAGAATAGTCTTACCCAATGCAAAAGATGTATTAACAATTTCAGACACTTTGTGATTAAACTCATCAAATGTTTCTTCATCTGCCATACGAAGGTTCTCCCAATCGGAATTAAGGTTTTAAAGCCTAGCATCCCTTCAAATGCGATTTCTAATATATCCCAAGCATCTTTAGATCTAGTGAAATTTGTCACATGATGCTGAAGATTTGGGGTAATTGCATGTATGATAGCATTCAAACTGTCGAAATTTTGCTTTGCAGCAGTTATCTCAACAGCGGTGTATTCACCAATAGGTTTGGGAACATTTATATTTCCGACTGCCACAACGGGAGCATCATATCCATTAACCACATATACCCATGATTGAAAATCACGCGATTGAAGAAAAGCTCGCATAACAATTTTACACCATAAGTAATTGAAGCCATCAAAGACTGGTGGTACGTTAATAGAGATAGCACCTCGGTCCATAGAGTCATATCGCTACAAACACAGACTTGTTAAGTCTTAAACGTGTTTTCCTGCTCTGATACCAATTGAAAAAGCGGGGGTCTAACAACACCACCCAATATTTCGCTTAGCAATCTGTATGGACTAACTCCGAAATACTTTGATAGAGAATCAACTAGACAATGAGACTCAATCTAGGTAAAAGTATCTCAAGGAGTTAATATCTCTCTCTTGATTCGATTTTTACTCAAGCTAAAAATAATAGCGAGTCTTTATCAAATACAAGGAATAACTTGGACGGTACCAAGGATCAATCAATATCAATCAACAACCAAAGGTTGGATTTCCAATTGATGATCACGAACGCACAACATGTATAATTTCAATTATATAAAATATAATGCGGAAAAGAAATAACACAGACACCAGAAAATTTGTTAACGAGGAAACCGCAAATGCAGAAAAACCTCGGGACCTAGTCCGGATTGAATACACACTGTATTAAGCCACTACAGACACTAGCCTAATCCAAGATAACTTCGGACTGGACTATAGTTAAACCCCAATCAGTCTCCCACCGATCCAAGTTACAGTTATACTCCTATGCCTCTGATCCCAGCAGGATACTGCGCACTTGATTCCCTTAGCTGATCTCATCCACAACCAAGAGTTGTTGCAACACAAAATCGCAAACTTGATAATAAACAAATCTGTCTCACACAAAAAAGTCTATCAAAAGGATAAATTTGTCTCCCACAAATAAATCCTAGGTTTTGTTCCGTCTTAAGATATGAAATCAAGGTGAATAGGAACCAATTGATAATCCGGTCTAATATTCCCGAAGAACAGCCTAGATTAATCAATCATCTCTCTACAATCCTTCCTGACTACACAGGCGGTTTGTCAAGGAATCACAAACAGTGAGACGAAGATGTCTGTGACTTCTTTATCTTGCCTATCGGAGAACTCTTACGATCTCAATCCAATCAATCGATTGTACTCGTACGATAAAAGATGCAAGATCAGATCACACAACTACGATAAAAGTAGTATCGGTCTGCCTTCACAATCCCAATGAAGTTTTTAAGCCGTTAACCTGGTTTTAGAGAAGAAAACCAAAGGTTAAAGGAGAATCGAATCTAGCGAGCGCACTAGTATCACACAGACGTGTGGGGATTAGTTTTGCTCAAATCTAGATGTCTCCTTTATATAGCCTTCAAATCAGAGTTTTGCCTTAGTTACAAAGCAATCCATATTCACCGTTAGATGGAAACCTGATTTAGATTCAAGATCATATTCACAACCGTTAGATCGAAAACTTAGCTTGTCACACACACTTGGGTAGACGTTTACTGGGTTTGTGAAAACTGTGCCCAAACGTGTACGTGTATGTTGGTTCAACAAGTAACCCAAAAGGTTAACCATATGAGAATTTCATATTAACCTTGTTCTTCTTCACCATAACTAGTTCAATTGACTCAAATGAACTAGTTAAAGAGTTGTTCAATTGTTGTGAGATCTTATGTAACTACACAAGACACAATTGAAACAAAGATGATTCGATTCGATTTAATCGGCTCATGAACTTTATAGCCACGGTTTGCATAAAGCATTCCTTAGTAATTTAAGTTTCATGTTAAGAGCACATCTTTATATCATAACCTCTTAAGTTCACAAACAAGTTCGCAGACTTAAGTAAACCGGTTGAGTTTTCCAAACTCAGCAGAAATTCTCGGAAAGAGAACTTCTGCCAGTTCGCGGACTGGGTTCGCAGACTTTGCACACAAATGAGTTTTGGAAAATCCAGCAGAAATTCTCGGTCGAGAACTTCCGACATTTCACGGACTGAGTTCGCGGACTTGGCAAGCCAATTCCACAATCCTTATGATTTCTCTTGATCAACAAAGTTCGAAAACTTCGGTTCAAGGAATACATGGTTATGTAATCTAAACTCTCATTTCAATCATTGAGACATTCTCAGAGGACCTATGTAGTCGTTATTCACAGACGGATTCACGTCAGAGCAATTCTCAAAGTGATTGAAACTTTTCATGACTTTCGTCATTAGGTGAAGATAAACTTGATCAAAGAGAAACGCTTTACCAACACACGATTTCGAGAAAAAGATAAGCAATGAATGCTCAACTCGAAATGTTAGATGTGTATGATCTAGTCTATATAGCATACGACTTTTGTCTCATAAGAAGTAAGAGATAGAAGAGATAGACTTTTGAGTGATAGATGAGTTCAAGTTTCCACATACCTTTTTGTTGATGAAGTTCCACGGTTCCTTGTATAGATCTTCGTCGTTGTATGATGAATCACCATGAAGTCCTTGATCTCAACTACACTTTTTTATCCTAGTCCGAGACTTAGCTATGTAGGCTAGAAATCAAGACTCATAGTTTTGATCACTAACATTGACAAACATGCTTGAGATAGCAACGCATGCAAGGTTGACCGAGTTATGCTCTAACAGGAAATCTTTCGATTGAAAGAATTCGAGAAATTGTCTTATCAGGGGATACCAAGTTAGCTTCTCGTGTATCTTATTTCGCACAACAAATTCGTGGAAACAGAGATTACTGGTACAGCAGATTAAAGGAACTTTTAGCAATGGTGAAACAATTAGGGCCAGCTACTTTGTTCTTCACACTTAGTGCAGCTGACTTACAGTTGCCTGAACTATATGCACTTCTTGACTCTGACAACATATTGGAAACTCTAGATCCAACAGAAAAGAGGCGAGAAAAGGCTAGACTCCTAAATGAGAATCCAATGATTGCTTCGTGGTTTTTCCAGAAAAGGGTGCAGATATTTTTCAAAGAGTATCTGAAAAAGGAGTTTGTTGTGGTTGATCATTGGTATAGATTTGAGTGGAAAAACCGAGGAAGAGGTCATGTCCACGGATTTTTGTGGATGAAGGATAAATCGAATGTTACCAATATTGCAACAGATGAGCGGGTACGTCGCTTAATTTGCCAATACTTTGACAACATACACCTTGTTTGTTTGCAGCTGACTCATCTGAGTCGTCTGGATCTGACTAAACTCACCTGACTCATCTGGGTCTGACTCACTAAGGTCTGAATCAAAAAATATGTTTGTTTTATGAATAAGACCTGACTCAACTGACTGATAATATTTGGACAGAAAATACCCTTAGATGCATAATTGAGTTAACTTTTCACTTCAGTGATAAGATTGAACTAAAAAACAAGTTGTGGACAGGAGATTTATACATAAATGAAAACAAAAAATACTACCACAGTAGTAGAAGTAAGATGAAATCAGAGTCTACCCGAGGACTACAACTTGGATTCAGCACACATAATTACAATTGATGGTTAACAGAGATGTAGGAGTTAACATGGATGTAAAGTCGCCTGCAACCATGTTATTTGACTGCCCTGAAAGCATAAAAATGGTGATTGATTCATATAAATCCCGAATGACAAACATGTAGTCAACACTTCCTTGGGTTACAAAAGTTATCAGCAGCAAAACTCCTGCAATGTAGTTACCTTTCTACTATAGAAGCAAGGAATGCTTTAAAGATGCAGTTATGTACACCTTGATCGGGCACTTCAGAGATATGCAAAAGCAGCAGAAAATACTACGACAGCTAAACAAGCCCCAGCTGTTTCTGTGATCTCTTGTAAGTCCATCTTTTGGAATAGCGAGTTCCCCGTGATAGATTCCACTCCCAAAGTTGTATCAAAAACAACCTATAGCAAATCAAAACTAAGAAAATTAAATCTTATTCATAGAGGATTGCAACTCGTATCAGATGATAATTGAAAGGTGAAAGTAAAAGAAAACATTCTAAAACATGACCAGATCCTAGTCAAAACCCGAGCCATATTTTAGACCTTGAGTCGAATAATATACATGTTTTAAATGTAGAACGATAAACAACAGTTGAAGATCAAAAACTACCATTGAGATACGACCAAAGATCATTTCAATATCCTGAGTCTTTCTCGAACTCTCAATATACTCTGATAAATTGGGGAAAAACGGTGACCCTCCATCGTATTCATCAGTTTCAGCGTAATCACCGTTATCAATGGTAGTGTCGATAGGGAGGAGTCATCCACTTAGGATCCAATCATTTAGAAGAAAAAATTCATCAATTCCAAATACTACTCAGGCATTGCCTTAAACATTCATTTCATCACGCATGAATTGAAAAATACACACTCCAAATACGCCACAACAAATGCAAAGGTTGCCTACAGAGGTTAGCTACGACCAGCAAATGAAACATACATGGAACATGTACCTCAACACTATGAATTAACTACGACATTTACCTTCAAGATACAAGTCTATAGTAAAATTTCTCTAACCATATTAAGCGAACATTAAGCTCAAATCAACGATTATTTGACCATATCTTTGCAGGAAAACATGTTATTGTTTGACTATTTCTTAGTCTTTTAAGTTCTTCTGTTGCGCAAGTTCAAGGATACCGTAAGTTAAATCTGCCGGTTTGAGCAGCAGTCTTTTGAAGGAGGGAATCAAAATAGTAAAGAAATTTGAAAAGCTTCTGTCGCACAAGTTCAAGTGCTTTCCTGAACTTACAGTCACTATATCCTATAAATCCTACTCTGATTTTTTCTATTTTGTCAAGCGTTGTTACAGACTTTTAAAGTTTGCAAATGATAACAACTACATAGGAATGATTTTGAATTCATCCTTTTCGAGTTCTTCACGAAAATGTTGTTGAATGACTAACACTGATGCAGTGGTAGAAAAATCAGAATCAATAAGGATTTCTCCAATGGGTCCTAAATCTGGAGCTTCTTCTGAATCACTAACCCCAGACTCCAGAAAAGAAGTTACCCGGCCTCCGCGTCCTCCTCGGCCAACAATGAAAAAGGAATGCTGGCTTTCCAATGAATTCAATATAGAAACCATCTCTGTGCCACTTTCAACATGTTTTTCTGAGTACCCAACCTTTCTTAATGCAACTTGTTTCTCATAAATGTTTGCAAAATATTCATTATCCAGATTCAATTCCTTCTCGTCCATTAAGCTCAAATCAACGATAATTGAAAGGTGAAAGTAAAATTTCTCTAACCATATCCTTGAACTTGTACCCTTACGGTGCTACAAGTCAACGATTAGTGTGAGTAACAACAAAACCTCACTAGAGTACTACACTTACATTATGCTTATGATCCCACATTAACAAAATCTATGTAATTTCACTGTAGGCAATAAAACATTTAATAACGGAGGAATCATTAACTATAGCAACTTAACCAATGAATTAATTCTCCTCCAATCATTAACTATACAAATAAATCATCCATTATTTACTTAAAGAGGGTCTAAATGACATTACCTCAAGTGATCGAACACAATCGCTCAATCCACCCATTTTCCATTCTTTGTGGCCTTATATCAAATAATTCGTGTGCAGTGTTGTTGGCATTTTTTCTTGTTGTATTGAGCTCCTTTCTTAGCTCCTTCACCTCCAAGTTCAAGTTTTAAGCAGAACCCAAGTTTTATAATCACATCAGAACTCTAAAACATTCAACATACGAGTCATTCATTACTTGAAACCAACGACAATGATTGGCAATATGAAAATTAAGCAGCCAAAAGAAAAGCCAAAATGAATTAACCATGTGATGCTAGGAGGTCGAGATTAAGGAGAAGTAGAGATGAGTTAGGAGATCAGCTGAGAGATTAAGTAGATCTAGGGTTTTCTCCCATTTCTGCTTCTGCTCTAGACGGAAGAAATTAAAAGAGATGAAAATGATATCTTTGATATAAAATGTCCAGAACTGTTTCGTCAGTTCCAGCGAGTCAGTGGTTTGAGCCATGACTCAGGGGCATTTTTATGCCTAACTCCACAGATCCCGAGTCAGGGGTTAGGGATGACTCAGATGCCGAGTCAGGGGTTGCCAAAATCACAAAGCAAACAGTCTGACTCGGTGCGAGTCAGGGGTTGACTCAGACCCAGACACCGAGTCGGCTGCAAACAAACAAGGTGATAATCTGCACCATAAATCCAAACCCATCATTCTTCACGGACATGCAAAATCATCCTTGTACGAAGAAAATCTCTTTAGAATCCAATTTAAAAGATGATGACGATGACTATGCATCTCTTGTCAATTGTGTTATGCGGCATTCTAGATGTGGAAACTATTGCTTGAGGAAAAGCAAGACGAATGGGCAACAAGTGTGCCGGTTTAAATTTCCAATGGAGATTCTATTTGAATCTAAAATCGAAGAGGAGCCACCCAATAGTAATATGTATCGGCTTATGGGAAGAAGAAATGATCCATTGGTAAATTCTCATAATCGATCCGTTTTGCAAACTTGGAGGGCGAACATAGATTGGTCAGGTATGATTAACACTGAGTCTGTTGTTCATTACATTGGTAAATATGCTGCAAAGTCTGAATCGTCATCAAAGAATTTTACTGAGATTATGGATGAAATTTAAAATGATGAAAGGAGACCATGTCGTGATTTAACCGCAGCCATAAAACGATTGTTGATCAAAAATGCATCGGAAAGAGACATATCTGCATAGGAGGTTTGTCATTTATTGATGAGTTATCACTTGATTGATTCATCAAGGAGATTTTTCCTTCTGAACTTGAGTGAGAATAGATTGTTCAACTCGCAATTGCCTCGGAGACGAAATGACGATGACGAAGAACGACCAGAAACAGACCCCAGCTTCTTTGGAAGATATTTGGAAAGACCGGAAACTTTCCAAGACATCCCACTTATTGAAATGGCGAAGAAACACTAGTACGCTCGTAAAAGATGGTGCACATTCAAGGTTGATGCTGTAGTTAGGGTTTTACCTGAATTGGGAGGTAATATAATGCCAAATACTGAAAAATGGGAATCATTTTGCCGACAACAAGTGTTGTTAAATAGTTGCTACAGAAGTATGGTAGAAGAGAAGCGAGGTTTCAATTTGTGGTCTGAATGTTATGCCGATATTTCTCGTGGCATTGAAAATCAACCTATCCATATTGGCACGATTGATGATGACTTTGAAGATCAAAGTAATCCAGAAGAGGAACCACTTGAGGATTGGATGATGTTATCATCAATGGATCCCAATGTTGCACCAGTATGTGACATTGAACTTGGATCACGGACTTGCGATCTAATACATAATTGGCCCGAAGCTTGGAGTAATTACCCATCCATAGATGATGAAAGAAGACTTGTATACATATTAGGACAAGCAGAGCAAAAGGAAAGTGAAGAATATGTACCTACCCGTCTAAATGTTCCTCTTAGTTCTTTGTCTCCACGACAAAAAGCAGCACATGATTTGGTTTTACAGTCAATGAGAGAAGGTTCTACCATACATTTAATTATTAGTGGAGGAGCAGGCACAGGTAAGTCCACTCTTATCAATGCTATTGTCCATTCTACAAGAGAATTGTTTCAGAAAATTAAATCTGTTAGGATCATGACACCAACTGGTGTAGCTGCTTTTAACATCGGTGGTGCAACTATCGACCATGAACTTGATATATCGATAGACAAACACCAATCATAAAAAAGTTTGGACCATGTACAATGTGGTCACATGCAAAAGGATTTTAAAGATACCAAACTTATTGTGATCGACGAGTACAATATGATTGGCAGAAAGATGTTTGCAAATATTGATCTTCGATGTAGAGATATTTTTGCAAACAATGAGCCTTTTGGAAATGCTTCTGTTGTGCTTGTGGGTGATATGCGACAACTGCCACCTGTTTTGACACTCCATTGTATGTTCAAGGCGGGAAAAGTACTCTTCAACTTTA
The DNA here is from genome assembly GCF_003573695.1 of Papaver somniferum. NCBI lineage: Eukaryota > Viridiplantae > Streptophyta > Magnoliopsida > Ranunculales > Papaveraceae > Papaver > Papaver somniferum. The sequence goes on from NC_039360.1 coordinate 97,850,300, forward strand.
TGGTTCCATATCTTATTCTTTGTTTGATCGTTGTGTCCGACTTGAAGAAGTATTCCGACAGTCAGGAGATGAAGAGTTAGCTTTTAGAGATGCATTACTACGACTCAGTGATGGCAAGTCTACTCTTACAGATTGGGAATTGTTTAGCATTAGATATTATTCATTGTTGACAATCGAGGAACAAAACAAGTTCAAGCATGCTCTTCGTCTATTTCCTACCAAGTATGATGCATCCAGATACAACCATGAACGCCTTAAGGATCTTGGGAATCCCGTTGCAAGAATCATATAGAAGATTAATTGCGAAACATCCAAGATTGCAAAGTCCGATGAAGCTAAAGGATTACAAGAAATTTTGTTATTGTCAAAGGGATCAAGGGTGATGTTGAGAACGAACCTATCAATAAAATACGGTTTAGTTAATGGCTCCATAGGAGTGGTGGTAGATATTGTGTATAAAAATGGAGAGAAGTCTCCTACAGATATGCCTATCGTTATTATGGTAAACTTCGATAAGTACACGGGTCCTAAATTATATCCGGGATCAAATGTGATTCCAATCACACCGCAAACAGCAAATTGGATATCAGCATCAGGAGTCACATGTCAAAGAATTTAGTTACCGCTTATTTTGTGTTGGGCAATTACGGTCCACAAAAGTCAAGGATTGACTCTTGACCAGGCGGTGGTGGATATAGGACCGAGAGAGAGACTCGGGTTGACATTCGTGGCATTGTCAAGGACAAGAAAGCTACGAGACCTTGCATTTGATCCCATGTTCACTTTTGAAAGAATTGCAAGGATTAGTACATGCCGTGGCCTTCCATTAATACGCAAAGAAGAAGAGCGATTGAGAGAACTATCAAATGCAAGACTGATTGAGAGAATTATCAAATGCAACATTATAGTATATCAAGGTCATCTCTTTCTTTGCATTTTCTTTTATTACACTTAGATTATTGATGGCTCCATTGCAAAAGATTGATGTCTCCATTCACACTTAGATTATTGATTTTTTTTTTATTTCTTTTTTAATGCATGTAGGATAAGATATGCATGGATGTCGGATGAGTATTTTAAAATTTAAACATTTTGAAGTTTATTTAATAAAAATAAATGGACAACATATAGAAACACGCCAAAAAAGATCAATAATTTTTATTTTTCCGCATTTTTGTTTCTTGGTCGGCCCACACTGCTGTAGCAGTAATCTAGTAGTAGTTGAACAGAGGAAAAGAAAAATGTTGATGAAAAGGATAAGAAAATGTTACGATGTGTTCAGAGCATGGATAACCAGAAGGTTGAATCAACTGAGAACATAAACCTTCATTACTTAATCGACGATGGAGATTGAATTCTTTGGTAGATAAATCACTCTTTACCAAAAAAATCCATTAAACATGAAGGAGAAGAAGATGTAAAGTGAGAAAACTCCATTAACATCACTCTCCTCCCCATTTTCTGCCACTTCCCAGAAATGGCATGTTTCCCCATGAAAAAGTTAGAGACGAAAGTGTCACGGGAATGTTTGTTTTTCGAATCTTATGAGTTTGCATGGGGATCCAAAAGTCGAACCAGATACCATGGAGTATGGAATTAGGTAGGGGTACTTTTTTTTTCCCATGTCATTTGGAAGAAGTAGCACTCTAGGCATTTTAAAGCATTCCTAGACCCAACCCCCTAGTTAAATTAGTTACAGCGTATTTGGATACACATCTAGAAGTAGTTTTTTTATTTCTAGAAGTCAAAAAGCAAAAAGTCAGTTTAGGTGTGGAATTTCAGAATGACTTCTAGAAGCATAAAAATCTACTTTTTGTGAAATAAAATATCTGGACTTCTGACTTCTGGAGAAGCATAATTGTATCCAAACGGGCTATTAATGACACATGGAATGAGGCTCACCATGCCTCTTCTAGCTTTTGTGTTCTCTTGTCTAGCCGGAGTTGTCGACCGACTCAATGATCCGTGGCAACAACTAGATTTTTAAACGGTTAGATTATTACCTTATAAATAACACACCATTTCAAACAGTAAAACTCATACCTTTCGATTTTTTCTTGAATTTTCTATTATAAAAAATAATTCTAGTATTTTAAATTCTTTAATCGAAATGTCTCGAAAGGCTATTATATTTTTCATGAAGCGAAACTTGAAATTGATTTTGTTGTGATAAGATATGTGCTAATTTTTTTTAAAAATTGAAAATATTAAAAGGGGAAGCATGGTGCAATTAGAAGTTAATGTAGGTGAATGTTCTGCTATAAGGCAAAGAAAAACTCAAGCTTTTAAAGTTAACATCCGAAGTTACAAAAACCAAGAAAATACCATTCCAGAGTGTGTTGAATATAAGATACGTCCAATGAAGATAACCATGAGGCCATAGATTGTCCGGGATTTTTATCGAAGTCTTTATTTAAGTTTTTATTGTCTAAGTTATATCTTATAAAAAATGGACACTGATATTATTTAATTGGAAAATATTTAGAATTTAAAAGTTCGACTTCCATTTTTGATTAATGGTGTTTATTATTACCTTTAGACTTCATTTAATTAACTTGGTTTAATAGCGGAAAAATGCAAAACTAAGTTTTGTACTCACAATTTAGTTTCGCCATAATGGCATGGAGTCAGACTTGTAAATTTGTAAAGCGAAATTGTAAAGATCGCCTGATTTACTGTTTTAACTCGTCGGACTCTGACCCGACCGAGTTTTACCTGTAATCTGATGTTATTAGGGAAACCGATATTTCTTCTCTGGACTCCTCTGTTAGAGTATTGCTCAGTCGAACTCGCATGCGTTGCTATCTCAAGCATGTTTGTCAATGTTAGTGATCAAAACTATAAGTCTTGATTTCTAGTCTACTATAGCTAAGGTCTCGAACTAGGATAGAAAGTGTAGTTGAGCTCAAGAACTCCATGGAAATCATCATACAAGACGAAGGACTACTCAAGGAACCGGTGGATCTTCATCGACTAAAAGGTATGTGGAGACTTGAACTTATCTATCACTCAAAAGTCTATTTATCTCCTATCTTGAGACAAAAGTCGTTTTTGCTATATAGACTTAGATTATACACATTTGCTATTTCAAGCCGAGTTTATCTCGCCTATCTATTTCTCGAAATATGTGTTGGTAAGCTTTCGCTTTAACCAAGTTCATCTTTACCTAGTGACGAAAGTCATGACAAGTTTCAATCACTTCGGAAATTACTTACTTTGACGAAAAATAGTTTGTGAATAACAGCCATAGAATATCAACGTCCTCTAAGAATGTTCCAATGATTGAAATGAGAGTTTAGATTATATAACCATTGGAGGATATAAGCATTGTTGTGGAAACACATATATGTATAAGTACTATTCCTTGAACCGAAGTCTGCGAACTTTGTTGATCAAGAGAACCGGCATGGTGGCGAGAGCCAAGTCCGCCAACTCAGTCCAGGTACTGGCAGAAGTTCTTGTTCCGAGAATTTCTGCTGGAGTTCGTGAACTCCGTTCGGGAACTTATGTCCGCGAACCCAGTCCGCGAACTTGAGTAAGTTATATCTAAAAACGATGTTTGTGAACTTATTCTTATATAAACTAAGGTATGCAAATTGCAAATCGTGGATATATAGTTCATGAACCGATTCGAGTGAACCAAATCGTTTTTGCTTCGATAGTGTCTTTTGTAGTTACATAAAATTTCCTTGCAATTAAACAACTCTCTAACTAGTTCATTTGAGTCACTTGAACTAGTTATGGTGAAGAAGAATATGGTTGATATGAAAGTGATCATATGGCTAACCATTTGGTTGACTATTGTTGAACCACCAAATGTACAAGTTTGGGTATGGTTACACAAGCCTAGAAACGTGCATTTCATTTGTGTGTAACAAGCTAGTTTTCGATCTAACGGTTGAAAGATATTAGCTTGAATCTAAATCAGGTTTTCATCTAACGGTGAATATTGAATGCTTTGTTACCAAGCTAACATTGATTGCAAATCCTGATTTGAAAGACTATATAAGGGAGAACTCTAGCAACTGGGAAACCTAATCCCCACACCTTCTGTGTGATACTAGTTGCGCTAAGCTAGAGTCGCTTCTCCTTTAACCTTTGGTTTCTTCTTCTAAACCAGGTAACGACTTAAAGACTTCATTGGGATTGTGAAGCCAGATCGATACTACTTTCTCATAGTTGTATGATCTGATCTTGTTGTTTCCATCGTACGAGTACAATTGTAATAATTGGCTTGAGATTGATATCTCCGATTGGAAAGATATAAAAGTAATCACAAAAACTTCGTTTCATCGTTTGTGATTCTACAATATCTTTTTTCACTGCGTCGATTAGGATTATTGTGAGGTGATTGATAATACTAGGTTTTTCTTCGGGAATATAAGTCGTTTTATCAATTGGTTCCTGTTCACATTGATTTATCAAAAGACGGAACAAAAATCGTAGGTATATTCGTGGGAGACGGATTTATCAATTACTATAGACTTTTCTGTGTGATGCAGATTTGTTTATTAAAGTCTTCGACTTTGGGTCGTAGCAACTCTTAGTTGTGGGTGAGATCAGCTAAGGGAATCAAGTACGTAGCATCCTGCTGGGGATCAGAGACGTATGAGCATAACTGTACCTTGGATCAGTGTGAGATCGATTGGGGTTCAACTACAGTACAGACCGAAGTTAATTTGGAGTAGGCTAGTTTCTGTAGCGGCTTAATACAGTGTGTGTTCAATCTTGACTAGGTCCCGGGGTTTTTCTGCATTTTTGGTTTCCTCGTTAACAAAGTTTTGGTGTCTGTGTTATTTATTTTCCTCATTATATTTTGTTATATAATTGAAATATCACAGGTTGTGCATTGTTCAATCAATTAGAATATCCGACCTTTTGGTTGTTGATTTAAATTTATTGACACTTGGATATTGGTCTTTGGTACCATCCAAGTTATTTCTCTAGTATTTGATAAAGCCTCGCATATTTCTATTTGCTTGAGTATATATCAAATCGAGAGATTAAGATATAAATCTTTGATATAGTTTTTATCTAGATTGAGTCTGACTGTCTAGTTGATTCTCTAGAAAGTATATTGGAGTTTTTCCATACAGATTGCTAAGAGAAATATTGGGTGTGGTTGTTGTACCCCCACTTTTTCAATTGGTATCAGAGCAGGCAAATACGTTCAAGACCTTACAAGTCTGTGTTTGTAGCGATCTGAGGATGGACGATAGTATATCTGATAAACGCGTCACCAGAAATAAAGGCTATGTTTTGTCTAATTTTATTAAATATAAAGATTCTTCAATCTCGAATATAGACGAACCATGTGTTCCAACAAGACAGACAGGCTCAGACATGAGTATTTCCGATTACCCTTCAAAAGAGTCTATCTCTCTAAATGAACGGGAAACAGCTGAAGAGAGTGTCTTGATTCTAAATCTTGCTAGAATCCAAGTTGATAGATTTAATCGGTTAAAACACCATGTCGATTTTCTGCTTGGTGTAATAAGAGACTGCAAATTCAAAGAAAATACTGAAGATCATTCTTCACGTATGACTTTTGAGGCTAGCCTCAAAAAGGATGCTTTGGAAATTGAACATCGCTTGAGTAAACTCTCTATTCAAGGATGCTTTAAGCAGTCTAATATACCAAGCACTTCTGCTACGCCTGAAAACCTTCCAACTCCAGAAGTAAAATTGGAATCTCTTCCTTTTTAAAAAGAATGTGTCTGAATTTCCATTAATCAACGATGTTCCACATCACATGGAAGGAAGAAATCTCCTAACGAGGTTGTTAAGACGACCATGTCTAATCACTCTTGTGATCATAAAGTATGCCACTTTTGCGATGCAAAAGGCTTTGCTAAACAAAATAGAAACTCTAGGTTGAATAAAACCTCCTTGGTTCAACTTCAACACACCTTAGACTTAATTCTCAAAGGTGTAACTGACATTCGTATGTCTAAACCAGTTGGTTTTCGTACTTACCCTGTGCATGTTACCAGGAAGGTCAGTTCAATGAGTTCCTCAAATGCTCTAAAGTAGAATAGGAGTCTTAACAAGAATCGTCCAAGGAAAGATTATGTCGTTTCCTCTGGAAATAACATTTCCCTTAATGTGAACGAAATTCCATAAGAAAGAAGAAAAATTGATGATATGAGAAATAACCCGAAGGAGATAGTTGAAGGATATAAAGAAATTGTCGACAGGTTGTCATCCTCCTCAAGTCAAAATTCTTCTGGTAAGAAACTATGTCTCGTATTTTGATGACAGTAAGTTTTATAATAAATTCTCACATAAAAAGGGATCTCTTTCTAGATTCAGAAGGAAAAAGAGACTCGATCATAAACACAGTTCTTTTAATGAGCTCATAGCTCATACTTGTGCTAATTAATCACAAGGGTTTAGAACTTGCTCATAAAAATCCTGTTGAGCAAGATGTGTAAAAATCAGGTATACTATGGCAATTTGGTGTTCTACTTAGTTATGTTATCCTCTTATCGTTTATAGCTAAACTAGTGTTTGCAGACAATATTGCCTAAGAAGTATATGTGTTGTCTAGTATCGTTTCTCTCTTTATGCAATTCTTTTGCAACTTTGTGGACTGCTACACTTTCTATAAATTACTCCTATGGTAAGGAATTTATTGAGCTATTTATGAATTCTCATGTAGCAAAAGTTCTTTTGTTGTTTTATTCCTTATGGGCCATGTTGTATTCGTATGTGTCCAAGAGTTACCATCACAAGTCAACGGTTTGCAAACCCTAGAGGTCTTCTTCCCTAAGAAACCATATAAATACTAAACCTCTGAGTCACGTTTGCGTACTCTAGGTTATTTTGGTTTATCAATAATATCATCCTTTTCACAATCGTGTGGTTTTGCTAAAGGTTTTCTTGATAAAGGTATTGGTTTTTAATCCGAAGGGAGGAAGAAAAGAACCCTTGTAGATGAAAATCATCCCAATGCCTCGTGTTACTATGCATATACTCATGAGAACGTTGAGAAGGATGATATGATTTCTGCTGAAGTGGTCCATGACTTTCTTAAGTATTTTGAGGAAGCAAAACTACAACTCGTTGATACTCTGAAAAGTCTTGATATGTTGAAAACTGAGTTGAAAAAGGTTTCAACTGACCTTGGTCTCATAAAATCGCACATCAATGATCTTCATAAAGAGAATCTCTTCTTCGAAGATGAAATCGATGCTGCTAATAACAAGCTCAAAGACGCTAAGACTCGTGAGGATCTTGAACCGTCTATTTGACCTTTGTTCGTGTTCGGCCATGGCACTGGAGTATGATTTTGTTCCCTAGCTTGTTGATTTCTTCTTTGTTTTCCTAGTAAATCTTCTTTTTCTTTTTTTTATTAGAAGAATAACTAGAGTTTGGAATAGCCATTATTGTGATTACACATAGCTATGTCCAATGTTTTCATCTTCATGTTTTTAGATTTTATTGGTTTAAATTCTAAATTTGTTTGGAATATGATTTTTGCATTATTAATCTTTGTGGTTTTATATATTGCAAATTTGTTATCGGATATGTGTGTTTACGTCCGTAAACTATGATTGTCCCATACCTTGTCAAAAGTAAAGTCTTTCGTATGTCGATATGCATGTATTGATAAAAGAATGAATAGACTTTTGACAAATACAAAAGTTTAGCCTATTATGTCAATTATTGATGGAAGATAGGTTAAAATCTTTTGTTTGCCAGGATTATGTCTATTGGATGTCATTATGCGAATAATGATGGAAAATAGAATGAATCCTTGTGTATTCCGCAATATTGATCTTCCTGATCCATATTTTATGTATTACTGTGAGGCTCCGTAAAGTGTCTTATGTTGAGCATTGAACGACCAAGTTGATTATTTTTATGGTTAGCTATGTTGTTGTTCCGTGAGGTACTTTATGTCGAGCATATTCAACTAAATTAATCATCTTGTTTGGTTATTTAGTTGTTGCTCCATAAGTTTTCTTATGTCGAGCATGACCAATTAAATTTATTACTTTTGTGATTAGTTTGGTTGTGTATTTCGATCAGATTAATTATGGGTTCTCTTGTGATTAATCTAATTGTATGTTTTTAAGTCTCCATAAGTTCACTTATGTTGAGCATTTCTCGATTAAATTAATCATGGGTTCTCTTGTGGTTAGTTTAAATGAATATTTTTGGATTCAAATTCATACTTGTATGTGATTTGTTATGTCCAAAGAAATCCTTCTTTTCTTTCGAAATTAAGTTCGCTCTTGTTGTTCTTTCGGGAATGACATTAAATGGGGGAGAGTTCTTAATTGAACTTGTGCTTAATTGCCAAATCTTTGTGGGGAGTGCGGTTGTGGAATATTATAGGGGTTATCTTGTATCTTTATAAACTCCTTGATGAATGCATTTAGCTTCGGCTTTATGATTACATCTAAATAAGATGATATATTTTTGCTTTCTTTTGGTCAAGAAATGTCTCTTTCAGAAATTTTATTAGGATCCCGTTCTTGTACCTTTGCCAATTTTATTGACAAAAAGGGGGAGAATTAATATGTAGTTCCCACTACAAATACATATGGTTTTCGGACCATTATGTAAGGTGGAGTGGTTTCCATGTGAGATGGAGTATTGACTAAGGGGGAGTGATACATATCACCATAGTATTGTTGTTGAAGTTGTGATACAATTGAACTTTGACGATGTGTGATAATACTATGACATTGTATAACAACGCTTGGGAACTCTTGTTTTCTCATTGTTATAGCTATGGATTTTGAACAACGATGATGCTGAACTTACAACCTTTGGGATCATTGGAGTACTTGGAAGTGACGAAGATTTCAAGTAATATTGAAGATTAAGCGTATGGAATAGGAGCTACAAAAGTTAATTTATTTATTTTTTGTATTCCATATGTATTGATAGTTTTGTCACCAAAATTTACAAAGGGGGAGATTGTTAGAGCATTGCTCGGTCGAACTCGGATGCGTTGCTATCTCAAGAATGTTTGTCAATGTTAGTGATCAAAACTATAAGTCTTGATTTATAGTCTTCTATAGCTAAGGTCTCGTACTAGGATAGAAAGTGTAGGTGAGCTCAGAAACTCCATGGCAATCATCATACAAGATGAAGGAATACTCAAGGAACCAGTGGATCTTCATCGACTAAAAGGTATGTGGAGACTTGAACTTATCTATCACTCAAAAGTCTATTTATCTCCTATCTTGAGACAAAAATCGTTTTTGCTATATAGACTTAGATTATACACATTTGCTATTTCAAGCCGAGTTTATCTCGCCTATCTATTTCTCGAAATATGTGTTAGTAAGCTTTCGCTTTAACCAAGTTCATCTTTACCTAGTGACGAAAGTCATGACAAGTTTCAATCACTTTGCAAATTGCTTACTTTGACGAAAAATAGTTTGTGAATAACAACTATAAAATATCAACGTCCTCTAAGAATTTTCCAATGATTGAAATGAGAGTTTAGATTATATAACAATTGGAGGATATAAGCATTGTTGTGGAAACACATATATGTATAAGCACTTATTCCTTGAACTGAAGTCTGCGTACTTTGTTGATCAAGAGAACCGGCATGGTGGTGTGAGCCAAGTCCGCGAACTCAGTCCGCGAACTGGCGGAAGTTCTTGTTCCGAGAATTTCTGCTGGAGTTTGTGCACTCCGTCCGGGAAGTTAAGTCCGCGAACCCAGTCCGCGAACTTGAGTAGGTTATATCTAAAACGATGTTTGTGAACTTATTCTTATATAAACATCGGAATGCAAATTGCAAAACGTGGCTATATAGTTCATGAAACGATTCGAGTGAATCAAATCGTTTTTGCTTCGATTGTGTCTTGTGTAGTTACATAAGATTTCCTTGCAATTGAAAAACTCTCTAACTAGTTAATTTGAGTCACTTGAACTAGTTATGGTGAAGAAGAATATGGTTGATATGAAAGTGATCATATGGCTAACCATTTGGTTGACTATTGTTGAACCAACAAATGTACAAGTTTGGGTATGGTTACAGAAGCCTAGAAACGTGCAATTCATTTGTGTGTAAAAAGCTAGTTTTCGATATAACGGTTGAAAGATATTAGCTGGAATCTAAATCAGGTTTTCATATTACTGTGAATATTAAATGCTTTGTTACCAAGCTAACATGGATTCCAAACCCTGATTTGAAAGACTATATAAGGGAGAACTCTAGCAACTGGGAAACCTAATCCCCACACCTTCTGTGTGATACTAGTTGTGCTAAGCTAGATTCGATTCTCCTTTAACCTTTGGTTTCTTCTTCTAAACCAGGTTAATGACTTAAAGACTTCATTGGGATTGTGAAGCCAGACCGATACTACTTCCTCGTAGTTGTGTGACCTGATCTTGTTGTTTCTATGAGTAAAATTGTAATAATTGGCTTGAGATTGATATCTCCGATATGAAAGATATAAAAGTAATCACAAACACTTCGTCACATCATTTGTGATTCCACAATATCTTTTTTCGCTGCGTCGATTAGGATTATTGTGAGGTGATTGATAATACTAGGATGTTCTTCGGGAATATAAGTCCGGTTTATCAATTGGTTCTTGTTCACCTTGATTTATCAAAACACGGAACAAAACCTATAGGTATATTCGCGGGAGACGGATTTATCAATTACCATAGACTTTTATGTGTGATACAAATTTGTGTATTAAAGTCTTCGACTTTGGGTCGTAGCAACTCTTAGTTGTGGGTGAGATCAACTAAGGGAATCAAGTACGTAGTATCCTGCTGGGATCAGAGACGTAGGAGCATAATTGTACCTTGGATCAGTGTGAGATTGATTGGGGTTGAACAACAGTCTAGACCGAAGTTAATTTGGAGTAGGCTAGTGTCTGTAACGGCTTAATACAATGTGTGTTCAATCTGGACTAGGTCCCGTGGTTTTTCTACATTTGCGGTTTCCTCGTTAACAAAATTCTGGTGTCTGTGTTATTTCTTTTCCGCATTATATTTTGTTATATAATTGAAATATCACAGGTTGTGCGTCGTTCAATCAATTAGAATATCCGACCTTTTGGTTGTTGATTTAAATTGATTGACACTTGGATATTGGTCTTTGGTACCATCCAAGTTATCTCTCTAGTATTTGATAAAGACTCGCAGATTTCTATTTTCTTGAGTATATATCAAATCGAGAGATTGAGATATAAACTCTTTGATATACTTTTTATCTAGATTGAGTCTGGATGTCTAGTTGATTCTCTAGAAAGTATATTGGAGTTTGTCCATACAGATTGTTAAGCGAAATATTGGTTGTAGTTGTTGTACCCCCACTTTTTCATCCTCTACCATTTCAAATTATTCATTTGGTTGTCTTTATCCATTTTCATGGGCGCCTAATAATTTCTTCTTTCTTATTCTCTTTTCTTCTTCTTTTGTTTCTTTTCTTCACTGGTCCGAGAGAAAAATCTATCCTATGAGATTTTACAGAAATTAGCGAGATTAATGGATCGAGAAAGTGCTACATAGATCACATATTTAATTTATTCATGGTGGTTGTTGATTGAAGACAATCGATTCAGAAATTAGGGTTTCTAGATTAAGACTCGAGTTTGTATGGAATTGATAAATAATTGATGTTGTGAAGGTTAAAGAAGATGAAGAATAGGTAGCAGCATTGTGCAAAAACTTGAAACTTAAATACAAATTGAACATGTTACATTACAACCAATGTGGAGATGAAGATCACCAAAAAAAAACAATATCCACAGAGAAATAGTTGATGGTCACAGCCTAGTTGTAGGACTTATATGCATTTCTATAGTTCTACAAAAGAAGACACATACATAAAGCACTTCTGAAAATATCCTAGGTGTTTTTTGGTGGAGGGAACTGATTAAGTGTAGGAACTGATTGATTTACTGTCATTATTTGTGTTTCGTTTTGGGGTTATAATATATTTAATTGACGAAACTTTATTTGTTTTTGCACCATCAGTCTACTACCGCAATTAGTTATAACTTTATTATTTTAAAGCAAACTATATTGGATTAGAGCAAACTACACTGTATTAGAGAAAACTACATTGGAATAAAGCGATTACATTGAATTAAAACAAAGGTATCATTCAGTTAAGACTAATTTACCATTCAGTTAAAACCAAATTATAAAACTCGTTCATTAACGTCTTCATATAATGGTCGGATGGTGTAACATCTTGGAAGCAGAAGGGATTGAATCTGTTGATCTCTCTAAGAATGTTGAAACAAACTTCATAAAGGAAAGGTTTGCTACTAGATGACTTCGATGTCTCTATAGCTCTTTGTATCAGTTCCGCTTTAGTTTCACTATTCAATCTATGGCAGTTATTATGCATTGGCAATCCTAGAAACTGATTGACATCGCCACTCATTACATGAAAATGAACCGACAAGAATTGAACATCAAGTCTCATCGGGTTTTCCATTTTTTCTGCGAATGTTGCTAAAATATTCTGCCATAAATCATGATTCGAGAAGGATTGATTGCCATGGATACTTTCTATTGTTCTAAAAACATAAGCTCTACAAGAGCTAAATCCTCTTCTTGAGTATACCTAGGAGAACAAACTCTAGAGGCATGATTAGAGTGAGATTATCTAGAAATTGAAGTGAAATTATAAGAAATTTTGGGTATAAAAGGTGTGATTTTAGAGGTGGAAATGACTGAATTTACAGGGAATAAGATTAGAGTCGTTTGGTGGAAGTAGTCGTTATCGGCTCAGACAGAGACGCCCTGCTCAATATGGAATGAGCACCATCTCAACTGGAAATGAGCCTTGGCCACTCCTAGGATGAATGTCTCAATTTATTTTGTTCGTCTCAAGTTGAGACTCTTGTCTAAACCTGAGAAGGGATGCGAAAACTCCGAAATTAAACCGCTATACAAACTGAATACCGTAACTCCGTATAGTTGTGACCGAATAAACTATCCATAGTTACTAGTGCAACGAATATTCTTGAAAATAAAGATAAAAGATAGTTTGTTCAGACCTTGAATTATTCTTAGGAATAACGACTATGAACAAAGATAATTATTTAGACCTCGGTTTCCCGACTATAAATAAAAATCAGAATCAAACTTAAACAATAAAATAATTTTATTCATCAAAATCAACTGTCAAAAACAATACCTTTGCGGGCTCTTAAATAAACTTGGAAAAAAAACTCACTTGCGCAACAAGAAAGGATAAAAACAACCCAAACCGACTCAAACCCTAATTTGCTATTTTTGGCAAATTTTAGGTTATCTAAAATAGTCATCGTACTGTCTAAATAAAACTTTATTCCATAAACGGAAACCCAAACGGACTCCTAATAGGCTATAGCTTGCTCAGCTGCATCATTCTCCCGGGTTTAGAGAAATTCGCCCTCGAATTTTTCTGATCTTCGTCATCTGAATTATCTCCATGGTACGTCACCAAGTGTTTGAAGTACTAGAGTTACTTATTGGAGATGTTGCCACATTAGTACCCCAATTTGAGACTTTATGTCACGCTTGCTTCTCTATCTGCCTTGCTCCATGTTATGCATTCGAAAAAGAAATACAATCAAACATGTTGAGTGTGTCCTGATATTGTTGAGGGAGACCACCTATATAATGAGTGATTGTGTGCGCGTCCATCTTCGAAAGGTCATTAAGACCGCGAATTATTCATAGGAATAACGACTATGAACAAAGATAATTATTAAGACCTCGGTTTCCCGACTATAAATAAAAAATAAAATTAAACTTGAACAAGTTCAATAAAATAAAAATTAATTGTCTATGAAAAGATGAGGGTACCCAAATATACCTCAATCTAAAACTTTTCCACCTATAAGTCCTTTCTCCGAAAGTGATTTTCTATGGACTGAGTCGAGACAATACAACTAATCGGTTCACACTTCATGTGATCGTCTATGGATATGAGATCGAGACAATACGACAACAAGATAACTTGCGTGATTGACTATGGATTCAAGATCGAGACAATACAACAATGAAGTATGACTTGATAATAGGTTCAGACTTAACCAAACACAATAGGATTGCTATCAATTAATTAGGAATAAACGTTTGTATATTTTAATTCTAATTATAATAAAAACAATTATAATTTCGGAAATAAAAAAGTAAAAGACACAACAAGATTTTGTTAACGAGGAAACCGCAAATGCAGAAAAACCCCGGGACCTTGTCCAGAATTGAATACTCTCAGAATTAAGCCACTATAAAAAAATGTAAATCAGCTTCGTATAGTTGAGACCAAACAACTAAACCTATAGTTCACCTAGTTCCGTCTGTATCCCTGCGCCTCCAACTTGCAATAAGTCACGCACTTGGAACAATTACTTTGGTTCGTATTCCAAACAGTAAAGGAACAACAAATATGTTCGATGACAACTCTTTTCAAACAGGTGATATGAGTTTGACAAAAGGCTCTTCCGTTTATCCCAATAAACTCCTTTGTCAGGTTCTCAGATCTATCTATTTACAACTATCAAGGTAATTTTTTAGACTATGCAATCAATACTCTTAATCACAAAGAAACGCATTAATGACGATCTACTCTACTAATCAATCAAGGTTACCATAAAGATAAACCGATTATAGTTGGATCTTCAGCCGATCAAGTTTTGTGCACACCAAAGATTATGAACTCAAACAAGCAACACAATCAACTTGAATCACTTGTGATCAATCACACACAGAACGGAGTCTGTTAACAATGGATTATCACAAGACGTTTAGATCTACAAACAGTCTAAAGATCCCCGTCGATACTTCGATCTAGTTTGAGTGAATCATATATCAGAAGAGAAGATTCTCAAGCATAAACAAACTAGGTGCAATCAAAGTTCAACAACCGTTAGTCAATCAAATCAATCGAAAACTAATAATAAACTGCAGTTATCTAGTTTCCCACCAACGGTACTCGTAGAGCTTCCCAATTCCAGTGAAGTCTTTAAAACGAGCATTCGTAAGAGATTTCTCCTAATTATGGTACTTTCCTCTCCGAATAGACGGCTCCACCAGTAACAAAACAACTAGGTAGTTTTGCTGGCTCTGAGGATTAGTTTGCTCGAAATGCAAACTTCAGTATTTATAGGCCAAGGAAGTTTGGACACCAAGGAATTTCCAAAACCGAAAATATTCTCAAGATATGCAATATATTTCCAAATTCGGTTTTCATAATTCCTGTAAATGCTCTGTCCAAATATTGATCGAAATCTCAGTAGAAAATCTCCAATTAGTAAATGCACATTACCAATTTTTATTTTCTAAAGATATGCATTTTAATTGATGGAATTAAAAGCATATAAAACTAAAAACCTTCATTAAAAGATTCTCAATTTATTTCGACCCGGGATTCTCCTTTAGTTATTAAGGAATATCTTTGAACAATAAAAGATAAGAATTACTGCACATGTTCAAAGTATGTCTACATCTTTACTTGGTAAATCCTTTTTCATATTTATCATCTTGGAACCGATTTGCCACACTTCCAAACGAGTTTAGAATTGGTTTATCTGACTACCAAGAACTATGTGATTGATTATCCTATCAAATCACCATTAATGGGTTTCACGGTTCTACCAAAACGCAAAGCTTCATTTCTACTTCCGTGTGGGTACTAGGATCGGTCACACTAGCTTTCCAAAAATTGGTTGACTAGGTATTAGGATCGCTTACCATATAATTATGGTATTTACTCATAATCGGTTGCACAAGTCATAGGATCCGTCACCAATTACTAAGACTTGTTGCACCTCTTACAAGGATCGATTCCACAAACTTGTGATCGGTTGCACCTCTTACTAGGATCGGTTCCCCAATGTCTGGAGTTGGTCATATCAATTACAACATATCGATCATACCATCTCAGGTGATTACTTAAGATCGGTTTCACAAATAAAAGTCATACCAATACAAAAGTCAGGCCTTGTGAATAGTTTTACCAAGATACATAAACAAGTTATGAGCGGTTATACTAAACACACATATTGGTAATCCAAATATTTGCAATGAATAAAAATACCAATAAGCCTAGCGATTTCCCTTTCGATTCATAAAACAAGTTTATGAATTGTACTTCCTTTAAACGAATGTAAAACATTGTTTCCTAGGACGAAATCTTCACCCATACCCATACACATAATCACAATAGCATTCATACGATTATGTCGATGTCTTATATACGAAGTTTAAAAGATAGACGTTATACTTCGTATCGTAATTCCTTAATATTATGTCTAATAGAGTATAATCATTCACAGCTTCGCAGTTATGTTTTTAATATGCACGACTTGAAAGATACTTTAGGAATGAAACAGTTCAAGTCAAATATTACTAACCTCAAGAGGAACGATGATGTCGTCGTTGTAGCTCTTTACTTCTTCACATTCTTCAAGCCTTCACGTAATACTTGTAAGTCTCATATCCTAGTAACTTTCTAGCTAACCTATACGAAGTTGACTCTAGTAAATAATCAAGCAACTCTTTAAATGAGTTTTGATTCACTAAAATATGACAACCAAACTTGACATACCAACGCTTGGTGGGTTCCACCGAGCAATGATCTAAAAGTCTAGAACAATAAATTTGCATACTCTTAAATAGACTTCGAAAAGAAAACCTAACTTATGCAACAAGAAAGTATGAATACAGCCCAAAACCAACTCGAACCCTAATTTTCTATTTTTGGAAAAATTTAGGTTATCTAAAACAATGAAAGTGCTCTCTAAATAAAACTTTATGCCACAAATGACTACCCAAAGAGACTCTTAATATGCTACAACTTGCTCATTTGCATCATTTACTTAGTTTCTTTAGTGTCCTTGCGCCTAAAACTAATCTGGCCAACCCACGTGAATCATTTAATAAGGCGCATTTCTAAGTTTTTTCGTATGCTGTAAAGACTTCCTGCTTCCAATTTCTTTTCAGACGTGTTACCAACAGGAAGGAATCAATAATTGTTTGCCAACCACTCGATAATCCAACCATAATACAAAATATATAGTATGATATAATTTTAGAGTCAAGGATCTTCGGTTCAGATGTACGGTACCAACATAAACAAGAAATAACAAATTCGAGACTCCTTGATATGATCAATCAAATTTTACGATCACCCAAAGTAATCCACTCTATTAGAAGACTTACATTTATGATAGAACCACAACAGACTTGTAGATACACAAGTCTTATATTTATCATGGATAACCGCTTGTTGTTCCAGACAATCAAGTATAGCAGATAATCACGCAAAGATCAGAAACACAAAGAACTTCAAGTCTTCAAAGTCTTCAATCTTCTTAATCTTCAATAGTAACAACCTGCATTTGATTCCGCTGATGATTTGTCTCACATAACGGAGTCTTTTAACATTGGAAAATCAAAATTTTTATCCCAACATACTTATATTCGCTTATATATGATTTTAGAGCACTGCTCGGTTGAACTCGCAAGCGTTGCTATCTCAAGCTTGTTTGTCAAGTTTAGTTGATCAAAACTATATACTTGATTTCTAGTCTACTTATAGCTATGCCTCGGATTAGGATAAAATGTGTAGTTGAGCTTTAGACTTCACGGCGTTTACCAATTGAAGACGAAGATCTATTGAGGATCTTGGAGGAACTTCATCAACAAAAGGTATGTGGAGACTAAAACTAATCTATCACTCAAAAGTCTACTCTATTCTATATTCTAATGAGACTAAGTCGTATAGCTATATAGACTTTTATATTATACACATTTGATATTTCGAGATGAGTTTATCTCGCTTATCTATTTCTCGAAATATGTGTTGGAAGCTTTTTTCTTTAACTATGTTCATCATTTTCTTGACGAGTTTAGTTGGAGAATTTATTTTTTGGAAACTAAATATTAAGTCAAAACATGATCATGCGGAAATTGCCTTGAAACATCTTACATGATTTGTGTGAGACAGTCATTTGATGCCGACTTGGAAAGTTATGTATTGATCATTCGATCACTTGAAAATTACTTGAAGCTAATAGTTTGTGTGAGACAACTATTGTCGTCTTCTAAGGATGTTTCATGATCGAAATGGGAGCTTAGAACGTTTAACCATGTCTGGATACAACACGGTATGCATATCTAGTATGCAAATTGTTTTCTTGTGATTCGAGTCTGGGAACTTTGTTTGCGTACCTAGTATGCGAACGGTTTTAATTGTTAAGGTCTGGAAACCTTGTTTGCGTACCTAGTATGCGAATGGTTCTACCTGAGTTGGGTCCGGGACTGCTGGTCGCGTACCTGGTATACGAACGGATGGATAAGGCCAAGGTCCGGAGCTGTTGTTTGCATACCTGGATAGCGAACACATTGGTTAAGTTCTAAAATCGTTTAAGTATGATTCTCATACTCATGAACTAAAATATTTATGAATTAAGGATGAAATCTTTGCCAATCGTGGCTTAATTTTCATGAATTGATTCTTGTATAAGTACTTTGTACGATTACGAATCAATCCGATTTGGTTTCAGTTTTCATATATATTTCTACGTGAAACACAATTAGTTCATTTGATTATCTTTCATGTTTGATTGATCATCATATTTGATCTAGAAGTGTTAGATGAATGAGGTTAAGACAAAAGTGTTCATATGGATAACTTCGGTTAACTGTTATTGTGCCAACTCAATATACACGTTTAGGTACGGTTACCCATATCTAAATGAACGTATATTTCATTTGTGTGTAATAAGCTAAGACCATCTAACGTTGGAGATAATTGCTTTATTTTTAAGTAGACTTAGCTTGAATCTTAAATTAGGATTTCATCTAACGGTGAATATTGAATGCTTTGTTACTAAGCTATCTTAGCTTTGATTGTAAGCAACCCTGATTTGAAAGACTATATAAGGGAGAACTCTAGCAGATGGAAAAATTAATCTCGGCACTTTCGTGTGTCCTAGTTGCGACTAGAGTCGATTCTCCTTTAGCCTAGGTTTTTCCAAAACCATATTAGGTTAATGACTTGAAGATTTCATTTGGGATTCATGAAGCCAGATCCAACTATTTCCTATGTAGTTGTGTATTATGATCTTAATTGTTTTATCGTATTGAGTACTATCTTCTCTAAGATTTGCTTGAGAATTATCTCCGATAGATAAGATATAAAAAGTAATCTCAAAGTTCTTCGTCTCATACTTTGTGGTTCCGCAATAACTATTTCTACTACCAGATAGTTAAGTTATTGTGAGGTGATTGATATTTTTAGGCTGCTCTTCAGGAGTATAAGACCGGATTATCAATTGGTTTTTGTTCACCTTGATTTATCATAAGACGTAACAAAACTTCAGAGGTACTTCTGTGGGGTGAAAGATTTATCTATCATTATAGACTTATCCGTGGGAGACAGATTTGCTTATAAGTCTTCGATTTTGGGTCGTAGCAACTCTTAGTTGTGGGTAAGACCAGCTAAGGGAATCAAGTGCGCAGAATCTAGCGTGGTTCTAGAGGCGTAAGGAACGCGACTGTACCTTAATCAGTGTGAGATTGGTTAGGGCTCAACTACATTCCGGTCTGAAGTTAACTTGTAGTAGGCTAGTGTCTATAGCGGCTTAATACAGTGTGATGATCAAATATGGACTAGGTCCCGCGGTTTTTCTGCATTTGCAGTTTCCTCGTTAACAAAATTTCTGGTGTCTGTGTTATTTCTTTTCCGCATTATATTTTTATATAATTGAAATATCACAGGTTATCCGTATTTTAATCAGTTGATAAATCCGACCTTGTTTGTTGGATATAATTAACTTTATTGACACTTGGGCGTTGGTCTTAGGTATCATCCAAGTGTTTCTCATATCAATCAGGCTCATAGATTTTTATCTGTTTGATTTGCTGATTGATTTGAGAAAAAGAGATATAACTCTTTGATATCTTTCTTGGTAGAGCTCGCTTTATAAGTTGGTTCTCTCGGAATAATATTGGAGTTAGTCCATACAAATTGTTGAACGAATTATTGGGTGTGGTTGTTATACCCCCTGTAGATGGTGGATTTCGACAAAGGCTAAAATCGTAAACTCATAATTATACGAAGCTCTGATTCAGTAATCAGACGTGAGTATCGAGACACGGGTCTCTCATCGAATTCTCAACGGAGAGTACTTTCTCTCAAAGTATATGTAGATATGTAGTCTCACGACTGGACAACGACATATCTCATGAATACTGAATACTTTCAGTGATTATTTCTATATAGTATCACGAGATGGACGGCTCCTAGACAGCTTGCTCTGCTAGTATAGAGCTATAACGTCTTCAGGAACAAACAACAAGTTTACCGTGACTATATAAAGGATATGACTTACCGACAAGCTCATATCGGGATAATTAATGCTCCTAGATAGCTTGCTCTGCTAGTATAGAGCCACAAAGTTAATTATTCATAATTAAGATTAATTCTGCCGTGACATTCACTACGGAATTCCCAGAATAATCTATTATTGATCCTATTCCACGGTCGAATCCACGACTGGTCCCATGGAATGGCAATAAATAATTGTTCTGATTCTATGATCGAATCCACAACTTGATCTCATAGAATAGCAATAACTATATTATCTCATTTCTCCGATTCCGTGATCGAATCCACAACTGGTCTCATAAATGGTAATAGATAAATCTTAATTACTCCGATTCTATGGTCGAATCTACGATCCCATGGAATGGTAATGCTCACTTTATTATTCTGAATTCGTAGTCGAATCCTCAGCTGATCTTATGAATTAATTATAAACATCTTATTGCTCAGTTTTGTGATTATTCTCCACCGAATTCCACAATTAGTAATAAATAATCAACAACCGGGCGTCTGAGCTACCTCTAAGTAAGCCCCGATTCAAATGGTGAAGGTGTATTCAACGACGATACACTAACAGTCACCGTACGAACGAGTATTTCACAAATACAAGAAACGATGAACCTATGCAAAATAGAGAAGAAAATAATAAATAATTAAAAATATTGACCATGATGCTGGGAGCACGGACACACGACCGACCGTGTCGTGGTCAATCCCACGCCATTTTTATATTTTTAATGCATTTTAAATTATTTTCCATGATTTGATGAAAATTCTCTCATTTTATCAAATCTCCTTCGTCTCGACGAAACTCCTCGGTTTCATGGTACTTCCATAAATCCATAAAAAATAATATAAAACTAAGGAAAGGAGTGTGGGGCGTGACCATTGGCTGGCCGGCCATGCCTTGGTCTCAACCGGCCCCACACCCCACGGTTCCTTATTATTTTATTATTATTTCTCTAATTTCATGAAAAAACTCCTTGATTTCATGGTATTTTTGCACAAATCATCATATAATAATAAATAAAATAAAATTATGAAAAACTTGTGGGACCGGGCCACTAGCCGGCGGCCATGCCCTAGGCAGTCCCACACGCCCTTTGCTTTATTATTTTATTATTATTTATCATGTTTTTCCTTGAATTCATCAAATTCCTTGATTTTATGGTATTTCTCTCAAATTAGAAAAATTCCCTCAAATCATCAAAAATACCTAAAAATATTAAAATATTATGAAAAACATGTGGGACACATCCATAGCCGGCTGACCATGCCTCCATGGTCCCACACGCCCGTGTTTTTTATTATTTTAATATTTTGCTTCCATGTACTCATGAAAACTCCTTCAATTCATGGAAACCCCCTAAATTCATCAAATTTCTCAAAATTCATGAATTTTTCATAAAATCATCAAAATATTATAAAATTAAGGAAAAGGCACCACGGGACCGTGGTCACAACCGGACGACCATGCCTTGACCATGACGGTCCCACGCCTCCTCATTCCTTATTTTATAATTATTTTTCATCATCTCATGGTGTTTTCCTCAGTTTCGTCGAAACCCTAATTTTGGCATATTTTCTCGAATGGATGCTCAATTGCACGCCAGAAAATATCAAAATTCTCAGGACTGAGACGCGGACGCCTTGGGGACACGAGCACGCTATCTTGACCGACCAATATTGTCTCTTTGGCTCACGGAAGCCGATCCCATCAATTTTCACAGTTTTGACCTAATTTGCATAATTGCTCGTATTGGGTCCAAAACTCTTCCAAACACTTTGGATTTTCATGAAGCGATCGTCAGGCGGTCACGTGACAACCCAGGATCAGTTTCATGACCCCATGTTCGGTCCCTTGCCTCGTCGTAATTAATTAGGTTTTCTCACCTAAGGCTCGGACGAGTATTTTGAATAAATGATTAAGCCAACATTTAATCATTCTTCCACCAACAAATCGTCAACTCTTCAGGAGTTATTTGTATTTGCTCACGTGAGCATATGGACACTACATGGTTGATCCACGGTCCTGTGTAGTCGCTCCCTCCTTCGTCCCATGGTTAAACTTCTGACGAACCATGAATTGATCATCAATTGATCAAATTAGGGTTTCTGAATCCAAGGATCATCACTCCAGATTCCAACCTTAATAATTTTACGACGACCTCATGGTCATTAATTTTATTAATTATGCTCGGTTCAACGACCAGTATTCTAATTAATATTTTTGGTACGCTGCCAATAATCCATCAGATGAGCAACACATGTTCAGACGATCAAATATTCAACAATTCATCACATGAGCAACACTTGCTCAGATGATAAATATTTGCTCAAACCAAGGAATATTGGTTCAACAATCAATATTAAACGATCCATCGAATGAGCAATACTTGCTCACTTCATCGTAAGAACTATACCTCTGTCTCATGATATGTTCAATTCATGAGTTTCAGAACATCATGTTCAACTCAACAACTACATGGACTCATCGTCCCATCAAACCACGAAGTCATCAATTTACTAACATACCACGAGACGTCAATCGTGTCAATTGGGGGGATATCACATAGGGTTTTGGTCTGGCGGTTTACGGCACGTGTGTTCAAACACACGATGGAATGCGAGCAAGTCGTGCAATCGGTTGAAGGAATTCACGAGGTAGTGGGTGGAAAATCGACCAAGTCTCCACATGTTGAGAAACTGGTTTCAAACACGATCTCCACTTCCCCACTCCTTGATTCCATCAACTGTCACACTTCATGGAATCATGGTGTCTAAAATTTCAGCAATATAAATTAGTCTCTAAATCATGATTGAATCATCGGCATCATCAGTATCATCAATCTCACGTCAAACTGACAACACGAGATCATCAACTCATCAATTGAGCAACTACTCTCAATTGAGAAATTTCAATCATTCAGAGCTTATCATATTCATAATTCACACACGCACAATCATTGATTACCATTGATTCCACACATTTCTCAGCTTCCCTCCTACAAATCAACCCATCCTCTCTTGTGACCGAATTTACTCTGGAACGGTCATTGTCTTGATTTAGGCCGGAGTACTACAGATTGATCTCTCGAATCTAAAGCACCCCCTTTGCAGCGGTGCATCTGTGTGAGGTTTAACATTTCGCTCGGTTCGAGGAGTCTCCTCCGTACGGTCGTCTCCACAATTCCTTAAAAACCAGCAAATCGTTTTTCCCCATCTACACCCCCGCTTTTTAATCAGCAATAGTCAAATCCTCAAAGTCTTGAATGGTCTTATATCAGAAGAAAAGAACCATAAAAGGCTTTAAACTAGTTAATGTGTTTTTGTTCGAACATATTAGACTACTTACTAGTTACTATTGATAATAACCTCATACTTGTCTCCGTTATACGTGTTCATATACTCCCCCCTTTTAATGCCAACAACCCAAACTGAAAACGCTAACATTTTTTCGTTGTCACCGCATTTTTCGCTTGCGCACGTACTTTTGGTACGTCGCACGTATTTTTAATCTAACCCGTTTTTTACTACTCTCCGTTAGATTATGTTCATATCCAATTACAACTGTCTGATCCGATAAACCGGATTCATAAACAACACTTTCCTTTTCTTTCTCTTCGATCATTCTTCTTCTTCTCCCTCGACTCTCTCTCGCTCTCTTCTCTAAACAGCTAAGAATCCCGCTAAATGAATCTTCAACTAGGTTCCGTAAAATTAATTTCGGAGCTCAAGAATTCAGTCGATTGTTTTTTTATTCTTCGATTAGTTATGTCCATTTCTTAACATTAAAATCAGGAATTCCAGAGGTTTTAATTGATTTGTGTTTATGAATGATTTTGAAGGGCTTGTGATTTAATGAAAATATCTTCGAAGATTATTGTTTGTGCCCAGAAATTTTACTCATGGTACAAACAATTATGATCGTGATGAGGATGCTCTTCATCGAAGATTCATAAGGAGAGAAAATGATTTAGAAGAATCTTAACAAGATAAATGGGTCATGAATTATTTTTCTTAAAATCATATATCTGAAACATTTTATCGAGAAAAAATAATTAGAAGCATTAACAACATAAGATTTTAGCTCACCATGTATCATCCCTACTGCAGTTGAGTTGGAGAAAAACTATCTCGGTAATGGGTTCTAATTTAATTGTACGATAATTACTTTCAAATTTGATTTTAGTGGTTTTTATAATACTAGAAAATTCAGGGTTCTCAAACTATAATGTACAATAATTTAATTCTCACACTAAGTGTTATAGTCAAAATGGACAATTCTGTCTACAAACTGGAAAGAAGTGGTTTCCAAGAAGGAACCAGTCCTCCGGCCGGTATGGAATTGAAGAAACGGAAATCCTAAAAAGTGTGATAACTGCAACACATGATTTCGTCTCAGTTTTTCCAAGACAGAAAGATTATGATTAGGTCTGGAAAAAAAAAACTAACCTTTTACCATGTCGTTATTGATTTTTCCACTTTAGTAAATCATGTATTGTACCCAAGTTTAAATGTTTGTTGTTCGTTGTTAGTGAGTGGTTCTGGGACTTCTCTAGCAATTCTTGATTAGAATTCTAAATTGTGTTAAATTATTTGTGCTTGCCATATAATCCATTTCCCTTCTGTTGCAATTTTCAGATATTGTTGGAGTGTTGGTCACCGATCCTAAACTCTGAAGAATTAGATGCCCGCAAAGGCGTATGTGAAACTCGGCGTTAGACGTGCAAAGCACGTGCACTCTACTTGTGAATTTGTAAAGAATAGAAAGCTCCACTATTTATAGTGTCGTGACCAAAGCTTGTTTGGAAAGAAAATATTTCAAATTCGAAAAATCAAAAAATATTTATTCATCGTCATTTCCAAATTTAGCACACATCTTGATATTATTTGATTATATTAACTTCTAAAACTCACTTGTAACTAATACAAAATTACTGTTTCCAGAATATATAAACAACAATATTTTCCAGCCTTATTACTTGAGATGTCATACTACTATGACAACCAATATTTTTTAGTTAGTTGCAAATCTATATACTTTGCTTAATTAATCAACTAGTTATGAGCAATTTTTTGGGAAAAAAGAAACACACTTAATATCGACTCCAATAAAGGTATCGAAATTAATCTAATATGTTAATGAGGATTAACCTTAGTATCAAAGGTGTAAATATGAACAATAAAATCTTTGAATTTTATACATGTTCACTATTTTTTTTTACGTACAAACGTTCCTATTCCAACTTAAGTCAACATATAAATCCATTAATAAAATAATAGATGATGTAAAAAACATAAGTCAAAATTAATTCAGGATCGATCCTGAGATTGATACTGAGTGAGACCGGTCCTGAAATCCTTACTTTGAATTTGAAACTTTATTCGAGTTTAAACTAGCTTTAACATATGTTTATGAAATTACTTTCTAGCATGTTTCCAAAGCATGGTGATCACGATGGAGGTTTAACACTAATTAATAGCAAGTATCTTATTAGTATTATGCCAATATCACAGAAGTATAAAAAACTATACTATGTAACTAAATACAATAAGTTGTATAAACAACTAATTTATATCCTTTTGATATATTGATCATAAACAATGATCAAGTCTATATACTAAAGCCATGTAAACAAACCTCGCGTGCTATCTCTGCAATGAATATGATTGTAAGAACTTGACAGAGTCATAAACTTCAATTTGAAGGATGGTTTCTTTGTTTGCCCTTCAATACGTTTTCAGGTCTTAAATGCTTAACTAGATACTGTTTCAATATTTTTAAGTGCTAAGTGTCACTCAACGAAGTTGCTTAATTAAGAAAATCAAACGTTAAGTTTTGGAACTAAACTTGACATAAAATGATTGGTGGGGTCAACCGAACTATGCTCTAACACAATGCTTTGTTGCAGAGTAATTTATCCTATATATAAACTTAATTCTTATAGTAATCTTATGGTTTATGTAAGGTTTCATCTTTCAAGCAAATTCAATTCAAGTTCTTTTACGGTAGATGAAACTGAAGGAAGAAGGTAGTGATATTGAAAAAGAGGGGGTCTAACAACACCACCCAATATTTCGCTTAGCAATCTGTATGGACTAACACCGAAATACTTTCCTAGAGAATCAACTAGACAGTCAGGCTCAATCTAGATAAAAGTATCTCAAGGAGTTAATATCTCTCTCTTGATTTGATTTTTACTCAAGCTGAAAACAATAGCGAGTCTTTATCAAATACAAGGAATACTTGGACGGTACCAAAGACCAATGTCCAAGGATCAATCAATATCAATCAACAACCAAAGGTTGGATTTCCAATTGATGACCAAGAACGCACAACCTGTATTTTCTCAATTATATAACAAATATAATGCGGAAAAGAAATAACACAGACACCAGAAATTTTGTTAACGAGGAAACTGCAAATGCAGAAAAACCCCTGGACCTAGTCCAAATTGAATACATACTGCATTAAGCCGCTACAGACACTAGCCTACTCCAAGCTAACTTCGGACTGGACTATAGTTGAACCCGTATCAATCTCCCACTAATATAAGGTACAGTTGTACTCCTACGCCTCTGATCCCAGCAGGATACTGCGCACTTGATTCCCTTAGCTGATCTCACCCACAATCAAGAGTTGTTGTAACCCAAAATCACAAACTTGATAATAAACAGATCTGTCTCACACAAAAAAGTCTATCAACGGATAAATTTGTCTCCCACATATAAACCCTAGGTTTTGTTCCGTCTTAAGATATAAAATCAAGGTGAACATGAACCAATTGATAATTCGGTCTTATATTCCCGAAGAACAACCTAGATTAATCAATCACCTCTCTACAATCCTTCCTGACTACACAAGCGGATTTTCGAGGAATCACAAACAGTGAGACGAAGATGTTTGTGACTTCTTTATCTTGCCTATCAGAGAACTCTCACGATCTCAAGCCAATCAATCGATTGTACTCGTACGATAGAAGATGCAAGATCAGATCATACAACTACGATAAAAGTAGTATCGGTCTGGCTTCACAATCCCAATGAAGTCTTTAAGTCGTTAACCTGATTTTAGAGAAGAAAATCAAAGGTTAATGGAGATCGACTCTAGCGAGCGCACTAGTAGCACACAGACGTGTGGGGATTAGGTTTGCTCAATGCTAGATGTCTCCTTTATATAGCCTTCAAATCAGGGTTTTTCCTTAGGTACAAAGCAATCCTTATTCACCGTTAAATGAAAACCTGATTTAGATTCAAGCTAATATTTCTCAACCGTTAGATCGAAAACTTAGCTTGTCACACACACTTGGGTAAACGTTTACTGGGTTCGTGAAAACCATGCCCAAACGTGTACGTTCATGTTGGTTCAACATAGTAACCCAAAAGGTCAACCATATGAGCATTTCATATTAACCTTGTTCTTCTTCACCATAACTAGTTCAATTGACTCAAATGAACTAGTTAGAGAGTTGTTCAATTGCTATGAGATATTATGTAACTACACAAGACACCATTGAAACAAAGATGATACGATTGAATCGGCTCATGAACATTATAGCCATGATTTGCATAAAGCATTCCTTAGTAATTTAATGTTTCTTGTTCAGAGCACATCTTTAGATCATGACCTCTCATGTTCGCGTACTTAAGTTAATCGGTTGAGTTTTCCAAACTCAGCAGAAGTTCTCGGTTCGAGAACTGATTTCGCGGACTAAGCACACAAACGAGTTTTGGAAAATCCAACAAAAATTCTCGGTGGAGAACTTCCGACAGTTCGCGGACTGAGTCTGCGGACTGGGTTCGCGGACTTGGCAAGCCAATTCCACAATCCTCCCGATTTCTCTTGATCAACAAAGTTCGAAATTTCGGTTCAAGGAATACATGGTTATGTAATCTAAACTCTCATTTCAATCATTGAGATATTCTCAGAGGACGCTATGTAGCCGTTATTCACAGACTAATTCACGTCAGAGCAATTCTCAAAGTGATTGAAACTTTCATGACTTTTGTCACTAGGTGAAGATAAACCTGATTAAAGCGAAACGCTTTACCAACACACTATTTCGAGATAAAATATAATCAATGAATGCTCAGCTCGAAATGTCAAGTGTGTATGATCTAGTTTATATAGCATACGACTTTTGTCTGATAAGAAGTAGGAGATAGAATAGATAGACTTTTGAGTGATAGATAAGTTCAAGTCTCCACATACCTTTTTGTTGATGAAGTTCCACGGTTCCTTGTATAGATCTTCGTTGTTGTATGATGAATCGCCATGAAGTCCTTGAGCTTAACTGCACTTTTCCTATCCTAGTCCGAGACTTAGCTATGTAGGCTAGAAATAAAGACTCATAGTTTTGATCACTAACATTGACAAACATGCTTGAGATAGCAACGCATGCGAGGTTGACCGAGCTATGCTCTAACAATCTCCCCCTTTGTCAATTTTAGTGACAAAACTATTAATACATATGGAATACAAAAAAGATAAACTTTAGTGGATCCTATTCCATAGTCTAATCTTCAACGTTCCCTGAAATCTTCGTCCTTCCAAGTACTCCAATGATCCCAAAGGCTGTAAGTTTAGCATCACCGTTGTTGAAGATCCGTAGCCATAACAATGAGAGAAATCGAGATTCTCGATCATTATTATACAGTGTCATAGTACTATTATGTAACATCAAAGTCCAATTGTATCACGACTTCAACAATTATACTATGGTGATATGTATCACTCCCTCTTAGTCAATACTCCATCTCGATCATGGAAACCACTCCTCCTTACACAATGATCCGAAAATCATATGTATTTGTAGTGTGAACTACAATATTTCTCCCCCTTTTTGTCAGTAAAATTGTCAAAGGTACAAGAACGGGATCATAATGAAATTCCCACAAGAGACATTTCATAGACTAAAAGAAAAAATACATACCAACTTAATTTAGATGCAATCATAAAGTCGAATCTAAATGCATTCATCAAGGAGTTTTAAGATACAAGATAACCCCTATGAAATTCCACAACCGCACTCCCCGCAAGATATTACCATTAAGCACAAGTTCAAAAGAACTCTCCCCCATTTGATGTCTTTCCCGAAAGAACAACAAGAGCGACCTTAATTTCGAAAGAAAAGAAGGATTTTGAAGCACAAAAGAAACTAAAAAAAAATGACAATCCTACATAAACTGAACTGGAATGTTCCTACTGGAGTTTCAGACTCAATTTCCCAAAAGAAAAGGATACGCAAAAGGGTCAAGAGTCAAAGAAACGTTTTAATGAACCAAAACAACACCAATAGACTTCCGCAGGTGTTGAAACGTTGCAGTGTCTAAGGGTTTGGTGAGAATATCAGCCAATTGTTGTTCGGAAGGCACAAATTCCATACTGATGATACCATTTTCATAAAGATCACGAATAAAATGGTACCTTATGTCAATGTGCTTTGTTCTTGAGTGCTCAACAGGATTTTCAATAATTCGAATCGCACTGGAGTTATCACAATAGATACTCATTATTCCAGTATCAATTTCATAATCAGCAAGCATCTGTTTCATCCATAGAAGTTGAGTACAACATGATCCGACAACAATATATTCTGCTTCACATGTAGACAGGGATTGAGAATTCTGCTTCTTGCTATGCCATGCTACAAGCTTGAGACCTACATAGTAGAAACCCCCTGATTTACTTTTTCTGTTTTCTACACAGCCTGCCCAATCAGCATCAGAATAAGCAGAAAGATCAGCATTAGTATCAAAAGTGTACGAGAGACCATACCCAGTGATCGCTGTCGTATGCGTCAAAAATAATATTACTTTCTCATAACTTAAAATATATAATATAACAAGGGTAAGAAAGGATCATTCCTACAGAGAGGCTTTTTGTTGTTATAAAATCTCAGTTTCTTAGTAACCAAGGGGGGATTTTTGTTTTTATCTAAGAAATAAAAGTAATTGAAAGCAATAAAATAATTTGAGTAATCAATAAGGAGAAGATATTGGTCACGGGATAGTATCATTCACAAACATGTATTTTCATTAATGACTAGAATTGGTATTTTAATCTCTCATTTATTAAAAATCCTAGGATACCTTGATCGCAAGTATATCCCGCTAATTCCCTGATTTCAGCACAACCACATTAAAAGATGCATATGTGAATTCTTTTTAGAAAACAACCTAACGTGTAAAAGCACAATCAAGTTTAACTCCCTAAAAGCAATAAGTTCTATGGAATAAGACTAATCAAGGCAATCAAACGTGTAAAAGCACTAATTCGATTTAACCAAGGTTTTGGTTCATTTGTGACTAGTATGATATATCAGTACAAGTACTACCCACAATTATGCTACTTAGAATCAGGGATAAACAACTTTTTTCGTATTGAAAACCCTAATATAACTTTAGAAATGAATGCAAATCGGATTGATTCCGGACTCAACCAAGCAAACAATAAAATCATATGAAAATAGAAACCATGAATCATAAACAATAAATTATCGAGATAAAACTAATGTATTGAATCAAATATCATGTTGAGAAATCAACTTTATCCCATAACCAATAATAGTTGTTTACCTACTCATAGCTTTTGAGTTCATCATATTCAATAATAAAATGAAGAAGATGAAAAACAAAAATGAAAGCAAACCCTAGTCACCGCTCTCCCGAAATGATCAAATTGGCTCAGTGTTTTCATCAAATTATGTTGATAGATGCCACATATAAGACAAACAAATATAACATGTCGTTGTTGAACATTGTTTGTCACACTTCGGACAAAAACACGTTTACAATTGCATGGGGTTTAATGGATCATGAGAACAACGTGAGTTTCATTTGGATGTTGGAGACGTTGAGGTCCGTTTATAATGGCGATGATTTTCCAAGGGTTATTGTAACGAATAACAATCAAGCCTTAATGCATGCAATAGCGGTAGTGTTTCTTGAAGCCCGAAACTTGCAATGTACGTGGAACATTAAATGCAACCTCAAACACAATTGCCATCACCATTTCCAAGCTAAAAAACCAAGGAAGGGTACCAAGAGGTCGAAGGAAGAGGATGAGCACATTAGTAAATTAACCGTGGAAGAACAAGAGGAAGAGAAGAGGTTATTTGATGAAAAATGGAAGAAGGATGGAATGATTTGGAGAGCGTTCATGAAAGCATGGGACAAGATCGTTTGGTCAATGACCGAGGAAATTTACGAAATCATTTACCCCTTTTTGGAAATACTTACAAATTGTTAGATCGACAAGATTAAGTGGCTAGTGTTAAACATCCTCTTTTGTATTGTTATGTAATCATTTACCCCTTTTTGGACAAGTCGGAAACGATCATGAACTTGTTGGAGTGATCTTTGCTTTGGATTTCCATACTCTCGCACAAATTGGCTATATACCCTCGCCCAAAAGACTTCGGGTGTTAACCTTCCTGCTATGACATCTTCATGTCTTGCTTCATGATCCCATATTTTCACAATGACCAAATCTTCATCTGCGTCAAACGTTGCCATGCTTGTAAGTTGAGATATAGAATGAATTCACAAGAGTAGACGACGGAAAATCTATTTGTATAATACACGATGCTGTATATGTGTTGTTTGGTGCATAAACAAGAAGAGTTTACCCTCCTTCTATAGATGAGAGTCCCAACGTCTTTTTTTTTGTTTGAAAATATGGTCGTGGATGCATACTTTTACAAGACTGTACTGAAATTACGTACAATTATTACATACAATCGGTAGGCAATGGTTGAGCCAAAGGAACTGATTATGAATAATCGGTAGATATTGATCGTTATATACTACCGATTATAGGATGTTTTGTCAACAGAGTTCTCAGTTTCATTAGAGTAGTATAATCAGAGGTTTATCAATATGTATTATCAATCGATTGTGTGTGGTTTTCGAAGCACGACTAGTTTTTTTTGAACGAAATAGCCGTTGGAGTATAATCGGTAGTTAGATAAAAAATAAAAACTTCCAATTGTCATAAATATTTTGAAATTCATAACAATATCACCTACACATCATCATAATTTTACACTGAACTTCCACAAGTCTATTACAAGGTATTGTGCTTAGCATCGTGGACGTGTTGGACGAGTCCTAAACGGATTAAATCTTTCCATCGCCCTAAGGATTCAAAAATGAGCTTCATAACGGAAGCTTGATCTTTTCCATCTCCGCCATTCCCCGAGAGATCGTTCTATAACCTCATCATTGGTTTCACCCCTCAATCGATATTGATTCACAAGATAAGTTAAATGGACGAATTCTTCGACGTGTCCGTTTATTGAACCAATTCGGCAGAAAAGATCAGCGGAGTGACGGTTGTTTGGATTACCAGTGTCGGTGCAGAATTTTTCGTGAATTCTCCCCAAATAACTCATACTCATTATGCCTCCTTGCCTACGTTCTTCTCCTCGTCTCGGATAAAATTGAACATAGCGCCTACATAAAGATAAATCTTCTTCTATCGTGAACTCCGAAGGATTAATGAATGGTTGGGCCATTATGTTGACGATGTTGGACAGAGTTTAAAGGTATTTGTGTTCCATAGAGGGTAAAAGGATACAATCCTTATATAGAGTTTAGAGTTCCAACGGCTCTATTTTGTTGGGGCAACTGTATAATCGGTAGTCCAATAAGGTTTTTTAACTTCCGATTATACAGTTGCCCCAAATTTTATTTTTGCAGAAATCTTAATTTTTCGAATTTGAGAACTAAAATAATAGGTAGGTAAGTTAATATGACGTCCGATTATAAAGTTGCCCCAAATTTCTTCTTCTCCGAAATCACCGATTTTTGGAATTTAGGAACTACTACAATCGGATGTTAAATAACCTCCGATTATTCAGATGTCCTAAATTTTGTTTTTGTCGAAATTTCAATTTTTTCGAATTTGGGAACTAGAATAATCGGTGGGTTATGAAGTTATTTATGACCTTCACCTATCTATCGATTGCTAGCACCACATGATTGAGAATACTAATAATCGGTAGGTTATACCACTACCATAGCTACCGATTGTATGAGGATACAATGGTAATCTCCGCAAATTTGGACATTCCATAACGTTGTCTATAGGTTGGGAATAAAAAAGTCGCCCCTAATTCTTCTGGGGTCGCCCCTAAAATGCCAGGGTTATTGTTCCCCTTCATTGGATTTGATTCATTTATCACTTCCAAGATATAGGGTTTAGATCGAAGGAGGAGTAGGGAGGTGAATATCACCGAAAATACACCCCTTTTACATTAGTGGAGAAATGGGGCCAAGACAAAAAGTCTATATTTTGTCCTAAGTTTTGGTTTTACAGTCCCAAACAAAACAACCACGATTCTCTCTCACAACCTTTTAACCCACTCTTTGTTTCTTCTCCCTGTTATCTCTCCAAAGTCTAAAATACAGAACAGACATTCATCAAACGCAAAAGCTTGGAATTATCTCCTCCTCCTCCTCCTCCTCACAAACTCCACACAATCCACACCAGACAATACATCACCATGCATGGCCTGCAGTCTCGTTCTGAACCTAAAACTAATATTCATGTCTTTTTAACTGACACACACAAAATTCTCTCTTCTCAGATTTCAGACTTCAAAAGATTTCCATTTGAACATATACAACAAACAAATACAAGAACAGATTTCAACCTTACTGGGGAGTTTGATTCAGATCTAATACAAGATTCAAGAAATAAACTGGAAATTTAACTTAAATTTATTAATCAAAACAAAACGCAAAATTAAACCAAAAAAAAAAAAACCGGAAAATACTTGAGTAAATGGAAAATATTGAGGATTGAAATAAGGATAATCACTTTCTTGTCTTGAATTACTTCTTTTCCTTTTTATCCAAATTTCTGTTACTGAAATTCATCATTTCAAAATAACGAATGGAAAGTAGAGACAGTGAAAGATTGACTTCATTTCTTCCCCAATTAGGTTTTGGATTCACAACTGTTCTTGATGGAAGAACCGATGATGATGACGACGATGATGCAATTGAAGAATGTGTGTACATATTTCATCATCAAACACGTGTATGTGAGAACACACGTGGAGAGCATGCGGACCAAGTCATCAAAACATGATGACACACGCCCACATCCAAGAAGCCCATCCCGTTGACGTCGGATCTTTGCCCGAACAAATCCAAGGGCAGAAGTTAAAAGATGTACCGAAAGCACGGTGCACTGCGGAGCACCAAATAACTCCCGAAGAGTTACTTTATCTCATCCCCAAAAGAAGCCAAGATCAACGGTGAAGAGAAGGTTGACTGACATGGACGTGACAGGGGCAGAAGACACTTGTTTGACACGAGCATGCGTCTCAACTACCCGCATTAAACACTCTGAGCAGTATACGTGTCGATCAAACCGTGGAACGGACGAGGATGACTCTGCGTGATCAAGCAATGAACGAAGACCTCTGCGTGATGGATACAAAGCACAAGAAGATAAGGTTCCAACGGACCTCAGAAACGGGACCCACACTCTAACCCTATAAAAACCCACTCTCCACCAAGAGAGAGGGGGGGAGAAAAGAGAGAGGTTTAGAGAGAAGTCGAGAGAGAAGAATTTTTAGTGTAAGTTTACCTTTTACAATTCGCAGACCTATGTAAACTCCAAAGTCATTCGACTACCTCTGTAATCATCAAATGCATAGTGAAAACGACAACCCCGTGGATGTAGGCCTTAGTGCTGAACCACGTAAATCCCAGTCTTATTTACATTTCAGCATTTTACATTCATTTCATACTCCACGAGTTTTACTTTTACACTTCGTTTTCTTTATCTTCCTCTATGTGAACGCCTATGGTGATGATATTAGACGAGGCAATGATAAACCCGAAGGTTTTGAGCCAAGGAATCAATGCAATTGTCTCATCAGTGCGAGCATGTGTATAGAATGCGAACTTTGTTTGTGAACATATAGATGCCTTCGTGATTTACGTGTTCACAATTTGGCGCTAGAAACAGGGACTTCGTCCCGGTAAAAGATTTATCTTATCCTGTGATTTCATCTTAAACTAGCATATGATTGCTCTGCTTCATTAGCTCTAGCAGTGTTTATCTTTTGTTAACTTTATTATATTCAAAAACACACACATTATCTTCATTAGCTCCGGAAGTATCTATCGAAGCAGTTTAAACTGATTAAAAGATTTATTGCTTAGATCCACAGATTTACATTTTTTTAGATCTCGTACGGACCTGTCTTTTCGGTGGGTTTTCGTACATTTTCAAAGGATCTACGTGCATCTTCCAAGGGATCTTCATGCGTTTTCATGTATTTTCAATGAGTCCGCACTTTTAATAAGACCTTAACCCATGTATTTTAACTCATATGTTTTAATCAAATGAGCCTCCCTAAAGTTTTCTCTGTGGACCTCGGGCAGTTTTTCCCCATCTTGGAATAGGGTATTTCGCAAACTAACCCAATCCGCACGGACATTTCTGTTTCTCGCTGTTTGAAATTCCCTTGTGCAGAAAGAAAGCAACAAAAGGACCCAAGATGCAAAAGACGCAGGAGGAGGAAAATCCAAAGCCTCGTCAAAGGAAGCACCAAGGACAACCCCGGTAATCACCCGAAGCAAGCAGAAAGGAGACAAAGCCAAAATGACTAGTCAGAGGCAGGATACTGCGGAAATCACTTCGCCTATGAACGCTAACTCCGTTGCAGCCGCGGCTCTCAGAGCAGCGACGACAAAGTACAGTACGGCTGCGGCAGCTCCGCAGGCTGTAGAAACCAGCACAACTTTTGCTACGAATCAATTTCATCAACCAAAATAAAGGGTGGATGAATCCAGAACACATCAACCCACGCAGCCGCCAACCTTCGGAATGCCATTAATAAACGATCAGAATCAAACTGTGCCGGCGGCTCTAACACCGCAGATGGGCACTCAGCCTGATTTGGAAATGCCAACAATCGAAGCTGAACCTCTACCACCTTTAGTGCAAACCGTAGAAGAAGGCGGCACCATGGCCGTAGTAGCACGAGCTGGGACTCCTAATCAGGGGTCAAACCAATCACATCGACTGATGGCTGAGCTTGAAGAATTGAAGAAGAGCCAACAGGTTTACGCAGATGTCGTAGCTTTGCTGGCCAGAGAAAATCAAGATTTAAAAGACCGGATTACCCTAAGCACGAAGACCAGCCAACAACTTGATGAAGCAAATTCAAAGGCACCAGAACCTAATCGAGACCGAAGAGTCATCGTAGCAGCTAATGAAGGCGCGGCTAGGGGAAGTAGCGCATCCGGCCCGGATTATAATGACGAAGAGTCAGACTATCACGGGCAGAAGAGCGTAGGGCACCACCGCGCGATGGAAGAGCTGCTTGATGAAATGATGGCTGAGATCAGGCAGTTAAAAACTAGACAAGGCGGGGGAAGGTTAGAAGAGGTCATGAGAGAGGCTAACTCCACGCCCCTAACTCATCGCCTGGCCAACACCCCTATTCTGCTGAAGTGCCCTGTCCCGACCTTCGAATGCTATGACGTTTCCAGTGATCCCGCTGCACATATTCGGTATTATAACCGTGTCTTAGCCAGATGGAGTCAGAACGACGCCGTACTCTGTAGATACTTCCCATCAAGCCTGAAGGGATCGGCATTGTCTTGGTTTGATAATTTTCCGCCTAACTCCATCCACTCCTACGATCAACTCGCAGAAAAATTCTTAAGAACTTACATGTACAACAAGGATGTTAACACCGGAATGGATAAGCTCTTTTCGCTGGCAATTGGCTACAAGGAAAACACGAGGGAATACACTAACAGATGGCACAAGATATGTCAAGCCATAGGAAGTGTGGACCCAGTGGTAAGTATCAACTTCTACAAGTGGGGATTATACCGAATGAGTCCACTATTTGTTGAGATTCATGGAAGCGTGCCTAAGACAGAAGGAGATCTTCGAATAATTATTGAAAAGCACGCTCGCCTTGAAGAAATCCAGCGTGAAAACCCGAGGGCATACCTGCAGAGGTCTCACCGTACCAATTCCGAAGAACAAACCAATGGGGCCAAAAGAAATAGCTCAGTGGAACGGCCTCACGAAGATAGGAAGGAACGAAGGGATGAACGACGAAAAGACAATCGAAAATTCGAATATCAAGTTTACACGAAGCTCAATGCTAGCTATGCTCGGATCTTGCGAGATATCAAAGGAAGGGAAAATTTGGAGTGGCCGTGGTCTAAGGGAAAACAGCCCCCAAGAACCGAGAAGTCTAAAGATTACTGTGAATATCACTGCTTCAATGGACACCAGACCGAGAAATGTAAAATTCTTAAAATAATGATCCAAAAACTGATTGATGCTGGCGAACTCCAACATTACATACGAAAGGAGGTCGCCGAGGATAGATCCAAACGGACCAAGCCAGTCCAACTTCCAGAGGGAAACCGCATAATCAACACCATCTCGTGTTCCGAAGCCGCAGGGCCCTCACTTACAGCACAGATAGGAAAGAGGCTACGGAAGCAGTTCGAGGACCACTGCGAATTATATAAGATTGATGGTGTAGAGGTGGACGAGCACGAAGAGGGGATGGACTCACCTATTATCTTCGATGCTGAAGATATCGAAGAAGATATGGAAGATCATAACGATCCCTTGGTCCTAACACTACCAGTAGCTGGATGTAACCTCAAAAAGATCCTCATAGACGGGGAAGCTCGGTCAAGGTTCTATTCTACGACGCATTCAAACGAATGAAGCTCCATGAAGAACAGCTAATGACCTCTTATTACACCATCTACGGATTCAATGGAGCACCCACGAAGCCATTGGGAGACATCATGTTGCAGGTTAACGCCGGACCCATGAAAGTAGAAACATGATTCAGCGTGGTTGACGCCCCATCCCCCTACAACGCCATTATTGGACAAAAGTGGTTACATAAACTCAAGGGAGTGGCGGCAACTTACTATCAATATCTCAGATTCCCTACACCTGAGGGAGTGACGGAAATCAAGGGAGATCGGGTCTCTGCAAGAGAGTGCCAAACCACTCAGGATCGTATTAAAAACGAACAAGAAGAGCAGCGAAAAACCCGAAGAATTAAAAATAAAGAAGCCGCGAAAGAAAAGGCTATAGACCTGTTCCTCAAGGAAACCACAGGGAGGGGTTTGACAAAGGATGATAATGTCCTAAACACAGAAACAGGTACTTCATCAGCCAACGAAGGACATAAACATACCAAATAGCAATCAAAGAACGTCCCAGTCCTCGGGGATCCGAAGCCGGTGTTCACACCAGTAGAGCCCGTAAAATAAATCAACATAGGAACGGAAGAAAACCCGAAGATTATCAAAGTAGGGACCATACTGGACGAAAGAAAAGAAGATTCCTTAACCAAATTACTTAAAGAATACGCGGATGTATTCGCCTGGAAGCTAGGAGATATGCCGGGGATTGACCCGAAAATAATCCAACACGAGCTGCGCATCAAACCAGGCACGCCACCTTTCAGGCAGAAAATAAGAAAAGTTGCACCGGAGTATCACAAGGCAGTAGAAAAAGAACTTCGGAAACTACTCGAAGCAGGGTTCATCAAGGAAGTCAAGTACCCTACATGGATCTCCAACATGGTCGTCGTTCCTAAGAAAAATGTAGGGGTTAGGATATGCATCGATTTTACTAACCTCAACAAGGCATGTCCAAAGGACAGCTATCCCCTTCCAAGCATAGATCAGCTGGTTGAAGCAGTAGAAGGATACGAAGAGCTGTCATTCATGGATGGATATTCTGGCTACAACCAAGTAGCCCTGGCAGAAGAAGATCAACTACACACAACATTCTACACCCCACATGGCCTTTATTGCTACACTAGAATGCCCTTTGGACTTCGAAACGCAGGCGCAACGTACCAAAGAATGGTCGATGCTATCTTCAGGCCATGGATTGGTAGTACCTTAGAAGTCTACGTTGATGACATGCTCGTCAAAAGTAAGCTGCGCAAAGATCACCACCAAGATCTGAGAGATATCTTCGAAGCAATGAGGAAACATCACATGAAAGTAAATCCAGAGAAATGCACTTTCGGTGTCACCTCAGGGAAATTCCTCGGATATCTGGTAACAAAAAGGGGCATTGAGGTAGACCCAGTGAAGATTCAGTCCATAGTAGAAATGCCATCCCCGAAGAATTTAAAAGAAGTGCAGAAGCTCAACGGGTCCATAGCAGCCTTGGGCAGATTTATTGCCCGATCCTCGGACAAATGCAAACATTTTTTCAATATTCTCAAAAAAGGGAGTAAGTTTGAATGGACCGCAGAATGCGAAGAATCCTTCCAAAAAATCAAAGAACACCTGGCTTCAATTCCAATCCTGCAGAAGCCTGATCCTGATGAGGTTTTGGCATTGTACATAGAAGCGACAGAAGACGCAATTAGCGCAGTGTTGGTCAAAACCAATACGAAGATAGAACAACCTATCTATTATGTCAGTAAGACCCTCAATTCTGCAGAAAGGAACTACACGAAGATCGAACAACTTATCCTGGCATTGGTATGGGCTACTCAAAAGCTGAGGACCTATTTCCTAACTCACTTCATCTGCGTCCCATGCAAAGCACCACTGGAAGCAGTCCTCAAAAGCGCGGGAAAAGTAGGCAGAATAGCCAAGTGGAACACCCACCTGGACCAATTCAACATCATTCATGAAATACAACATTCCAAAAAATCCCAAGTTTTGGCGGATTTCTTAGCAGACCTCCCCCTGGACAACGACGAAGAGATTAAGGGAATACCAGAAGCCGAGGAAGAAAGCAAGAATCCAATGGATATCCTCAAACCCGCGAGTCAACGACAATGGGAAGTCTTCGTCGATGGTTCCAAAAATAAGGAAGGGGCAGGAATAGGCATTTTCATCACCACCCCAACTGGAGAAAGGATCGTACAGGCACTCAGGTTAGAATTCAAAGAGCATACTAACAAAATCGTCGAATACGAGGCAGTCGTACATGCCCTCCGTTTAATAATAGAGATGGGGGTAACCGATGTAAGACTGACAAGTGATTCGCAGCTTGTCATACGGAAAATGGGGCTCGAGTACGATGTGTATGACGACACCCTCTCAGCTTACATGGACTTGGTCCAAACATTGGCATCACAAATTCCGAACATCAAGTTACGACACTTATACAGAAGGGATCTCAGTGATAGACGTATTTATGTGTCTATTTTCATCTCTATTGTGTATATTGTTAGTACCCATTTTTGTACTTATTTCGGTATTTTATCTCTTTGTAGGTGTTTTTGGAGGAATAATCTTTTGCGGCGAAATTGGCTCGAAAAGTTGTTAAAGGCACCTGAGAAGACATTTGCTATTCGGACTCTCGCTTTGGATAAGGGGTAACCCATTTCTAGGCATGTGCTAAAGGGACACCGGAACTGGATAGGGGGAGGTCACTTTCCTTTTCAAATTCAAAAGAAGAGAATTGGCGGGAAAATTAGCTTTCACGCCTGGCAGTTTAGGATTCGGATTTTTGAGGAGTTTTATGGAGATTAAATCACTGGAAATTCTTGGGCTGGACTTGATAGAGGATAATAGGTCATATTCAAGTGATTTGGTCGATCGAATTGGGCTGGATAAGCCGTGAGAGCAAAACATAGGAGATGGACATGTATATCGCGTTTCAGAGATTGCGTGATAATTTGACGCCAGGATTTGTACGTATCAGGTCTAGTTTGAGTCGTAGATGGAGTATGACGCGTTTAGGGAGTTTGGGAAGAGCACGGACTCAACAGAAGCCGGACACAGAGATCATTCCCGTGACTTCCGGCCGAAGGAAAAGAAAAAACAATAATCGAATACAAATCGGATTTGTGGGATCTGTTGTGTATAAATAGATGTCTTAGGGTTTCCAGAAGAGATATCAAGTGAGTTGGGGCCGAGAAGAGCACCACAGGAGGCGTAAATCAAACCATCAGAATTTCTCCTGCTGCTGTTCCGCCATTAAAGAACCCTGAAGAACAAGGAAGAACTGACCGCCAAGGACAGACTTATTTCCAGAAGCGTCAACAGCAGTTAGGAAGTATCGTTCGTCAGCAGCAGTCTTTTATTATCGTTCTTTTCTGGACGCCTTTTGTGAGTCGGAGATTCACTGTTTTATACCTTTTCATCTTTTTAATCAACTTTTGGGCTATAAACATGTATTTTGAGCAAGTGATTAATATGATGAGCTAAACCCCAACACTGGGATGATGGAGGAAGCCCGATTTCACGCATGTGGTAATTCTAATAATTCTTTTATGACTATTTGCATTGATTTTTAATCGATTTATGATTTTTATTGAATGGGTGTGATTTCGTTTGATGGTGTATGCTTGGTCTATGTATTTTTGATACATCATGCTTTTGATTTACAGTCATTGCTTTTCAAAAATCTATTTTTGGCAAAGAACAAGAGTCCATATTTTTATTATTTGAACTATAATTGATTGGAATTATTATTTGAGTCGCATGAATGGAATTTGGTGGAATCCTGAGTCTCAGTCTCTCTCGATATTCGTGACAACCTTGTGAATATATTTTTAGTATTTTTATTCTTAGTTCTTAAATCAAACCTTTACACAATCCGAGTTGAACGAACTTTATTACCACTTTCATAACTACATCACTCAGGCACGCGGATGCCCTAGCATATATATCATCCATGCTGAAGGACAAAAGCATCGAAGCTATTAAAATAACAAGGGTATACGAGCCTTCAATTGCATCGCAATTCTCCTTCGCTACCAACCAATATACAGTGGAAGAAAATATCGAAGACCAGGTAGGAGAAGACATCCATAACGATTTTGACGAAGAAGATATCCTGTCAAGAGCAAATCAAGACGAAGATTTCAGCAACGAAGATGATTGGAGAATGGTGATCCATGCGTTTCTCAAAGAGGGAACCTTACCCGCGGATCATAAACAAGCCAGGAAAATACTCTCTAAAGTAGGAAGATATGATCTTCGGGATGGGGTCCTGTACAAGAAATCCTTCCTCGGACCATTACTACGTTGCTTGTCCAGAAAAGAGGGGCA
Organism: Papaver somniferum; assembly: GCF_003573695.1. Taxonomy (NCBI): domain Eukaryota; kingdom Viridiplantae; phylum Streptophyta; class Magnoliopsida; order Ranunculales; family Papaveraceae; genus Papaver; species Papaver somniferum. The sequence continues at coordinate 97,892,670 of NC_039360.1, forward strand.
TCGAATTCTAAACGACATCCATTATGGTGACGCAGGGAATCATAGCGGCATGAGATCACTAGCCGACAAAGCAAAAATGCAAGGATATTACTGGCCCACAATGATACAGGATGCCGCAAGAATGTCCCGACGATGTGAAGAATGTCAGCGTTTCGCCAAAAAGATACACGCGCCAGCAACAACGTTAAATTCTGTAGATAGCCCGTGGACATTTGCAAAATGGGGAATAGATATCGTCGGGCCTTTCATCGAAGGATCAGGGAAAAGACGATTTTTGATAGTAGCCACGGACTACTTCAGTAAATGGGTGGAAGCTAAATCCTTAGCCAGGATCAGAGACGTGGATGTGTTTACTTTCATAATCCAGAACACCATTTGCAGGTTTGGCATACCAGCGGAAATCATGTCCGATAATGGTAAGCAATTACAGGGGAAAAATATAAACATGCTCTTCGATACTTTCAAAATAAGAAAGAACAAATCCACCCCCATATACCCTCAAAGAAACGGACAAGCGGAAGCCACTAAAAAGACCCTCGCCCTTATCCTCAAAAAGAAATTAGACGAACATAAGGGGCGATGGTGTGAACAGCTGCACAATGTGTTATGGGCATACAGGACAACACGAAGATCTGCCACTGGGGAATCCCCGTTTCTCCTCACTTATGGAGCTGAAGCAGTCATCCCAACAGAGATCCTCATGTCAACCACAAAGACCGAAGCATGGGAGAAAAATCTCACAACAGACATGATGTTAGAGAGATTGGACGACCTGGAAATAAGAAGGGAAGCAGCATTGCAGAAGATGGAAAATTATCAACGAAGACTAGCGAGGGAGTACAAAAAAAGGTAAAGCTTCGAAATTTTGTAGAGGGGCAGTATGTGCTAAGAAAAATCCCACAGTATCAACGAGAGAAGAAATGGGGAAAGTTAGCACCTACATGGGGAGGACCTTTTATAATACACGATATTGCGGGAAACGGTTCCTACTATCTTTGCAATCTGAAAGGCGAGGTCCTCCGGCATCCTTGGAATGCTAAGTGGCTCAAACCTTACTACCCATAGGAGCAACGCAGCATTGCATCTGCGTGAAGAATACCAGAAGAAGAAGGCAGCGTAACCGCTTTACATGTTTCTATCTCTGGACGAGGAGTAGCAGGCCTCAACCTATCAATCAAACAAGCTTTCTGAAACCTTCAAGTAAACAAAAATTATCAACAATATTGGGGAAAGTATTTAATCTACAATCTCTCAGGGGTCCCCCATCAGTGTCCATGAGTGTAAGACCAGGGGGAAGGCACCCAGCAGAAAGAGATACCCAACCAATCTTAAGGCAACGGGTCGACGGAATGGGTGTATGTAAATATTTTAACCCCATATCCTAGAACGTTGCCTCGACCCCCACCGTCTGGGAATCCTCTGGCCCAGGGTTCGCCAGCGGGGTGACAGGTCTCAAGACGATCACGAAGGTACCTCCCTTCGGTATCGCACCCAAACACTTAAAACATTCTTCTTTTGTTTTTAATGTCCTTCCTCACAATGCTTAAAATAAAAAACAAACTGATACTGCAGGTATACAAAAGAAGGATCCATTTCATAAGGGTTGGTTACAAAAAGCGGCAAGGCCAATTCAAGGAAAAAAACACATCAAAAACATTCTTTTTACAAAATACTAGCAAAAATCTAACTGAAGGCTAATGTCGTGGTTTCTACTTGGAAGTTTCCGCCCCATCAGCAGGGTTGTTCCGAAGAGTTGAAGGGACGCTCCCACCAGACGAGGGTCCCGAGGAGCCAGGCAAGGAGGCAGGTACAGGACGACGCGGATAGCTCTTGACGAGGCCATGCTCGGTCTTAAGACCAAGCTCAATCTTCTCCAGCATCTTGTTTGTCTCCTCTGCCAATTGACACCGAGCCTTATGCATAATAACTGTCGTTCGCTGGTGGGCTTGAGATAACAACGAGGATAGACGATTCACTTCTTTAGAAGCAGCACCAACGGCCTCCTCGCGGGATGCCGCCAGACTCTTAAAATAATTAGTCTATCCTTCCTGCTGGCTAAGGAAGATTGAGCCTTTTCAAATCTTTCATTTGCAGCGCGGAGTTGTCCCTCGAGCTCTGAAAAAAACAACACAAGGTAGTTAGCACAAAAAAGACACAATCACACTCGACGAAATGAGTTTATACCTTCGACACAAGCCGAAGCCTCTTCATACTCATTAACAACCACGTCTCGCGCTTCATCAAGATAGTCATATTCCTCGGATAATTTCTTATAATCTAGTTGAAGGTTGGTGAGAGTAAATTGACTTGCATCTAATTCTACATGCTTCATCGAATCCATGTGACGAAGATGTTTGACTTCGTTGTTTATCTATGTTACCCCTTTGCTAAGTCTATACATACATACTTTGAGATTTCTCTCAGACTCAGCCTGGCGGGCTATTTCAGCGCGAGACGCAGCAAGGGATTTGCTGAGAGCCCCAACCTCGGCTCTGGCATCGTCCCTTTCTCTGGTAAGACACAACATACTCTCCCTAATTCCCGGAAAAGGAAGGGAGCGAGCCTTTCGTAATTCCTCTTCTAGAAGATGTATTCTAGCCTCTAACAACGAAGTACGCTCACGGGATTCCCGCAGATTCTCACGTGTCCACAGCAGCGTACCATTGAACAAAATACGGTCATGGTTATACAGATTCTGCATATCAACCATATGAACATGCCTTGCGCGCCATCCCTCAGCCCGAGCGTCCCACTTTTTGGCTTCGCTATTAATTTTTTCGACCAACTCTTTGATACGAGATTTTTGCCGTGCCCTTTCATTCCGAAGCCATATCAGCTCGGGGACTCCACCCACTGAAGATAGGGTGGGGAGACTCAGACAAAAAAACAAAGTAGTATAAAGGAATTACGAGGGATAAAAGATGGAGAAGAACTAAACCTGTGAAAGCTGAAACTTTGTCGCGAGTTTGCTCTAACTCAGCGCGAACGGTGGCAAGCTCTGAACGAAGACCAACCTCCGCTTCACCCAGCCTTTCTTTCTCTTTAAGGATATTCTTCAGTTCTTTTATCTCCACCTCAGCCGCAGATAATGCCTTTTCCCTATGACGAAGCTTAGCCTCCAGCTTCAAAGATTTCGCTTTAAAGAATTGATACAACACATGGTTACAATGCTCACTCCTCATCATCTGCACATCAAATGGCAAACATTATTACACCGGAGGATTCGAGTGTCACGAAGAGATATGTACGAGGACTTACCTTCAAGACACGCTGCTGGGGAAAACCATATTGGTACCCATCGGCTATGGCCATCATTTCAGCAACAGAAGATGGAGGGTCCGCTACGAGGGTAGCCTCTGGAACACTCAAGCTTTTCCCCCACATCTCGGCAACACGCGCCTCGGAAGATAGCTCCATCATCCGACGAGTATAAGCATCATAATATTTCTCGCCAGCAACCACCGGGGTAGGATGGGGAACAAACAACAGACTCTTTTTCTTGAGCCAATCCATTATGGCATCCTCACCCTCAAACATCAGCGAGTGAGTGAAATCCTCGGAAGGTGAGTCAACCACAAACTTCCCCTTTGCTGTCATTTCCCCATCAGCACAAGTCTCGGCACCACCACGCGCAATATGATCATCCATGCCCTCACTCTGAACAGCAGCATTTTCCTTACCAAAATCCCCGAGCACATCCCAATTATCATTGGGGAAAAGCAAAGAAAAATCTTCGGGAAAACCGAGGGCATCATCAAAGAGTTCCCTTGTGGAATATATCCTGTCAAAGAAGAACCCTTGAGAAATGGTGGGGAGATTTTCCGCAGCCTCACCCCTTCCGATAAATTCCAGATCACCAGGGTTATCACCAGCAGGAGCAGACATTTCCGCGGTAACACTTCCCTCGGCCATCGCGGTATTATTTCCCCCATCAACACCATCACAACCCGAACCAACCTCTTCCTCGACAACAGGAGGGGAAGTATCAGTACGTTCTTCCCCATCAGACATTTACTCATCCTCGGCAAACTCTTCGTTCACTGGACTGGTAACTTCTCCATGAACCTCAGCCTCACCCGTCACAATAGTAGAAGACTGTTTGGGACCAATCTTTTTCTTTTTCGACAACTGCAAACCAATACACGTCCCACAAAAAGAGTTATTTCCTCATACATAGTTTGATTTTCAAAAAAGGAGGGGCGCGGCCAGAATCTGCAATAACCATACCTTGGTAGTAGCGGCACTCTTCAGTGGAAGTATAGCACCAGAACCCTCTTCCTCGTCTCCATCAACAACGTCGAGATCATAAGGAAAGTTCATTCCCTCGAAATTTAAACGCCAGCTCGTCGAGATCATAACGAGCAGGAGGAGAATCACGAGGCCTGCTACTCTCAGAAGGACGCCAACCGTGCGGACCGGGAATCCAACCATACGCCCAAGGACCAACAATTTCAATGACAGTGGCATGCCACTCATAATCATGGTCACACTTGATCCTTTCACGAGCAGGAAAAAATTTTCGCTGAGCCGACCCCTCGGTGCCTGGAACGTATTTCAGTTTGGCATCGCTCACCTCACTTAAGAGACGAATTTCGCCCCGAGGAGCAGCGAGGTTACGAAGACTAACGCTCCACGGTTTACGGTTCCTACTATTGACATAAACCCCAAAGGAGCTGTTGAAGTTTTCAGGAGTATACCACTCACTCTCAGCGGGATCTGGAACGTAACATGTCATCGTCGTCTCCCCCTTACTCCGCAGATAACATTCCCTCAGTGCACGGAGATAGTTCCCCGACAATTGCGACACGGAACGACTATGAGTATTGGTGGAAGAGCCTTCGCGACCATCCAGCACGTCATAATAAAAGGAATCACCAGACTTATAAAACGGCAGCATAAGACCCGCCTCGAAGGCTCCGACCGTAGTCAACAGATGAAACTCATCAAACTGATACTTCGAGATGAGCTCGTAAGTAATATCATCCTCAGGGGCATAGAAACGAACCTCGAAGGCTTGAAGCTCATTCTTTTCCTTGAAAACTTCAAGGTCAATGTGCTTAAACGTGACTTTCTTCTTGCTAACCGAAACACTGCGTATCACCGGGACAACCTCTTCTTCTTCCGCGGGATCGGCGAACCAACAAAAGCTTCGGAAGCTTTTCTTTTGAAAGGAGGATTTTTAGATGATTCAGCTCTCGGCACACCACCTTTGGAGTTCTTCCCTTTGAAAGAAAGTACTGGAGGCGACGGCAGAGGGTTCTGCACGGGCACTATATAACGAAGAGGGGGAACATCGAAGGTGTAACCGCGAGGATGTGTCTGCGTACACCTAGAGTTATCACGAGGACGAGAAGGAGCACGGCTGGCAGCGTATCGATACCCGGAAGGTCCCTTCGATGGATCCCCCTTCCTAGGAGGTGAAGCCTTCGTCCCAGAAGAAGACGAAACTTTATTACCGCGGGGATCCATTTGTGACAATTTAGAGAGATCTCCCCCATGTGGAGATGTATCAGACTCTCTACGCGGAGGGGATCTCGGCAGACTGGAAGCCGGAGTTTGATAAGGAAGCCGCGGACGGTCAGACATGGCTGCGAGGAGGTACAAAAAACAAGTTAGAAGCAAACACGAGGGCATCACCAAAGATCAAAAAACCACAAAATTAACAGTTCATCTCAACATAGCCCAGAAACCCTAAAACTAGACATGCATACATGCATGTATACCCTAAAACCCTAAAACCCTAAACTTAACAGTTCAATCAATACAATTGAAACATGGCCTCCTCGACTTGAGAAGAAGAACAGGGGCAAACTAGCATACATGCATCAAAAGATGTTCTTCATCACAAACAAGGTACGACAGCAGCAGGAAATTTACAATCAACAAATCAACACAAAACTTAAAACAACAGAAACGAAGAAAAGAAACCTTACCACCACAAAAAAATCCCAAAAGAAGACAAATGAGAGAACAAACCAGAAACAAAGAAGAAACGAGCGTGATTAATGCTAGGGCAGAGAGAATTTAATGGTTGAAGAACAAAGGATGAAGTCTGACAGGGAGAATGAAATTAATTTTCAGGAGAATGAATTATTTTTCCTCTCCTTAATATACTCGAAAGAAAGAGAAGGAGTTAATGGAGGAATGGGAAACGTGCCCATTAAATGAGCAGTTATGCACGAGTAAGAAAACGTGCCCAAGTATCTAGAAGAATTTATTAGGAGAGAGGAGGAATATGTAACGTCCTGTTTTCTTCAATGCTCCCACTAAACACTCAAGCCCGAAGAAAGGGGCAAATGTGTGTACTTTCATCATCAACACGTGTAGTGAGAAGACACGTGGAGAGCATGCGTACCAGTCATCAAACATGATGACACACGCCCACAGCCAAGAAGCCCATCCCGTCGACGTCGGATCTTTGCCCGAACAAATCCAAGGGCAGAAGTTAAAAGATGTACCAAAAGCACGGTGTACTGCGGAGCACCAAATAACTCCCGAAGAGTTACTTTATCTCATCCCCAAAAGAATCCAAGATCAACGGTGAAGAGAAGGTTGACTAACATGGACGTGACAGGGGCAGAAGACACTTGTCTGACACGAGCATGCGTCTCAACTACCCGCATTAAACACTCTGAGCAGTATACGTGTCGATCAACCCGTGGAACGGACGAGGATGACTCTGCGTGATCAAGCAATGAACGAAGACCTCTGCGTGATGGACACAAAGCACAAGAAGATAAGGTTCCAACAGCCCTCAGAAACGGGTCCCACACCCTAACCCTATAAAAAACCCCTCTCCACCAAGAGAGAGGGGAGGAGAAAAGAGAGAGGTTTAGAGAGAAGTCGAGAGACAAGAATTGTTAGTGTAAGTTTACCTTTTATAATCCGCAGACCTATGTAAACTCCAAAGTCATTCGACTACCTCTGTAATCATCAAATGCATAGTGAAAACGACAACCCCGTGGATGTAGGCCTTAGTGCTGAACCACGTAAATCCCAGTATTATTTACATTTCAGCACTTTACATTCATTTCATACTCCACGAGTTTTACTTTTACACTTCGTTTTCTTTATCTTCCTCTATGTGAACGCCTCTGGTGATGATATTAGACGAGGCAATGATAAACCCGAAGGTTTTGAGCCAAGGAATCAATGCAATTGTCTCATCAGTGCGAGCATGTGTATAGAATGCGAACTTTGTTTGTGAACATATAGATGCCTTCGTGATTTACGTATTCACAAAGAAGATGAAGATCGTTTCAACAAAGGCCAGATGTAAAGAGAATGAAGACGACGAAATCCACCTAAAGCAAGAACAATCGAACGAAGTTTTCGATTACCACAACCAATATTGGCCCAGTGACGAGTACAAATAAACTCCCATAATCTCTCATCTGCATCCATTTTACTCTATTTTTTGTTGACACAAGCTGCTGTAGCTAATGTTTTTGCATCAAACTGTTTTAATACTTCACATGCTAAATCACCGTTTAGATTAGCAAATCCAATTTCATTATCATCTTCCTTTTCTTCTTCTTCTTCTTCTTCCAATTTGTTCTTCCTTTTCCTCAATCTTTCATCTTCAATTACGAGATTTGGATCTTCATCCAATGAATCAGCTGTTCTTTTCATCTCTAGATCTTAGAAAAGATTATGATTCTAATCTCTACCACTAGAAAATCTGAAGAGCTGGGGGTTCTCTTTACTGATATACTTGAATGAAATTGTGTTGAAGTTGGGATAAATGCTCCACTTTCTAGTGTTGAAAAGACGACGCGCCCCTACTGTTTTTGGCGTTTACAAAGATTTGATTACATTAGGGGCCCTGTGATTCGCACCAGGAGTATAGTCTACTCCAAAGTTGGGCTTAAAATTAGTTCATTGTCTAAGGTACCAAAACTATGAATGATTTTCATTAACTACACAGATCTTCAAAGAGCAGTGCCATAGGACCTGAAAAATATGCTCAGGTTACATAATTTTCCAACGCTGGCTAAAACCTTAGTGCAACTTTGTGATGAACATGAGCATAGAGATTCTAATGTAGTTGTGAGAATAATTCTCTGTATCTTCATTGATAGGAAAAAGTCTGATTTATACATGTTTACACAACTAGATAAGGCAAATAAAAGATACACCTAACAACTAGATAAGGCAAATAAAAGATACACCTAACAATATCTAGGATATATACAGAAAGAATATATGCAGTTACAACCAAATAACAAACACAATAATGTCAAGATATATCATATCTTGATCATATCTTAACACCCCCCCCCCCCTCAGACTCAAGGTGGTGGAGTACACATCTTGAGTCTGGAAATTAAGAATCGAAGACGAGCTGCAGAGTGAGTCTTGGTGAAAAGATCAGCCACTTGAAATTATGATTTAACATGTGGAAGAGTGATTGTACCATTCTTGAAATGATGACGAGTAAAATGACAATCTATCTCTATATGTTTTGTACGATCATGAAAGACATCATTGTGTGTAATTTGAATAGCAGCCTTGTTATCACAATACAGTGGTGTAGGAGTAGAAATTAGAACTCCCATATCACGAAATAGCCACCGTAACCAAATGAGTTCAGATGTGGTGTGAGAATGTGCTCTATACTATGCTTCAGCACTTGAACGAGAAACCACACTTTGTTTCTTACTTCTCCATGAAATCAACGAGTCTCCCAAGAACACACAATAGCCTGTAATAGATTTTCTATCTGTAATATCCCAGCCCAATCGGAATCTGAGTAAGCTTGAAGAGTGAGATCAGACTTGGATGAGAAACACAGACCTTGATGAAGAGACCCCTTGATATATCTTAGAATTCTGAGAACAGCTGCATAATGAGTAGATCTTGGAGCATACATAAACTGACTGACTATGTGAACTGCATGACTTATGTCTGGTCTCGTAATGGTCAAGTAATTTAGACTCCCTACTATTTGACGATATAGTGTTGGATTAGACAATAGAATCCCATCTGTAGGACTGTATTTTACATTCAATTCAAGAGGTGTGTCAGTTACCTTATTGTCAGATAGCCCTGCACGCTGTAGAATCTCAGATGCATATTTGACTTGTGATATGAAATAACCAGTGGGTGACATGCCAACTTCAATGCCAAGAAAGTAACTTAAAGATCCAAGATCTTTCATCTTAAAACAATCACTGAGATATGATTTGAGTTCAGTAATACCTTGTAGATCACTGCCAGTAATAACCATGTCGTCAACATACAAGAAAAGAATGACAATTCCTTGTTCTGACGATCTGACAAACATAGCTGAATCACGGAGGCTTTGTGTAAAGCCATACTGGAGAATTGCATTGCTAAACTTCTCAAACCAAGTACGAGGTGCTTGTTTGAGTCCATATAATGCCCGTCGAAGCTTACATACTTGATTAGGTTCATGAGGCAAACCAGGAGGAGGTTGCATGTAAACCTCTTCTTGTAACTCACCATGAAGAAACGCGTTTTTCACGTCCATTTGATGAAGCCCCCATTGTCGTGCTGCAGCAACAGCAAGTAATGTACGAACTGTAACCATTCTGGCCACTGGTGCAAATGTTTCTTCATAGTCAACACCATAATCTTGTGTATAACCTTTTGCAACAACTCGTGATTTACATCGTTCAAACTCACCATCTGACCTGGTCTTAACTTTATAGACCCATCTGCTTCCAACAACTGATTTTCCAGGAGGAAGGTCCACCATTTCCCATGTGCCTGCCTCTGCATGTGCTTCCAATTCATCATCCATTGAATCTTGCCATTCTGGAATGGCTGCAGCTTCTCTGTATGTTTTTGGTTCATAAAATGACAAAATAGAAGACAAGGAACAGTGATAGTCTGCATACTTAGCTGGTGGTCTTCGATCGCGAGGTGGAAAAGAATTTTCTTCAGAATCAGGATCTCGTTCCTGAGTTGCACTGTTAGGTTGAGTCGTAGAGTGGTCTTGGTCATCCGTATTTGGTGGATCAACAACTAGAGGAGATGGACTTTCAGGAGTAGATATAGGAAAAGTGCTAGGATTGGATTCACTAGGAAATGGATCAGAATAAGTGAAAGACTCAAAAGATGATGATTTGCTGCTTGGAAGTGACCAGAATGGAACTTTCTCCCAGAATGTGACATGACGAGAGACACGAAGCTTTCTATTAACTGGATCATAACAACGGTACCCTTTTTGTTCAATACCATAACCAAGGAAGACACACAAGACATTCTTTTGACCAAGTTTATGACGTTCACGTTCTGGAAGGAGTACAAAACAAGTTGAACCAAAGACTCGAAGCTCAGAATAGTTTGGTTTCTTACCATAGTGACGCTCATAAGGTGACATTCCTCCTCTGACGGTTGTTGGGACTCTATTGATGGTGTAGGCTGCAGTAAGGACTGATTCTCCCCAGAAATTTGAAGGAACTGAGCCAAAAATTAACTGAGTTCTAGCTGTCTCTATAATATGACGGTGTTTGTGTTCTGCAACTCCATTTTGTTCTGGAGTTTCAGTACATGACAGTTAAAGAATGGTGCCTTGGGTTTTAAGAAATTCTTTGAATGGATTGGAAATATATTCCCCTCCTTTATCAGCACGAAAAACTTTGACCACTTTACCAAACTGAGTTTTTATCATGGTTGAGAAATCAACATATAACTTAAGAAAATATGCTCTAGAGCTGAATAGATATACCCATGTATAACGTGAATAATCATCAATAAAACTGACATAATACAAAGCACCTCCCTTTGACATAATTGGAGATTTACCCCAGACATCAGAATGTATAAGAGCAAAAGGTTCAGTTGAGACAAAAGTGCTAAGATTAAAACAAAGAGCTGGTTGTTTTGCCAGTTTACAAGAGATGAAATTTGGTTCTTTATCTAACCGAGTATCTCCTAGTAAACCCTTATTGATCATATATGAAAGACGAGAAAAGGAAGCATGACCTAACCTCGAATGCCAAGACATGAAGGGAGATATTGACACAGGTGCAGTGGGAGTAGCAGCTACGACATGACTTTTAGATTCCGCTGAGAGAGCAAGAGATTGAAGGAGATACAACCGACCAACTCTACGCCCTATCCCAACTAGCTTCCCGGTTTTGAGATCATGTATAGCACAACCAAAAGGAAAACAATATGTGTTATAACCTTGATCACACAGTTGACCAACTGAAATAAGATTCATTGTAATATTTGGAACAAGAAGCACATCTAGTACATAGAAGTTATTTGAATTGTTGACCAAGCCTATATGACTTGCAGTTATTGTTGATCCATCAGCAGTATGAATCTTAGGGGTTATGACAAGATGAAGACTTTCAAAAAACTTTTGATTAAAAGTCATATGGTTTGATGCTTCTGAGTCGAGAAACCATTCTGTTGAATAAATACCTGAGGAGATAGAGAAGGAAAATGCAGCTGTAGGGTTGTTACCAATTGAAAGTGCTTGTTTAATCATCTCTTGAATATCAGCAAGGTTTGGTGCTGAACCACCACCAGGTACAACTAATGCAGATGAGGTTGTCGATGTTGCATATGGATCTGTTGCAGATGAAACTGGAGCTGCCGTAAATATGGTAGGTGTATTGAATTTGTTTCCTCTATTAGCATTGATCCTTCTCATGTTTCTTGAGGTTGGTGAGGTGCAGAATCTAGATGAGTGACCAAATTCCTTACAATACCCACACTGTGTTGTGGGTGTGTCAGGTATTGTGGCAGCAGGTGATGTATTGACCGATGGGAGATTGCAGTTCGTTGCCAAGTGTCCAAAGGACTTGCAGTTATGACACTGTACTTGAGACATATCACGTTGCACTTGATCATTTGAGTTTCTTGGAAAATTGTTAGGGCTGGATCGTGAGGGCACAGCAAATACTCCTGATATCTCCGGTGTGATTCTTTTCCTTGTTTCTTATGCAATAAGTTCAGACAAAGCAACTTCCACCGTGGGAAGAGGTGAACGATGAAGGACTGATGCCCTCACAGACTCAAACTCATCACGCAAAGCCATTAGAAATTGAACTAAACGTGTTTTCTCTCTATACTTCTGCCACAATTCCAAATCTACGGTCCACATTGGTTCCATGAGTGCTAATTGATTCCAGATTAAAGACATCTCAGAATGAAAAACAGAAATAGACTAATCATGCGATTGTTTCATAGATCTAATATCTTGTTCGAGTTTATACCTCTGAGCAAAGTTGATTTGGGTGTACCTTTTCTAAAGAAAATCCCATGCATCTTTGGATACCTCAAAACTTGTGAGTTGCATGCTTATGGAAGGAATGACTATGTTTCCAATCCAAGTGAGAATCCTGTGATTCTTAATCTCCCATTCTTCTTTTGGATCCTTTTTCTGTGTTTCATTTTCTTTCCCTTTTTCAACAGAACTGCTTGTTGTAGGTTTCTTTTCTATACCATCGACATACTTCCACATACTCTTTCCTTTAAGAAAACTCCTCATGAAGAATGACCAGTGATTGTAATTGGTTCCATCAAAACGGACAGTGATAGGTTGAGAATCTTCTTTTGACATGATTACTATGTTTTCTCTGGGTTGTATTTTCTCTGGATTGTATTGCAGCGGAAACTGGTTCTCAGATCTTTCCTAGCTCTGATGCCATGATGAACATGAGCATAGAGATTCTAATGTAGTTGTGAGAATAATTCTCTGTATCTTCATTGATAGGCAAAATCCTGATTTATACATGTTTACACAACTAGATAAGGCAAATAAAAGATACACCTAACAACTAGATAAGGCAAATAAAAGATACACCTAACAATATCTAGGATATATACAGAAAGAATATATATGCAGTTACAACCAAATAACAAACACAATAATGTCAAGATATATCATATCTTAACACTTTGGATTCGAATGGGACAGTCTTAAAGCAATTTCTCCAAATCGCTGCCAGAATGGCCTAGAATCACATTGCTTCCTACTCTTGGATGGCCCAAAGAGTCGTTCAAAAGCGATAAACTCTAGTAGAAAAGTGACATGCGATGAAGCAGACTCAGTTGGAAGCCTAACTTAAACAACACCAAAAGCATGCACTTGTTTTCAAAAATTTGGCTTAGTTACCGTATCAATTTCTCCAGATTCAGGATTATTTTGCTAGTCCATAAGCATAAGACAAGCCCAGTTGATGTGGGCTTATCATGTGCCATAAATGGATGCAGCGTCAAACAGAAAACTAAGCAGTAAGGATGTAAATGGATGCATGCTATGCGGATAGGCATTATCGAAATATCGTATATGCACTATCTGAATTCTATCCTAATGGATACAATTTTTTTTTTGCTTCATATCGGATAATTATCCGATCTGAAATCATAAGATAAGATAAGAAAATACTAAAATATTTGTATTTTTGTAAAAAAATCAATATTACAAATAATAAAAATTTATTAGGCTTAAACAAATAGATACAGAAAGATAAACTAATCTAAACTTTTGAAAGATACTGATCTCCCATCATGATTCATAAAATCTAAAAAATTTGTACGAATAGGAAGAAGTTGAAGTCTATTGATCACTGATGAGTGCCAAATATTGTATATATTTATCCCTTTTTGTTGGCATTTAACTCATCTTTTGTGCATTAATTCTACATTTTATCCCATATTCTGTATTTTCATTGTTTTCAAGAATAAATATTTTTCTTACTTAATTTTGCATTTTTAGGTAATAAATAAAGTTTGGATGAATAGCAGAGCGGAAAAGAGCGGAAAAGAGCAGAAAAGTAGTGAAAAGCCGGGAGGAATTACACAAGGAAGCCGCGAAGAATGGTGTGCACAAGACCAAAAGGCTAGAAGTGGGCTTGAAGAAGAAGAATTGTCCTTAAAGAAGATATGGGGCTTGGCATACCCAAGGCCCAAAACCCTTACTCAAACACATTTCCACTATCCAAGACCGTCTCGGATTTCAGCCGTCAGATCGAAGCATCTCAGCATCCTACGGTCGCTCCATCATCGCACATCAAACTCCGAAGCCCCCGCTTTACATCGCAACGCCCATCTCCATCTTGGGTCGTCCGTTTTGCTACATCTCTTCATCCGGCGGTCGCTCCACGCTTACCTCCGTATCGCCGTTGGATCCACCTACCATCTTCCCATCCATCGCTCCTTGTCGCAGATCATCAAACCGCGCTATCCCCACTTCACACCGTAGAACCCGATACCCTATACCCAAACAAACACTTCCTTTCTCCCAAAACAGTCGAGCTTCTTCCCCTTCTCCCAAAATCAGTTGCAGAACCACCACCACCTCCATGCCCTGTCTCTGCAAACTTTCGCTACCTCGCCTTCTCCACCACCATCACTTCTTCCCCGACCGTAGCAGATACCACCATCACGTCCCCTTCTTCTCTAGCCATCTATTACATCAACTTCTCAACCCGACAACCCTAGTTTAGAAGTTGATGAAATAAGTGAGGTTAGAGACAGAAATTGAAGCATGAGAGAGGAGCAGGAAGGTCAGAAAAAGCATGGGTCGAGCACAGGGGAGACAAATTCAGAAATCAGTGAGTTTAATTTGGAATTTAAAAATTAGGGTTTGCAAATTTGGGGATTTTCAATTTAGGGTTTGTAGAAATTTAGGGTGTTGTAACAAACTATAAATTGATGTTATGGGTGTTGTAGAAAACATCTCTGGGCTAGCCAGTGAACAATATTTTGAATCAATTTTCATTTTTCCAATTTCTATTTTAGCAACAGTTGATTGTGTGTAACCTGTATGCATGTTGCCTCTTAATTTAGTTTGTTTGATGAATGTTGTTGTTATACTCATGTCTAGCATGAGCTAATTCACTGCAACTAAGGCTCTGATGAAGCCTAGTGCACTGTTAGATGATGCATGGTTAGGATAGTTTTCTTAATGCCTGTTTGCTTGAGCAATGGGAAGTACTCAGTGCTCTGGCATGCCTGTGATTGATTGTGCTGTCAAAAGACAGTCAATGCTAGGGGCATATCAGTGAGAAAGCTGATTTTCATCTCATTCTAGATGTATGCATAGGATTTCCAACTCAACCTAGATTGCATTGCTTGATTAGGGCACAAGGTGGATTCAATTGCCTTAGTAACTTCACACAATTCTGCATCTTTCTCCTTTTCTGTCACTGTTGCTCAATACCCTTGCCTTAGGCTGCTTCCTTTGTTTCACTATCACTCTAGACCATTGTCACTGTCACCATAGTTACTGCCCTTAGCTCACTGTAAACTTTAGCTAGGAAGACTTCTTGTATGCTCCCACTCCCTGTGGACAAACCCCTACTCATCCCTATATTATAAATCTTGGCCTTGTATACTTGCAAGTGTTTTGTGTGCTCCCCATTTTCACACCAAGTTTTTGGCGCCGCTGCCGGGGAGCTGGCTGCCATATTTTTGATGTTTTCATAGCTGTTGTGGCCTTGCTGTGCTTGCAGAGTTGTCTGAGCTCATTGCTATCTTGTTCACTTGCCAAGTGTTGCTGGAGCTGTGCAGTATTTTTGGCTGCTGCCAAGATGCTGCCAAAGCTGCTGTTGCTGTTGGAACTGCAGTGAAGCTGAAGTTCCTGAACTGGGAATGAAAAACCTTACCACCACGTGAGAGAATTCGAGGAAATTTGTGGAACTCTGCGTTTCACTCAAATGTCCGACGAAACCCTAAAGTTAAGGCTCTTTCCTTTCTCCCTGAAAGATAAGGCAAAGGCCTGGCTGTATGCTTTACAGCCTCAATCCATCATGACATGGGATGACCTCATAAAGGAGTTTTTCAAAAAGTTTTTCCCGAATCACAAGACTGCGACAATTCGTCAAAGTCTGAATAGCTTTGTGCAATTAGAGGGTGAGACCTTAGCTAGATACCTGGAGAGATTCAATGAATTATTGCTCCAATGTCCCCATCATGGTTTTGAAAAATGGAGACTTGTGCAAATTTTGTATGAAGGTCTAGATGTGTCCACCCGAACAACGGTTGAGTCAATGTGTAATGGTCTATTCGTAGACAAAACTGCTGATGCGTCTTGGGACTTCTTGATTGAAGTAGCTGAAAAGACGCAACAGTGGGAATCCATCCGTGAACCCAGAAAGACTACTTCCGAAGCTAAGGCTTTTAGGATTGAAGCAGATTTCGAGGGAAGAGCAAACATGGCATCAATAGTTAGGAGATTAGAAGAGTTAGAATTACATAAAAATTCAAAACCTTCCACCACTACTCTCCGAGAACATGTCGCTTCGTCTGTATGTGCCGCTTGTAACGATCCCAACCATCAATTCCAAAATTGCCCCGATTTGCTTGCAGTCCAGGAATCTAGGCTTGAACAGGCACAGGCCATGTTTCAAAAACAAGAGCATAACCCCTATTCCCAGACCTACAATCCAGGATGGAGAAACCACCCTAACTTTTCATGGTCCAAAGGACCCACTCAGGGAGGACCATCTCAACCCAATCAGAGCTATCAAAACAATCAGGGATCTCAGAACAATCAAGGTTATCAATATCCTAGGAACCCTCAACAACAATCGAACTCTCAACAATCATATCCTCAACACAATACCGACAAGAGATTATCCACCCTAGAGGAGATGGTCCAGAGTCTGGTGCAAGGTCAGAAAAATCTTGATCAAAAGATGAGTCAAATGTGCGATTCCATGAGCGAGAGAGAAAAGGGTACACTTCCTAGCCAACCCCAACAAAATCCAAAGAGGATATTTCAAACAGGCACAACATCCTGCACTGATACCTCACCCGATCAAGTCCATGCCATTACCACCCTCCGAAGTGGTAAAATCATCGAGAACAACGTGGGCGAACCTAATGAATCTGATACAAATTCCACGCTGTCTCCACAACCCCAGAAAACCAAAGAATCTGAGCAAGTTGGAAAGCCTGACAATTCTACTGCTGTGAATGTCCCTTTGCCAACTCATTCTCCTGTTGCCCCATTTCCTCAAAGATTGATCTATCAACAGAAAAGTACCCATTATAATGAGATGTTAGATCTGTTCAAGAGAGTCAATATCAACATTCCTTTTCTTGAAGCAATTAGGCAAATCCCGGCATATGCTAAATTCCTCAAAGACTTGTGTACTCAAAAGCGCAAGCTTAATGTGCAAAAACGTGCTTTCTTAGCTGAACAGGTGAGTTCCATCATTCTGAACAAAACTCCACCCAAGTTTAGGGATCCAGGATGTCCAACAATTTCTTGCACTATAGGAGAACACACGGTCAATAAAGCGTTATTAGACCTGGGTGCAAGTGTTAACCTACTGCCATATTCTGTTTATGAGCAGTTAGGTCTTGGGGAGTTGAAGCCAACATCTATCACTCTACAACTGGCAGACCGATCTGTCAAGATTCCTCGTGGAGTGGTCGAAGACGTTTTGATCAAGGTTGACAAATTCTATTTTCCCGTAGACTTCATTGTCTTAGACACTCAACCTGTACAAAACCCAGACTGTCACATTCCTGTCATCTTAGGACGTCCTTTCTTGGCTACGTCCAACGCAATCATTAATTGTCGTAATGGAGTGTTGAAACTGTCTTTTGGCAACATGACGGTAGAATTGAATGTGTTCGATATTAGTCAACAACCTGTGAATCTTGATGATGATGATGTGCATGAAGTTAATATGATTGAAGGATTAATACAAGATTCGTTGACTAACATTCTATCCGTCGACCCCTTTCAAGCATGTATGGAGAGCTTTAACTCAGATTCCTATGATGATGCATATTGTAGTGACGTCCTATCTCTGCTCGAATTTGTACCTCAAATGGACGTCACTGAAAGAAGATATGAAGTGGAACCACCCTTACTCTCTGATTCCAAGCTCATTCCATCCATTGTTGAGCCACCCAAGCTTGAATTGAAAACATTGCCTAGTACGTTGAAGTACGCATTCCTAGGTTCTTCTGATACTCTACCTGTCATTATTTCATCATGTTTAGACACGGAACAGGAAAGTAAGCTCTTAGAAGTACTTAAGGAACACAAAGAGGCCTTAGGATGGACCATCTCAGACCTCAAAGGAATAAGCCCCACCATTTGCATGCACCACATTAATCTCGAAGAGAATGCCAAACCATCTAGGGAAATGCAAAGGAGACTTAATCCTAACATGAGAGATGTAGTCAAAGGAGAAATCCTGAAACTACTTGATGCGGGTATCATATACCCAATACCAGATAGTAAATGGGTTAGTCCCATTCAAGTTGTGCCTAAGAAGTCAGGCATTACTGTAGTTCAGAACGACAAGAATGAGTTAGTCCCCTCACGTACAACCACAGGATGGCGAGTATGTATCGACTACAGAAAGTTGAACACAGTAACTAGGAAGGATCACTTCCCGCTCCCTTTCATAGACCAAATGCTAGAACGTGTGTCTGGACACAGTCACTACTGTTTTCTAGATGGCTTTTCCGGTTATAACCAAATCCACATTGCACCAGAAGATCAGGAAAAAACTACGTTCACGTGTCCCTTTGGGACATTTGCTTATAGACGCATGCCCTTTGGGTTGTGTAATGCACTTGCTACTTTTCAGCGATGCATGATGAGCATTTTTTCTGACATGATAGATAGTTTTCTCGAGATCTTCATGGATGATTTCTCCGTGTTCGGTTCTTCGTTTGATAAATGTTTAAGACATCTTACCCTTGTGCTGTCCAGATGTAAGAAAAGGAACCTTGTTCTAAATTGGGAAAAGTGCCATTTTATGGTGAATTCAGGAATAGTTCTAGGACACATCATCTCGGGAAAAGGCATTGAAGTAGATAAAGCTAAAGTAGACCTCATCCGACATTTACCAAAACCCCGCTCTGTGAGGGAAATTCGATCATTTTTAGGTCATGCTGGTTTTTACCGGCGATTCATCAAAGACTTTAGCAAAATCTCAAGACCTCTGTGTAGTCTACTCGCCAAAGATGTTACCTTCAATTTCGATGATGCTTGTGTGAAAGCTTGGGAGGAATTAAAAACTCTTCTCACCGCCGCTCCTATAGTCCAACCACCCAACTGGGAACTACCGTTTGAACTCATGTGTGATGCCTCTGATTATGCTGTTGGTGCTGTTTTAGGACAGCGTGTTGATAGACTACCATACGTGATATACTACGCTAGCAAAACCCTTAATGATACTCAACTCAATTACACAACTACCGAGAAGGAATTGCTTGCCGTCGTTTTCGCATTAGACAAGTTTAGATCTTATCTCATAGGATCTAAGATCATCATATACACTGACCATGCGGCTTTGAAGTATCTTCTTTCCAAGAAGGATGCTAAAGCTCGCCTTATTCGATGGATACTCTTATTACAGGAATTCGATCTCGAAATCCGTGATAAGAAAGGTTGTGAGAATGTGGTTGCTGATCATTTGTCTAGATTAACCATTGAGTCTATTGATGAGTCCATGCTAATCAGAGAATCATTTCCTGATGAGCAATTGATGTCTGTATCAGACCTCCCTTGGTTTGCCGACATTGTTAACTACCTCGCTACAGGTAGAATGCCCTCATGTTGGTCGAGACAAGACCGCTATAAGTTCTTGGCTGAAGTTAAACATTTCCTTTGGGATGACCCATATTTGTTTAAGTACTGCCCGGACCAAATCATTAGGAGATGTGTCCCCAACACTGAACAGAAAGATGTGATATCTTTCTGTCATGACCAAGCATGTGGAGGCCATTTCAGTGCCAAGAAAACCGCTGCAAAGATCTTGCAGTGTGGATTCTATTGGCCATCATTGTTCAAGGATTGCCATAATTATTGTGTTGCTTGTGAACGCTGTCAAAAGCTAGGAAGCATTTCGAGGAGAAACATGATGCCATTGAACCCCATTTTGATTGTGGAGATTTTTGATGTTTGGGGGATAGACTTCATGGGTCCATTTCCCATGTCTGACAGCAAGTTGTACATCCTAGTCGCAGTTGATTACGTTTCTAAGTGGGTAGAAGCCATAGCAACCAGAACAAATGACCACAAGGTGGTACTTTCATTTCTAAAGGAAAACATATTTGCACGTTTTGGTACCCCTAGAGCTATCATCAGTGACGGCGGTTCACATTTCTGCAATAGGCACTTCGAGTCTTTAGTACGCAAGTATGGAATAACTCACAAGGTTGCTACTCCGTACCACCCTCAGACTAGTGGACAAGTGGAAGTGTCTAATAGGGAAATTAAGCACATTCTGGAGAAGACGGTCAACCCGTCCAGGAAAGATTGGTCATTGAGATTGAATGATGCTTTATGGGCCTATAGAACAGCTTATAAGACACCAATTGGCATGTCCCCCTATCGTCTAGTGTATGGAAAGCCGTGCCATCTACCTGTGGAATTAGAACATCGTGCCTACTGGGCAATCAAAGAGCTAAACTTTTCTCTGGACGAAGCTGGAATTCAAAGGAAACTTCAACTCAACGAGTTGGAAGAGTTGAGAAATGAGGCCTATGACAGTGCCAAGCTGTACAAGCAGAAGATGAAGATATTTCATGATAAGCGTATTCTGCGCAAATCCTTCACTCCTGGTCAGAAAGTCTTGCTGTATGACTCCCGATTACATCTTTTTCCAGGAAAACTGCGTTCCAGATGGAAGGGTCCGTACCTAGTACGCACAGTTTTTCCTCATGGAGCTGTAGAGCTGGAGGATGTCTCCAACAAGAACGTTTTCAAAGTCAACGGGCAGAGATTAAAGCCATTCCTTGAGCCATTTCCACCCGACATTGAAACAACCGACCTGGAGGACCCAGTCTATGTGGATTAAACTGGTCCACTCTTTCCCTAAATAACCAAACAGTTTTCCAAATGTTTCCCTAAAAACCAAAATTTTTCGTTTTCCCATCAAAACCAAATGTATCCCAACAAAACCAAATTTTTTTTCCAAAAAGTCCAATCCCATTAAAAACCAAAATTTTCTTGTAGATAATGTGTTAGTTAAATTTCCTTTTTTGTGTATATTTTGTGCTCATCCATTGTGACTGCTAATATGATGGATTTTTGCCGTGAATAACGGAGTTTTAATCGAGCTGTCGCCGTACAATCGGGTATTCTCTCTCCTTTTACTCTACTCAGCATGTTCCTCTTCATATATTGTTTTATAATTCTTTCCATATTTTGAAACATTGAGGACAATGTTTAGTTTAGGTTTGGGGGTATAGAGTAGATACCACGATAATATGCTATAATTGAAATCGAACTCCTTCTTCTTTTGAAAAAATCGAAAAAATTCAAAAAAAAATTAAAAAAAATGAAAAATCATAAAAATGGAGCTCATTTACCTTGAAATGTTGACTCTTGTGCAAATATGTAATTATTAGGAGTCTTAGTCTAGATATTTAGGCACCCTG
Source organism: Papaver somniferum (assembly GCF_003573695.1). Lineage (NCBI taxonomy): Eukaryota > Viridiplantae > Streptophyta > Magnoliopsida > Ranunculales > Papaveraceae > Papaver > Papaver somniferum. The sequence goes on from NC_039360.1 coordinate 97,914,012, forward strand.
ATTCTAGCACAATTCACATAGTGATAAGAAATTTGCACGCGCACGATCTACCAATACATGTATGGCCTCGATCTTCAAGGTGTTTGATAGGAAGTTACGATTGCCAATCACTTTAGAATACTGAACGAAACTTGACTAGCTTGTTCTTTGGTTGGTTGGGATAGAAGGTGGAGGTTACATTAAGAAAGACAACCATCGAATTTAACTGGGTGCATCAAAAAGGGCTACCTCTTGCAAAGTGTCATGTAATATTTTGTTTCCTTTTGTATATGTATCAAAAGTGTTTCCTTATCAATCAAAAAAAAAAAAAAACGATGTATTTATTCAGAAGAAAAAAAAAATATATCAGAAAAATACAAAAAAAATCAAGTATTTATCAATTTCATCATCTCTTGTTCCAAAAATAAAAAGAGAGTAGTCAATGTAAATAAGAGTCATGTAAATAGTCATTTTGTTGTTTCATTGTAATAAGCAAGGAGGGTGTATGCCATTGATGTACAACGCGAGTAATTGTGAAATACCTCCAACTCATTCACAATTCTCGTAAAGTCCGGACAGCTAGCTAGATTTCGACCTTGGTTCTTAGCCTGAGAAACTATCTCTTGGTTATTAGTAGTCATAACTTCAGATCTTTCTTTACACATGTGTAGATACACTTTACACTCTTATCACATGTCTTTTTTTGTTATCAGTGCTAGGATTGTGCCTTTGATAGCTAGATTGACATCTCCATTTTGCTGTGAGCTTAACTGACTTGCACATGTCACATTTGATGGAATCTGAGCTTATATTTTGACCTATAACTTTGTAGGTACGTTCTAAGCAAACCTTCACGAGACTTCAACTCGTCCACTAGGGACACTTAGTGGTTTAAAAGGCTTAGTGCATACGCTAAATGCATTCGAGAGACCAGCGACAGTGGTATAGGTAGGATTTCCTTAGTTTTGTTTTACTTGAGGACAAGTAAAATTCAGGTTTGGGGGTATTTGATGAGTGCCAAATATTGTATATATTTATCCCTTTTTGTTGGCATTTAACTCATCTTTTGTGCATTAATTCTACATTTTATCCCATATTCTGTATTTTCATTGTTTTCAAGAATAAATATTTTTCTTACTTAATTTTGCATTTTTAGGTAATAAATAAAGTTTGGATGAATAGCAGAGCGGAAAAGAGCGGAAAAGAGCAGAAAAGTAGTGAAAAGCCGGGAGGAATTACACAAGGAAGCCGCGAAGAATGGTGTGCACAAGACCAAAAGGCTAGAAGTGGGCTTGAAGAAGAAGAATTGTCCTTAAAGAAGATATGGGGCTTGGCATACCCAAGGCCCAAAACCCTTACTCAAACACATTTCCACTATCCAAGCCCGTCTCGGATTTCAGCCGTCAGATCGAAGCATCTCAGCATCCTACGGTCGCTCCATCATCGCACATCAAACTCCGAAGCCCCCGCTTTACATCGCAACGCCCATCTCCATCTTGGGTCGTCCGTTTTGCTACATCTCTTCATCCGGCGGTCGCTCCACGCTTACCTCCGTATCGCCGTTGGATCCACCTACCATCTTCCCATCCATCGCTCCTTGTCGCAGATCATCAAACCGCGCTATCCCCGCTTCACACCGTAGAACCCGATACCCTATACCCAAACAAACACTTCCTTTCTCCCAAAACAGTCGAGCTTCTTCCCCTTCTCCCAAAATCAGTTGCAGAACCACCACCACCTCCATGCCCTGTCTCTGCAAACTTTCGCTACCTCGCCTTCTCCACCACCATCACTTCTTCCCCGACCGTAGCAGATACCACCATCACGTCCCCTTCTTCTCTAGCCATCTATTACATCAACTTCTCAACCCGACAACCCTAGTTTAGAAGTTGATGAAATAAGTGAGGTTAGAGACAGAAATTGAAGCATGAGAGAGGAGCAGGAAGGTCAGAAAAAGCATGGGTCGAGCACAGGGGAGACAAATTCAGAAATCAGTGAGTTTAATTTGGAATTTAAAAATTAGGGTTTGCAAATTTGGGGATTTTCAATTTAGGGTTTGTAGAAATTTAGGGTGTTGTAACAAACTATAAATTGATGTTATGGGTGTTGTAGAAAACATCTCTGGGCTAGCCAGTGAACAATATTTTGAATCAATTTTCATTTTTCCAATTTCTATTTTAGCAACAGTTGATTGTGTGTAACCTGTATGCATGTTGCCTCTTAATTTAGTTTGTTTGATGAATGTTGTTGTTATACTCATGTCTAGCATGAGCTAATTCACTGCAACTAAGGCTCTGATGAAGCCTAGTGCACTGTTAGATGATGCATGGTTAGGATAGTTTTCTTAATGCCTGTTTGCTTGAGCAATGGGAAGTACTCAGTGCTCTGGCATGCCTGTGATTGATTGTGCTGTCAAAAGACAGTCAATCCTAGGGGGATATCAGTGAGCAAGCTGATTTTCATCTCATTCTAGATGTATGCATAGGATTTCCAACTCAACCTAGATTGCATTGCTTGATTAGGGCACAAGGTGGATTCAATTGCCTTAGTAACTTCACACAATTCTGCATCTTTCTCCTTTTCTGTCACTGTTGCTCAATACCCTTGCCTTAGGCTGCTGCCTTTGTTTCACTATCACTCTAGACCATTGTCACTGTCACCATAGTTACTGCCCTTAGCTCACTGTAAACTTTAGCTAGGAAGACTTCTTGTATGCTCCCACTCCCTGTGGACAAACCCCTACTCATCCCTATATTATAAATCTTGGCCTTGTATACTTGCAAGTGTTTTGTGTGCTCCCCATTTTCACACCAATCACTGACCTCAAAATTTGGACATGTCAAATTAATCTAATTGTTAAAATTTCCGACCTTAATTAATACTACCACAAGCAAAAACGCAAGCGTGATACGAGTGATATTCTATTCAGTTCCAAGTCCTATTGTTTATTGATTTTTTTTTTTAAGTTGGAGGACTCCAACGACTACACCGACTCTCACCACAGTTAAAGAACTCAGAATTGAAATCACCAACACTATTGCGCTTACTTCAAAGCCATTAGTAGATATCCAAACTTATATCAAGAGATCAATTTGGTTTTATGACATGATATCACCTTAATTCATACAGTTTTACATTAGTTGCTTCGGTAGTGCTTTTCAAGTTTTTAGTTGTGTGTCCTCATTTAGGAAATCCGTGTCAAAATACCTCATGAAACATCCAGTCTTGAGTGCTCGTCCCTAGAATAGATGTGGATCTTCATTCAATGAATCACCCGTTCTTTTCATCTATATATCTTAAAAAATATTATGATTAGACTCTAAATTTACTACTAGAAAATATGAAAAGCTGGGCTCTTATTAGAGCATTGCTCGGTCGAACCCACAAGTTTTTCTATCTTAAGGTTGTTGTCAATTTAGATGATCAAAACTATATCTTAATTTCTAATCTACTAAGTCAAGTCTTGGACTGGTTAGAATTTGGTAGTTGAGTATCAGACATCACTCTTGAAGACTGGAGATCGACAAAGACATCTGGAGAACTTCTGAATCAAGTATGTGAAGACTGAACCATTCTATTTTACTCAATATCTTACCATTTTATATTTTTGAGACGATGTCGTATGACTGCTAGTAGATTTACAAAGACGAATTTTGGAGTCAAGCTTGTCTTGTTAAAAATATCGAAATATGATTCTAGGCGAATATGTTCAGCGATCCTTAACAATATAAGTTCTAAACAATTTATTAGCATTAATTTGTGGATCAATTAAAAATTTCCCACGCAAATGATTTCATCATGCAGGAATGTTTCAAACATCATATGAGAGAAATATTGAACTTTCTGATATTTGTACTCAGGGTAAGTTGAACCAGTTCGCAAACCATATATCTGAGTTTCAGAAATATATGAGGGTTGGTGAACTAGTTCGCAAACCGCAAGTTCAGTTGGGGAGTGTCACAAACCTGGTTCACGAACCGTGGTGAACTGAAATTTGAAAGTTGGTATGAAAGGATAGCAGTTGACGAACCCGGTTCACGAACTGTAGTCAACTGAGTTCGATAGTCTTGTAGAGTTGGCGAACCCGTTTCACTAACCATTGCACCCTGACTCGTGAACAAGACTAACAGTTCATGAACCGCTGTACCAACTGTCCCAGTTTAGGATTTTAATATATGCTCAAAGACTTGTTTTTTTAAAATATGTTTAGCATTACTAGAACTCTCTCAAACACTTCTAAGACTTCATTGATCACTCAAAAACTTCTGTATGTGCATCATGATTAGGTGTTTAAATGAACATCAAATTGCTTTAGTTCGTTGGAATACTTGACAAACCGAATAATTATTATACACAGTTCCAGCCGGTTCCTAGCGTATATTCTTCTATTGTATTTTCAAGACCTAAAATTGTTTGTTTGATTCTCAAGTTATCTTAGATTGAATTCTAAGCAACCCCTGGTCCTTAAAAATCTATAAATAAGGATGCTCTTTCAACTGTGAAATTCAATCCCTGAAACTTTGTGGCCTAGTTAATTGTAGAGTCGTCCTCTATAGATCTAGATTTCCTCTAAGAAACATAATTAGGTCTACGACTAAAAGACTTAGCTTTGGGGATTCGTGAATCCAGGTCCGACTTTCTTTACCTTGATAGTTCGTGTATCCTAATCGTGCTTTTCTGTTATCTTGGTTTTCGTAATCTCATTTAGGCAGGATAGTAATCAAAAAGTTCTCCTCGTCTCAAACTTTGTGATTTATCAAGATAGATATTTGAAAACTGATCTTAATTGATATTTTGAAGATTGTTCTTGAGAGGTGGTCAAGAATATAGTCTGCTCTTCAGGAATCATAAGTTCCGGATTTGTGAGGTTTGCTAGTTTTGTCTATTGCAAATAAATTTCCTAACCTTGATCTTTGATCTAAACGTAAATCAAATAGGCTTATCTGTTAGAGGCAGATTGGTATCAAAAGTCTTCACTTAGGTTGAAGCAACTCTTGGGTTGTAAAGGACGTCATCTAAGGGAATCAACTGTGTAGAGCCTTGCGATATTCAAGAGATGTAAGGAGCGCGACTGTAACTTAATCGTTTGGAGGGTGGATTCGGTCTCATACACATTCCAGTCTGAATTCTGATAGTAGGCTAGTGTTTGTAGCGGCTTAATACAGTTTGGTATTCAAATCTGGACGAGTTCCAAGTTGTATTTTGCTATTGCGGTTTCTTCGATAACAAAACTTCTGGTGTCTTGTGTTTTTCCTTTTTTGCACTATATTGTTGATCTTTATAATTGAATTTGCACAGGTTTGTTCGGATTCAATCTAAGTATATACGTCCGCTTAATTGTTTTCGATTAGGAGACTAGTTTCTTGTAGAATTCTTATCTTGAAATATAGATAACAATTTTAATTACTTGGTAGAATTCCGATTGAATTATTTGCATAGAATTAGATTGATCTTGAATATTGATTTTTTGAGATCATCCAAGTACTCTGCTTAACAATCAGTTTCAAGGACTTTATGTCTGTAAGTTAGAGCATAGATCGGTTGAACCCACCAAGCGTTGGTATGTCAAGTTTAGTTGTCATATTTTAGTGAATCAAAACTCATTTAAAGAGTCGCTTGATTATGTACTAGAGTCAACTTCGTATAGGTTAGATTGAAAGTATTAGGATATGAGACATTAGAAGTATTGCGAAGACTTGAAGAAGTGAAGAAGTAAGAAGCTACAACGACAACATCATCCTTCCACTTGAGGTTAGTGATATTTGACTTGAAATGTTTCATTCACTAATGTATCTTTCAAGTCGTGCATATTGAAAACAAAACTGCGAAGCATGAACACTCTAAATATACATAGTATTAAGGAATACAATACGAGGTTTATTGCTTAACCATTAAACTTTGTAGATAAGACATCGACATAATCGTTTAAATGCTATTGTGATTATGTATGGGTATGAGGTGAGGATTTCATCCTAGGAAACAATGTTTTACATGTGTTTTAAGGAAGTAAATTCATGAACTTGTTTTGTGAATCGAAAAGGAAATCGCCAGGCATTATTGGTATTGTTATTCATTGCATATCTTGTGAACAACCAATATGTGTGATTAGTATAAGCGCTCATGACTTGTTTATGTTCTTGGTAAAACTGTTCACAAAGGCCTGACTTTTGTATTGGTATGACTTTTATTAGTAAAACCGATTTTAAGTAATCACCTGAGATGGTATGATCGAGTTTGTGATTTTGTGTATGACCGACTCTGGGTAAAGGGGAACTGATCCTAGTAAGAGGTGCAACACATCACAAAGGGGAATCGATCCTTGTATGAGGTGCAACATGTTTTAGCAGAAAGGGGAATCGATCCTTGTATGAGGTGCATCATGTTTTAGCAGAAAGGGGAATCGATCCTATGGACATGTGCAACACGTTTTTAGGCAAAGGGGAACCGATCCTATGGACAAGTGCAACACATTCAAGTTAGATACCATATATATGTGGGGAACCGATCCTAGTACCAAGTCAACCGAATTTTTGGAAAGCTGACTAAGCACAGTACTCACATGGAGCTAGAACCGAAACTTGTTTTGGTAGAACCGTGAAACTCATGATTTGTGATTGAGTGTACTTGATCAATCACATAGTTCTTGAAAGTCACATGAACCAATTCTAAACTTTTTTTGGAAGTGTGGCAAATCGGTTTCAAGGTTGTAAGTATGAAAGAGGACTTACAAAGTAAGGATGTCGACATACTTTGAACATGTGCAGTAATGCTAATCTTTAATTGTTCAAAGTTATTCCTTAATAGCTAAAGGAAGAAAATCCCAGGATCGAAAAATAAATAAGTTAAGAATCTGTTATTTAAGGTCTTTAATTTTTTTTTAGGAAAATGAGAATTAGTAATGTGCATTTACTAGTTGGAGATGTTCCAAAGAGATTTCCGGTCAATATTTTGGACAGAGCGTTTCCAGGAATTATGGATACCAAATTTGGAATATATTGCATATCTTGAGAATATTTTCGGTTTTGGAAATTCCTTGGTGTCCAAACATCCTTGTCTATAAATATGAAAGTTTGCATTTCGAACAAACTAATCCTTCGTGACAACAAACTTCCTCGGTTGTGTTGTTACTGGTGAAGCCGCCTATTCGGAGAGGAGAGTAACCTAATTAGGCGAAATCTCTTACGGCCGCTCAGTTTAAAGTCTTTTTTGGGATTGAGAAGCTCTATTAGTACCGTTGGTGGGAAACTAGATAATTTCGGTTTATCTTTTGTTTTTGATTGATTTGATTGACTAACGGTAGTTGAACTTTGATTGAGCCTAGTTTGTTTATGCTTGAGAATCTTCTCTTCTGATATAAGATTCACTCAAACTAGATCGAAGTTTCGACAGGGATCTTTAGACTGTTTGTAGATCTAAAGACGTCTTGTGATAATCCTTGTTAACAGACTCCGTTCTGTGCGTGATTGATCACAAGAGATTAAAGTTGTTGTGCGCAGGTGTTTATTGAAGATCTAAGAAGATAATGAAGATTTATGATTTGGGGTTTATAATCTTTGGTGTGCACAATACTTGCTTCGGTGTAGATTAGATTGATAAGTTGTGTAGATCGGCATCAATACAATTCTTTGTGATTAAAAGTATTGATTGCAAAATCTTAACAATTACTTCCGTAATTGATCATAAGATAGATCTAAGAACCTGACGATGGAGTTTATTGAGATAAACAGAAGAGCCTTTGTCGAACTCACATCACTTGGTTGAAAAGAGTTGCTATCAAACAGATTTGTTGTTCCTTTACTGTTTGGAATACGAACCAAAGGAATTGTTCCAAGTACGTGACTTATTCATAAGGTAGAGGCGTGGGAATACAGACGGAACTAGGTGAACTATAGGTTTAGTTGCTTGGTCTCAACTATACGAAGTTGGTTTGATTTTGTATATCGGCTTAATCGTGAGAGTACTCAATTCTGGACAAGGTCCTGGGGTTTTTCCGAATTTGCGGTTTCCTCGTTAACAGAATTTTGTCGTGTCTTTTACTTTTGTATTTCCGCAATTATAATTGTTTTTATTATAATTAGAAGTAAAATACACATACATTAATTCCTATTTACTTGATAGTAATCCTATTGTGTTTGGTTAAGTCCGAATCTCTTATCAAGTAAACATACTTCGTTGTTGTATTGTCTCGATCTCGTATCCATAGACGATCACACGAAGTGTGAACCGATTAGTTGTATTTTCTCGACTCAGTCCATAGACAATCACTTTCGGAGAAAGGACTTATAGGTAGGAAAAGTTTTAGCTTGAGGTATATTTTGGTACCCTCGCCTTTTCACTGTGTACATTATTGATTGAGTAGAGATTAGAGATTTAAACCCTATGTACATATTATCAATGATCATTAAGTTGATATACTTACAATTATATTTAATTTTGTCAATTTAGGTTGTCGAACGAAAAATTTGGGTGTGTCGGTACCCCTGCGTTTTCAGTTCTATTTACAAATAAAGGAAGGGAGTGACATTTTTTAACATACATAAATGAATTTTTTTTTAAAGTTCGGGTAAGTGCTCCATGTTCTACTGTTGAAATGACAAAGTGCCCCTACTATTTTTGGGGTTTACAAAGATTTGAAATTTTGATTACATGGTGACTAGTGCTTTGTACTAGAAGTATAGTCTATTCCAAGTTGGGATTAAAATTAGTTCATTGTCTAAGGTGTCAAAACTAATCTCAGAAACTGCAACAAACGATGGCTTCACTTGGATCACTACATTTTTCTCGGCAAAGGTACAAATTTTTTCCAAAAACAAAATCATGTGTGCATTGGCATATATATGTACCTATGTGCACATAAGTTTGGTAAAGGAAACATTTATGGTTCATGTAATTGATCTAATGAACAAAAATTCAATCTACATGCATGTCTTCCTTCGGGCATATTTTTGATTAATTGGTGAAATCATCTAAACTAAAAGCTGATGTGTGTTATCTAGTCTTGACATTCTTTTGTTTAATTCGTTATGATCTCTGTTTTTCTCCTTTCCTAGTTTTGATGACAAAAAATGGGAGAATTGTTAAGTAGTCTCTTACTACAACATTTGGCTTTTCGTAGCATTATGTATGGGGGAGTGTATTATGATCTATAAGTTTTACCTATTTTGGAAAAGAAGTTAGTAATGACAAAGGGGGAGAACATATCACCATAGTGCTGCTTCAAAGTTGTGGTGCAATTGAAACTTTGAGGAAGGTAATAGTACTATGTTTCTGTATAACACACATTGATTTTTCAATCCAATAAAACTCTTATCGAGTATTCTCATAAGTTGTTATCATTACGGATATTTAACAACAAAGGTGTTGAACGAAAACATGCAGAACCAAGAAGAACTTGAAGTACGAATTGTTGATACATGAAAAATAATACCCCTTAACGGGTTCGGGGTGCCCCTAAGAGGGGAGGTAAGCCTAGTACGAGATATGGGGTCTTGGGGACTAAGCCCAAGTCCAATGAGAAAATACCCATGAGGTAAGAAGGACAAGGAAGGGATTAATAAATAAGGAGGAGGTTATATTAAGAAATGACATTAGAAGTAATTAAGGAGGTTTAGGACATGTGTCATGATGTCATAAAAGGAGGGACTTTTGGGAAAGTCTATATAAGGAAAGACAAGGTACAATGGAAAGACAACTCTCTCTCTTACTATTCCTATAAAGCTGAGGTCACTTGGTGTAGCTAGGACGGGTAGAACCAAAACTGAAATCACCTTTCAACATTTGGCGACCACACCTGGAGAATCGTGCCTAGCCCCACCATGACACACTCAGGAAGCGCTAACTCGGGCGTGGCAAAAAATCAGACGACCAACCAACCTATCAACATGGACGAAGTAACAATAGACGATGAGGACAGCGAGGAAGAAATGCCATCCCAAAATACCGCCAAGCAATCGATATGAAAATGGAGAAATGAGAGCAAATCAAGATAAAAACACGTAGGTAGTCCAATCACCAAAATCCACATCTCCAGTCCTACAAGACATACAAAAAGAGTTAGACGAGCGCTTACAAAGAAGGCAAGAGCTAGAAGATTGGATAGCGCAAGCAGTGATAGCAGGCCAAAATACTCCCAAGGAAGCAACTAAGGGCGAAGAATGACAAAGCGCCAAGATTACAACATCGCAGGAAGAGATGGCGAGATACTTAGAGAAAAATTACTACGTGATAAAACAAGATAACAACTGCCTCGTAAATAGCCCATACCAGCAAGTCTTTCTTTATAATTAGGGACCCCTAAGTCGCCACATGTCAGCACCATAATCACTCTTGATTTTGGTGAAGCCATGTCAGCATAATCTTTCCACATCATTGCAGTTTCAGCGCCATGTCATCGGACACATATTGTGGCAAAACAAAGAAAACGCCTCTTCATATTAGTGAAACCCTTTCGAAAACAGTATTCTTAGAGACACCCTCTGAAAACAATATACCCACTTCCCAAGCGACACATCCCTTTGAGAATCCTAACCGGCACTATTTAGTCTGTGCTTTGAGAATAACAAACTAACAAACATTCCAAGTTCTCTAAACTCCAAACGACGCATCCCCAATTGGTCTTTCTCGGATACTATAAGTACCTGAGATAATGGATTCACACCTATTCACGAAAACCTCTTTTTAGAAAGATCCCATCCTTATTCCATTGATATCACGAGTTTTATGTTTCATCGCATGCGATTATTTCCCGTCCCTCTGATTAGGAGAACTTACGAAGAATGAATTCAGTTTTTTTCGAAAATAGTATTGGCAGGAGCTCTTTAGAAAGGAGGCAATTGCAGTTTCCATTATGTAAATGAAAATTGGTACAATTAACAGTAAGAGTTATTGGATTATGAGTTATTCAGTCAATAATTAACCAAGATGTTAATGAAAATAGATTACCTGCAGAACTGTTTGACATGGCAAAAGAAGACAGGTTTGAAGATTCCAAATTGGTACAGCCAAAAATACTAAGAGTTATTGGACCAGGGGCAAATATGGGTACAACATGTTCGGAATCTGGGAACCACCAGAATGGATACAAACATATAGGTTTGACAAAGTTGATAGTGTCAACGAGATTATTGAGAATTATTAGAACCAGGGAAAAGATGTGGATAGATATTACCCTGACTTACCGTTTTTGCATATCCAAAGAAGGAAGAGCCAATAAATAGTAACAACAACAGAAACTAATTGCAATTCCCATGTTAGGGAGAGAGATTATTCAAGAGAATATGCAAAAGCCCGACTGCAAATTGGAAGAAACCATTGAAGGAAATACCCCGTGGGATGATATTAGAGTTTAATATCCAGATTAATCTGAAATGAATTTGTGGCCTTTGCCCTTCGATAATTTCTTTTGTTTCCTTCCCATCGTAATATTTACTGCCCCAAATTCTTGATGTTTTTGGAAGACAAGTAAATAGCGAGGAGAAAGATGCAGGGTAGAGGCTGCCATGGTATGTTAAATTGCAGATCATGCCTGATTTGTGAAAGGCAATAAACAAATATCTACTGAATTCTAGCATTTAATCATGTTTGGCACATATTTTTTCATTTGGTATTTCTATATATGAATAGGTTCGTATTTTTATTCTTCATATGTGTCCTTGGAAAACCAACAATAGGGAGTGACGAGAAAGAAAAAGTATGTATACAAAGACTCTGATCAGGACGACAAGAAATCGCACCTGATAACAACAACCAACAAGAAAGGAGAAGAATTTACAGAGAGAAAGAAGAGAAATGAAAGAAATAAGAGAGAAACTTCAAGGGGTCTCCGCTCAAAAAAAGTGTCCCAGCCAACTGTTACTACTTATTTCTTTCTAAGTTGAGGTCTCATAGCCAACGCGGTTCTTAGTGTGTGTAGAGCTTCCTTCACAACAATGACGATAACTATAACATCATCATCATGTGCGGGAAAATGTAAAGGTTCAACAAATGGAGTTGAAAAATGTAAAACTTCAACAAATGGAGTTCAAACCAGTTCACAAAGGTGGAATTTTAAAAAGTATATGGTTGTAGAGAGTCCCAAACGTCCAATGACAAACTCCAAGGATGGTACGTTTCTTTTACAAATTTAATTCAAGGAGAAAATGAAATTATATTAGTCAAAATTATACAGTAATCAACTGATTATATCACAAAGCAGATTTCAGAGACTTCAGATAATTATATCTTCCACTTATGTTATCCATCCGGTGCATATGCACCGGGTTAGAGGCTTGTATCCAAGAATACCAGTACCCCGAGGACTATGTTTCACCGAAATTCAAAACGTATGATGGGAAAGGAAATGTGCGGGAGCACCTTAGCCGATTCCTATCGACAATGAATGACAAAGCCTCCGATGAAAAGTTGTGCTTAAGAGAATTTCCTAAGTCACTAACAGGAACAACATTCACCTGGTACGACAATTTAAAGGCGGAAAGCGTGGATTCCTGGCCAACCATGTTCGCACTTTTCCTTGGAAAATTCTACTCATCCAAGAGGAAAATCACATCAATAGATTTAAGCAAGAACGGTCAGCGGATATGAGAGGAGATAGGAAAATATATCTTGCGTTTCCGACGTCTGGCGCTGGATTGCCATGAATACATCAGTGAATGAGCGCTTGTCGAAATATGTGTGCGTGGAATGATACCATCCTTTAAGGGAAGATTGGTCAATTTCATGTTTCAGACTTTTGTCGAGCTAGAGGAAGCAGCTGAACGAATCGCTGATTGTGTAGAGGAAGTATCTACAGACACCGCCTGGCGCCACACAGTCAACACCATATCCGAAGCACCACGTAATGTAAGGTCCAATACTAACAAGGAGAAAGGAGATGAATTTCACGCAGTCGACGGAGGCCAAAGGAGAAGCGGATGGACTAGGCGAGACTCAAATCCGCCACCTCCCCTCCCCTGCAGTAGAGAGCACGCGATTGAACTCCTGAACCAGTGGGTTATCAGAAAGAAAATCCAACTACCACCAACAGTGGTAGATGCCAACAAGATGGGTAAGAACGCGACCAAGTATTGTCACTACCATCAGAGACTGGGACATCCGACGATGGAATGTTTCGCAATAAGGAGCATATTCAAACGAAAACGCGCCTCTGGAGAACTTGAGACAACAAAGAAAACAATTGAACACGACCCTTTTCCGCGCCATTGAGAGGGAAAAGGCTAAGAGCCCAATAAAAAGAGGGGGAAGAGAGAAGAGGAAAGAGAAGAAACAAGGAAAAATCACACCTTGCTTGGAAGCAACCCTTTTTTTAATGGTAAGAATGATCCTTTCTTTCGAATTCATGAGCAATACGAAAAACAACAGGCTATAGTAATGCCAAAGGCACCTGGTCGGCTGACAAATCTACAAAAGGCTACAGGAATGCCAAAGGCACCTGGTCGGATGACAAATCTACAAAAGGATACAGGAATGCCAAAGGCGCCTGGTCGGCTGACAAATCTACATAAGACTACAAGAATGGCAAAGGCGCCCGGTCGGGTGACGAATATACAAAAGGCTACAGGAATGCCAAAGGCGTCCGGTCTGCTGATGAATATACAAAAGGCTACGGGAATGACAAAGGCGCCTGGTCGGCTGAAAAATATACAAAAAGGCTACAGGAATGCCAAATGCACCTGGTCGGCTGACAAATCTACAAAAGGCTACATGAATGCCAAAGGCACGTGGTCGGCTGACAAATCTACAAAAAGGCTACGAGAATGCCAAAGGCGCCCGGTCGGCTGACAAATCTACAAAAGGCTCCGGGAATGGCAAAGGCGCCCGGTCGGCTGACAAATATACAAAAGGTTACGGGGATGCCAAAGGCGCCCGGTTGGCTGATATCTACAAAAGGCTACGGGAATGCCAAAGGCGCCCAATCGGCTGACAAGTATACAAAAGGCTATGGGGACGCAAGAAGGGGAATATGCGCATTTTATCGCCGCTCACCCAACCCACCACATCCTTTTGATAAAAAGAAAAGGGGAGTAGACGCGTTCTATCACCGCTCACCCAACCCACCACTTCCTTTTGATTAAAAGAAAAAGGGGAATAAGCGCGTTCTATCACCGCTTACCCAATCCACCGCTTCCTTCTGATAAAAAGAAAAGAGGAGTAGGCGTGTTTTATCACCGATTGCCCAACCCAACGCTTCCTTCTGATAAAAAAGAAAAGGGGAGTAGGCGGGTCCTATCACCGCTCACCCATCCCATCGCACCCTTTTGATAAAAAGAAAAAGGGGTAGTGGGTGCGTTATAAAAACGCTCACTCAACCCTGTACATCCTTACAAAACAAAAACAAAAAAGAGAGAGATAACCACGAATAGTTGATGCTTTATGAAACCAAGAATAACAAGAAACACCAATAACGAACTAACAGTTAACCAAGCACCATAATAATATCCCACAAATAATAAAATAAATAAATAAACAACAAACACAAAAAATAAATCATCAGAGAGACAAGGGTCCAACATAATCAAAGAAAGACGAAGGAAAAGATAACATAAAGAAGAAGCGTGTTAAGCAGACTGAAGCGTAAACAACTCATGCCGCTTCTTCTCAAGCTCCAGCGCGAACCGCTGCTTCTGCGGCCTCAGCCCGTATCACCTCATCGTTATCCACCCCAACATCCGCAACCAATTGATTCAACACCTCTTTCTTGCTAGCAGTTGCCTCGAAGCACTTCTCCAGCTCCTCCTCCAGCTTAGAAATCTGACTCGTAAGCCGACCACGAGGGTCACAATGAATCTTCACCTTCTCCAACAATTCTTATAACCACGGTATTGGAAACTTGATGTTGACTGCTGATCGCATGGCAGTCTCCTAGCCACGCATTGTCGCCGCATCAATATGATCATCCCCTACCCGTGTGAGCTGGTCGGCGATTTCCAAGAGATTTTTGGTCATGTAACACAAAGTGCAAACATCCAGAAGACCTACCTTTTCCATGTGACCACCACCACGCTCCACAATATCCCTATAATTAGCGGCAAAAACAGTCGGCACCCAAAAGCCGTGATTATGAGTGTCAGGATCTACTCCAGCCTCGGCAGCACTCACCACTAAAGGGAAACGAAGTTGCGCGTCCTCGAGATTTACTGGCGCAATGGGGACGGCTGGTACATCAGGAACAACAGTCTGCTTCTCCGAAGGGGTGGAAGAACCACTACCACCCATTCGAGCATGCTTAATAGAGTCGTCGCCGCTAGGGACTACACGCCGCACACCATCCGTATCGGGTTTAGCAACCTCTTTACGCTTTTTACCCATATCCTAGCGCCAACGATGAAATTATAGCAAACAAGCGAACAAAAGCACAACGCAAAAAAAAAGAGACGAGACGAGAGACTAACCTCAAGAATCGACGAATCGGGAGGGACGTCAACAGGTTTAGGACGAAACATGGAAGAACTAGAAGACGACTCAGAATCACTAGTAGAGCCTGAAAAATGAGAGATGAACACCATTGCAAAGAATAACTTAGATTTATAAAAAAAAAAAAAAAAAAAAAAAAAAAAAAAAAAAAAAAAAAAAAGAGAGAGAAGAATGATAAAAACGAAGACACGTATTAAATATGAGGTTACCTTCAGGATCACCAACAGGTGCTGCCACGTGGGATGAGGACACACCAAAAACTGACCGGCTAGACCCAGACGGGCTCATTGATTTCATAACGACACAAGGAGACACCGGAGGTCCGCCTCTAGCACGAACAATCTCATCCCGGAGAGGATGAAACGATGATATGTGAAGATGTGGGGATACCCAACTAGTCCCCTTGGGAAGATTGACCCCAAGATCACTCAACTGGTCTACAAACAAGGGAGTCGGACTGCTACTAGCGCTCCGTGAGGTTGTGACGCGCTTCTTCGACGAGCCTGCTAGGGATGTAAGGATGAGATATTAGCAGAAGAACAAGGGCGCGAAGCAGACAACTTAGCTGCTTCTCGCCTGGCCTTCTTTGCAAGGCTCTTCTCAGTCCAGTCACACTCGGGCATGTTTAAGTACTCTTCCATTATATAAGAAGGGGCCTTCCACCCCACGGGATTGGAAAGAGGAGCTCCCTGAGAACGTAATCCCCGCCACTCATTTTACTAAAATAAAAAAGGATGGCAATAAATGATAGATAAATGAAAAGCAAAAGAGAGAAGAAACAACAAATACCTGTGCTGCCAGAGGATTAACAGATGGTCTGACCACCTCTATCCGCGGTGGCTTACGATCATAAAACGACTTCGACCCTTTCTTCGGCCTTATAGGCTCATGACCTTTAGGAGGATCCCAAGAAGTCACCAAAGGCTCTAAAGGGAGACCTTTTGTAGCAGGAACGAGACGATGCGCATCGACTATGGTATCATCAAGTTTAATCCGTCCATACGCATTAAGCACTCAAAGGTCCTCATAGGATAAGTCACGAGGAGGAGACGATTCATGCAAAAGGAAGTTCAAAGCTCGACGACGTATGAAATGATGGTACTCGTGGGTTCCCTCAGTAACCTCCAAAGGGCGCTCGACAATAGGTTGCTTGAACGAGTAGTTGATCTCTCGATCAGATAGACGTACTGGCCCCTTGAAGACAAAAAGATTAAAACTGGCGATGACATCCCAATATCACAGCTTCCCCCAAGGAGTAAATCTATGGGGAATTTCCTGGTCAAACCCAACTTGCCGAGCTGCACGTTCGAGATTGTAGGACATGGAAATAAACTTACCGGCGTGGAAACCAGGAAGATAACCAGGCAACACAGCCATTACCGAATCAAAATCTGCTTCCACCAATACCTTTGACGAGTCCAATTATGTGTCAAAAGGCGCAGTAAAATCGTAATGCGCTGGGCCCGGTCGATTGTCTTGATAAGGAAATGACATGAAATCCTTGGCCACGTACAGGTATTGGTCAATATCGCCCTTGGGATGCCAAAGAGCCCTCCGCGGATAACCATAAACAACTGGAACCTTCTTAACCGAGACATCATCTTTTTCAACAGCTTCTTCGCGATGAATCGCTAATTCATTAGGATCAGGCGCGTATTGGGAAACATGATCCCAAGACCATGCTTGCATAAAAGAAGCCGGGATGTAAGTCTCGATCTTATGAGATGAACCCACCGTCTGGAGATCGTGACAGAACAAATCTAGATGGCGATACAGGCCACCTAAAAACATCGGCGCAAGAGGGAAAGAGACACCGCGAGATAACAACACCGACATTGGCACGAGTTCGCTCTTAATGGTATCTTGGGGGCTATAATCAAACACGTCAATACAAAGCCAAAACAGAATGTAAGCGGCCAACTCCGCACGAGGATTATTATCCTTCCGCTTGGGAGGAAGAACTTTTCCATCCACTAACCGTGGGGCCCAATACTTAATCCAAAGAGGAAAAGAAGCGTGTCGGTTGGTCTTGGTAACCCAGTCAGGACTGGCCTTTGCTGGAGGAATTGACGAGCCGTGGATCGCTTCATGAGCGCGGGTAGAACTAGAAAGCAATCGTATACCCTTCGGACGCGCTGAAGGAGGCTTTTTCTTCTCAACCCATTTGGCCTTTCTCCTTGCGGCGGACGATGATGCCTCTTTCTTGCCCGCGTCTTCAATCTTCTTGTCCTCACTCTGTTTTGATTGCGTCTGGTCCTTCCTCACCAATTCGTTCCGAGAAGCATCCTTACAATCCAACAGATAATTCCACAACACTTTGTCCTCGTCAGTCAACGCTCCGTAGACAGCCGCCTCGTCAGTCAACGCTCTGTAGACATCCGCCTCGTCATACGAATGACTATCATGAATGAGTAACCTTGTAAGGGAGACAACGTCATCCAGGACTATGGTTGCTTCCCCTCACGCAGTGAAAAGAGTATGAACGGGAGGAGCCCAGCGACAAAAGAGCCGTGTTATGTCGTGCCTACATCTTTTTACTTCCCGTTTGAGAGATGAATTTATGGCTTTATGAATACCCGCTTCACAAAGGATGGCCGCTTGACCGGGATTGGAACGTATATAGTGAAAAGTGGGGGTACAACAACCTCACCTAATAATTCGCTTAACAATCTGTATGGACTAACTCCAATATAGTTTTAAGAGAATCAACTAGACAGTCAAACGCAATCTTAATAAAAAGTATATCAAAGAGTTATATCTCAATTTCTCGATTCAATACTTATTCAAGCAAATAAAAATCTGCGAGTCTAATTGAATACAAGAGAAATTAACTTGAACGGTACCAAAGACCAATGTTCAATGATCAATCAATTTCAATCAACAACCAAAGGTCGGATTTCCCAGTTGATCGATTCAACGCACAACCTGTGATATTTCAATTATATAACAAAATATAATGCGGAAAAGAAATAACACCGACACCAGAAGTTTTGTTAACGAGGAAACCGCAAATGCAGAAAAACCCCGGGACATAGTCAAGATTGAACATACAATGTATTAAGACGCTACAAACACTATCCTACTACAAACTAACTTCAGTCTGGACTGTAGTTGAACCCCAATAAATCTCACACTGATCCAAGGTATAGTTGCGCTCATTATATCTCTGATCCCAACAGGATACTACGCACTTGATTCCCTTAGCTGATCTCACCCACAACTAAGAGTTGCTACGACCCAAATTCGAAGACTTTAATAAATAAATCTGTATCATACAGAAAAGTCTACAGGAACAGATAAATCTGTCTCCGACAAAAATACCTATAAGTTTTGTTCCGTCTTTTGATAAATCAAGGTGAACAGGAACCAATTGATATACCGTACTTATATTCCCCAAAGAACAGCCTAGAAATATCAATCACCTCACAATAATCTTAATCGACTAGCGAAACAAGATATTGTGGAATCACAAACGATGAGACGAAGATGTTTATGACTAATTTTTTATCTTGCATATCGGAGAAATTAATCTCAATCCAATGTTACGATTGCACTCAATCACGATAGAAACAACGAGATCAGAACGCAACTACAGAGAAAATAGTTGGGTCTGGCTTCACAATCCCAATGAAGTCTTCAAGTCATTAACCTACAAGGTCTCGGTAGAAACCTAAGGTTAAAGGAGAATCGACTCTAGCTTATACAACTAGTATCACACAGGAGGTGTGGGGATTAGGTTTCCCAGCTACTAGAGTTCTCCTTTATATAGTCTCCAAATCAAGGTTTGCAATATAAGTTACCTTGGTAACAAAGCATTCAATATTCGCCGTTATATGAAAACATGATTAGATTCAAGCTAATATCTTTCAACCGTTAGATCAAACTTAGCTTGTTATACACAAATGAAATGCACGTTCATACTGGGTTTGTGTGACAGTACCTAAACGTGTACACCTAGTTGGTTCGACAGTAGTTAACCAAGTGGTTAGCCATATGAGCACTTTCATATCAACCATATTCATCTTCACCATAACTAGTTCAAATGACTCAAAAGAACTAGTTAGAGAGTTGTTCAATTGCTTAGATCTCATAGAAATATACAAGACACAACCGAAGCTAAAACGATTTTGATTCACTCGAATCAATTCATGAACATTATAGCCACGGTTTTCAAATATGCATTCCTTGGTTTATATATGTCTTAGTTCACGAATAAACCATTTTCAGAAAATAACCCACTCAAGTATGCATACCGGTACGCATACTTAAGTACCCAGATTGAGTTTGTTTTCAGCTCACAAACTCCAGTAGAAATTCACGGGACGTGAACTTCCGACAGTACGCGAACTTTAGTTCCGGTTATCCCGAGCAGCAAAGTACGCATACTTTTCTTCAAGGATTATGGACTTACACAAGTATGAGTCCACATACAATGTTTATATCCATCCAAGGTTGTATATTCTAAACTCTCATTTCAATCATTGAAACATTCTTAGAGGATGTTAAATAGAGTTTATTCACACACTATTTTATCATCAAAGCGATTTTCAAGATATTAAAATAATCAGCATGACTTTCGTCACTTGTAAAGTTGAACTTGGCCAAAGCGAAAGCTTACCAACACATATTTCTAGAAATAGATAAGCGAGATGAACTCGGCTCGAAATAGAAAATGTGTATAATCGAAGTCTATATAGCAATACGACTTTTGTCTCAAGATAGGAGATAGAGTAGATAGACTTTTGACTGATAGATAAGTTCAAGTCTCCACATACATTTTAGTCGATGAAGTTCCACCAGTTCCTTGAGTAGTTCTTCGTCTTTGTATGATGAACGCCGTGGATTTTAGAGCTCAACTACACTTTCTATCCTAGTCCGAGACTTAGCTATAAGTAGACTAGAAATCAAGACTTGTAGTTTTGGCAACTAAACTTGACAAACAAGCATGAGATAACAACGCTTGCGAGTTCGACCAAGCAATGCTCTAACATATAAGATGTCCAGTGCGGCCATATTGGATGAGTTTTTGATTTGGAGCGGATATCAATGGCAGGAAGATCGTAGTCACCGCGGTGAATAGCCATTCACGGTGCCGTTTTAAGCGCAAAAGCATCCATGGTTTCCGATTCGGGTTGCATAAGCCACCCGGGGGCGGACGGATAAGGTAACACAGGAGGATTTAAAAGGCGAGGAAAAAGAATATCATCAAGAGGGATAACACGCTTACCTCCGCGGAGCTCCCTCAGCTTTAGTGCGCGTTTTAGATCAGGTCGGCTGGTAAACTCCGCAATCGAAGATGACTTTCCATCTGCAAGAGGAGGTAGAAGAATTTTTTCCTGATCCGAGTACTCGGTCCCATCGGAACCCATACTCATGACTCCTTCAAACTCGTCGGATTCTTCAGACGAACTATTGGTGGAACTACTAGACATGGCGCGTATATGAATATTTAAGAGGAAGAGAAGAGAAGAACTAGAAGAAAAAATATAAGGGGGAAAACAAACAAGTAGACCTATATATAGGGAATCTCAAGGCCTGAACGTGGTGCTTATGAAGACGGAATGATAACTGGCAGAAACCGAAAAGAAGAGGAAAAGTTTGCACGATAAAAGAAGGTCAAACGTCTCCTAGGGTCGTGGAGTTGATAAAGAGGGAGGAGATTCTCATTCCTAACTCCCCACAAAATAGGGGGTGCGCTCGAAAAATCCTATGACTATTGGATTATTTTAAAAATAGCCCAATAGTCAGGGGACTAATGTTGATACATGAAAAATAATACCCCTTAATGGGTTAGGGGTTCCCCTAATAGGGGAGGTAAGCCTAGTACGAGATATGGGGTCTTGGGGAGTAAGACCAAGTTCAGTGAGAACATACCCATGAGGTAAGAAGGATAAGGAATGGATTAACAAACAAGGAGGAGTTTATATTAAGGAATAACATTAGAAGTAATTATGGAGGTTTAGGACATGTGTCATGATGTCATAAAAGGAGGGACTTTTGGGAAAGTCTATATAAGGAAGGAAAATGTACAATGGAAAGGAAACTCTCTCTCTCTCTTATTATTCCTAGAAAGCTGAGGTTACTTGGTGTAGCTAGGACGGTTAGAACCAAAATTGAAATCACATTTCAACACGAATAATTCAAGATGATGTTGAAAAACCAAGGAAATCAAGCGTAGTGGATTTTGAGATGAAAGATTATTTTATTTTGAATCCATATGTATTGAATAGTTTTGTCACTAAAATTCACAAAGGGGGAGATTTTTTGGGCACTGCTCGGTTGAACCCACAAGTTTTTATATCTCAAGATTGTTGTCAATGTTAGATGAAAAAACTAAATCTTGATTTCTTGTCTACCAAGTCAAGTCTCGGACTAGGTATAAAAATTGGTAGTTAAGTATCAGACATCATCCTCGAAGATTGAGGATCGATGAAGACATTTGGAGAACTTCATCAACGAGGTATGTAAAGATTTAACCATTCTATTTACTCACAAGCTTTACCATTCTATCTATTTAAGACTATGTCGTACGATTTCTAGTAGATTTATTGCAAAGAAGAAATTTCGAGTCAAGCTTATCTTGTTAAACATCTCGAAGTATGATTCAAGCGTTAGATGTTCATAGGTCCTTAACAAGATTAGTTTGAAATCATTTATTGTTCAAGAATTAATTTTTTGGGCCGTTTGAAAATTTTCCAAGCAATAATTTTATCATTTGGGAAGGTTTCAAACATCAAAGAGAGAATTCAAAACTTCTGTAATTTCAATCTCAGGGTAGGTTGGAAAACTATCTTGAAAATCCTAGATGTCTGAGTTTCTAGAATACAGAAAGGTTGTCGGACCAGTTCGTAAACCTTACATTTCAGAAGGGGGAAACTCACCAACCCGGTTCACGAACCGTAATGATCGGAGTTAGTGATAGGCTAACGGTTGGCGAACCCAGTTCGCAAAATGTTGTAATATGAGTTCACGAGACGGAGAACAGTTGGAAAACCCGGTTCAATGAACTATAGCGATCGGGATTCATGAATTACCCAATGGTTCACGAACTGTTTCACCAATAGTCTCAGTGAATGTTTAGCAAATACTCAAAGACTTATTTTTTAAAATATGTTTAGCATTACTATGACTCTTATAAACACCTCTAAGACATCTTTGATCACTAAAACACCTTGTGTATGTAGATCATGCTTAAATTCTTAAGTGTTTGAATGAACGTCATATTGCTTAATAGTTCATAAGGCATATTTACAAGAAAACGGTCATTATACATGGTTATGTAACCGGACCACCATGTTCCAAGACTAACTTTTCACATGCTTAATTGAAACCCTAATTGGAGTTTCATCTAAATAGAAAAAGTGTTTTCTTGAATTCCAAGTTATCTTAGCTTGAAGTATTGGCAACTCTCAGTCTTGAATATCTATAAATAGAGATGTTCTTTCAACTGGAGAATTCAATCCTTGACACTTTGTATCCTAGTTGATACTAGAGTCGTCCCCTAATAACCTAGATTTTCTATGTGAAACATAATTAAGTTTACGACTTAAACATTTCACTTAGGGATTCGTGAAGCCAGGTCTGACTGTATTTACTTTGATAGTTTGTGTATCATGATCTTGTTTTTCTGTTATCGAGGTTCTCGTAATCTCCTTAAAGAAAGATAAATAGTAATCACAAAGTTCTATCTGTCCTAGACTTTGTGACTCCTCAAGATAGATATCTGAAAACTATTCTTAATTGATCAGTTCAAGATTATTCTTGAGAGGTGGTTAAGAATCCAGGCTTCTCAGCTAACTGAGTGTAAGTGTTCCGGATTTATGAATCTAATTTGGTATCTTTGTCTGTTTGCAAACAGATTTCCAAGCCTTGCTCTTTGATCTAAAAGGAAATCAAATATGCTTATCTGTTAGAGGCAGATTGGTATAAAAAATCCTTACTTTGATGAAGCAACTCTTAGGTTATAATGGATGTCAGCTAAGAGAATCATAGTGGGAAAATAAAAATCATAAAAATGATATAATATATAATAATAATTAGAAAATAATTAGTATTTTAATTTTAATTTTTTTTTTTTTTTTGCTATAAAGTCGTTAGTCACAATAACTACACTACATTACCTACAATAATTTTAGCTTTACATTTTTATCTTTCAGCAAACTTAAAGTATCATCCGCAGCAGCATTGTTAGCAAGATAATAAGTTACTGAATTTTCCTCCTTATTTCTCTGTTGAAAATTGATATATGACATTTTATTAGTAATTCGATCAACAACTTGACCACACAACGTCGTATTGTACATTGATATCTCTTTTGGAAAGTTGTACTGCGAAGGAAAAATTACTCTCAACCACCAGATTTTGAATACCCAAACCCCCAAAAAGTAGATATCATGCCGAACAGCTCAGACCTCCGCCAGATTGCTTTCATTTCTGAACACATGTTTTGCATGATATGCGGTGAATCTTCCATTATCTTGACGAATAATTCCTTCAATTTCTCTTGCTGGTGCAGTTTTTTTTACCCCAACACTCATCAAGATTGACGATGACCTATTGATCTTCAGACGTTAATCAAACGCTCTAAAACTTATTGATATAAAATAAGAGGGTACCTACAAAGACACTCTGATGCTCAAGTAAGAGCGAGCTCTAAATAGGTAAGTAAGGGGGAAAAGGAATATAAATTGTACACCTTATGAGTTGGAATTCAATCTCTATTAATAAGCAGGAAAATAATCTAGTTGCTGAGATTTGTAGTTATCCTATTAACCAACCAAATTTTTATGTATCTCTTTGGGATTCATAGTTATCTTAAACAGATTGGAGATATCAAAACCGTTCTAGTGTTGCTTTGGTCATAGAAGATGAAAGCAGAGAAAGATGAGAGATCACAATGTAATGTGTTTGCAGTGTTGAGTTGTCGAACTAGTGTATAAAGGAATAGACTTGTGATAAGTCTTAGATATGCTTGTGATTTGTGAATAGATCGAATCATTTATTTATAGTTGTAGTAGACACATTGATATCTCGCAAGGGGTTAAAATTATGGAGTGAATAAGTGAAGGAAGTGGAGATACTGTGAAGTCGTGTTCCCTATGTAGGGGAGGATTATTAGTTACTTCCATCCACTACTCTCCTAATTCTAGTAATTGCTCTTAATCTTTCCCGTTACTTATTATTTTTTATCCGTTATAATTGTGTTGCTGCACTTCATATTGCTGTAGGGTGCCAGATCAAAACCACAGTAAACATTTCCATATGGTAAAGTTTATGTACTGATCATATTATTGGTTGAATAATGACTTGCTGAGGCCAAATGCTCAGTTCAATACTTAATTAGATATACTGACTACTGTCCAGTCTAACAAGAGTAATAAGTCTGTTAGAGCAACCGCAGTGGTGCGAGTATAACCAAAGACCAAAGAGGGAAAAAAGACCAAATTTTGGGTTTAGTCTGGTGTGTGACGCTACGTTGGAAAGACTAAATTTGATCAGACGTACATTATACGTTCGCCTGGTGTGGGGCGTGGACTATACCAACGCCTGGTGTGGGATGGGGACTATACGTTCGCCCGGGTAAGAAAGATTCA